>NW_027256888.1:49051340-49651340 GCF_029215685.1 Pituophis catenifer annectens
TTCCACCTTATACTGTATTTAAAATGTACAATTTGTTTTCAAATATTTTGAAGGAAATAAAATCAAATTAGTAAAAATGACATGAGTAGCATATAGCAATCTTGTTCTTACCTTGGAATATTTATATTTATATTTATGCGTGCTCTATTTTTTGTTATAAATTTTCTCTACAGGATGCAATCTTCAAGCACCCTAGTTTTTGTGCTTCATTAAATCCCACAGAAAGCGAACACCACTCAAGGGACACATTCAGATCAGCTAATATAAACAGTCAGGGAGAATGCAGAATTCCCACTCCCTCCTTGCAACAATGAAGTTAAAATCAGAACCAGTCTTGTAATAATATTGAAACTTTTTTTACATGGAATAAAAAACTTTGGGTACTTGAAAAAGAGACTTTAGTCACCTATACAACATTCAGAATGCATTTTCTTTAAAAAAAAAACACCACCTTAAATATTTGGCTTATAGAAAAAAAGTTATACACAGTATCATCAACATTAAGTTATGTATTTCATTTGTCAGGTGATATAATTTGTTTGTCATTGGAAGTGAAACGGTATGAAATCAAACAGATACTAAACATAGGCGATCCTATGTTGTTCCTTATATTGTGTGACTGTCACACTATAATATTTTATTAATAGAACTGATGACATGGAAGAAATGAATAGTGCTTTATTCATGTATATATTTAAGATGATGAAAGTCAAATAAGTAGAATCTTTCAACATAATATTATGGGTAATTTTTCTTTGGGCTATGATTTGGGATGAAAATCTTGACTACATTCCATTTGGTCTCAGTTCTGATTAATTCCCTATCCATAGTTTAAACAACTTGAAGGCATGGTAGTGATTAAATACTATGGCTTTGGCTCATTTCTCATAATGACATAATTACAGCTGATTTCATTAACCCTAAAGCAGGCTTCCATACAGCTAGGGTTGATTGGATGTATATTCAAGAATTACAGGATTTAGATTTAAATGCAGAGACATTTTCTATATGATTTGTACGAATAAATAAAATGATTCAATCTAGACAAATATAAATATGCCAACTAATGGCATATTTGAAAAATCTAAATATAGAAAACTAATTGATTAAATTAAATTATAAAATTACAAAATGAATAAAATATCAAAACTATTAAAACTGCTATGTGATCTATCATCTATCATCTATCTATCTATCTATCTATCTATCTATCTATCTATCTATCTATCATCTTCTATCTATCTATCATCTATCATATTTCTATCTTGTCTGTCTGTCTGTCAGTAACTAGTAAGATATAACAGAAAGAAAACAATATAAATCTAAAATAATAATGCTGGCAGATTGGTGCATTTATTTTTTCTCTTTTTAATCAGTACACATAATTTATTTTGTTTTTCAGGAAAGGGCAATTATGGTTTCATAACTAATTGATGCAGGATAATTGCCAATAATTAACATTTGAAGAAGGATCTTCTTTTTTTTTTTATTTACACTTTATTGGATTTTTTTTTACACAAATAAAATATAATAACAATTCTGTTTGACATCGGATTCGCAGTGTTTATACATATATACATGAAAAATTATCTGGTGTCGTTTATACCAGTGGTCCCCAACCTTTTTATTGCCGCGGACCAATCAGCCTTTGATAATTTTACCGTGGCCCGCTGAGCGCGCGCAGGGGTGGGGGCTTTGGGCCACACGTGCGTACCTGCGCGGGGCTCTCTTCCCTGGAGCCTTTGCGCACGGCCCAGGAGCTTTTGCACACGGCCCAGGAGCTTTTGCACACGGCCCAGGAGCCTTTGCGCTGCAGCGTTCATGTCCCCCGGCTGCTGCGCGGCCCGGTGCCAGGTACTCCACGGCCCGGCACCGGTCCGCGGACCGGGGGTTGGGGACCACTGGTTTATACTATACATTTCTAATTCATTTCTAATTAATTTCTGTGCCTTTTACTCCTTCCTTAATTCTGATTGATTTCTACACCTTTTTCTCCTTCTTTGATTCTATCATTTATCCATTCGTACCATCTTCCCCACACAGTATCATAGTCTGAATTTTCATCATCATTTATCTCATGTGTTAATTTACTTATCTCTGCACACTCTAATATTTTGCTAATTATAAGGTCATCTGGTGGTGGGTCTTTCTTTTTCCAGTATTGAGCATACGCCAGTCTGGCAGCTGTAGCTATGTGTATTAGGAGGTGGACCTTTTCCTTTCCATACCCTTTCTTTGCCATTCCCAGGAGAAATATTTCTGGATTCAAATCGATTTCTTCTTTAATTATGTCTTTCAACCATCTCCGAATTTTGCTCCAGTATCTTTTTGCTTCGGGGCATGTCCACCACATATGAAAGAAGGTGCCCTGACCATGGCCACATTTCCAACAATTTGGGTGTACATTGGGGAACATCTTTGCTAATCTCGCAGGTGCTAAATGCCACCTATGGAGCATTTTATAATGGTTTTCCTTGTATGTGGCTGCTCTAGTTAATTTATAGTTTTTATTCCAGGCTTCTTCCCATTCGTTAAAGTTCAAACTGTGCCCAATGTTGCTCTCCCATGCTCTCAATTGGTTTCTGATTGTATCCTCATCTCTGTCTTCATCTAATAAGTAGTTATATAACTTGGCCAATGCTTTTTTTTCTGGTCCCATCAAAATTTTGTCTAATCCGTTGTTTCCTAGTTCTAAGCCATATTCATCCTTATCTTTCTGGTATCTTGATTTTATTTGTAGGTAAGTCCACCAGTCTAGGGTTATACCTTGGTCTCTCAGGGTATCATTTGATTTGAGGTTTCCCCCTCCGTCGACAATGTCTTTATATCTGCACAGTTTCTCCATTCCCCACCTGTTGGGGTAAATCAATGCCTCTGCCGTTGAGAGCCAATTTGGGACTTTTGAGTAGTATCTCTGCCTAATCCCCGCCCATGTTTGTATTAAGGAATCCCTAATTTTATGCCTGTGGAAGTAGGTTTTCTTTTTCTTGTCTTTGTCCCATAGGTACGCATGCCACCCTCTCTGTAAGTCATGGCCTTCTAACATTAGGATTCTCTTATTCTCTAAAGTGATCCATTCCCTTATCCATATCAGTTTTGCTGCTCTGTAATACGTTTCCCAATTCGGGAGTCCAAATCCTCCCACATTCCTTTTTTCCTGTAAGATTTTGAGTGAGATCCTCGATTTTTTTCCCTCCCAAACGAATTCCCTGATGTTCTTATTTAATTCTAAAAAAATTTTTTCTCTAAGGTCACTGGTAAATTTTGATATAGGAATAGCATCTTGGGGAGGATGTTCATCTTAATTGCCGCAATTTTGCCTATAAGTGACAATTTAATCTTTTTCCATCTATCCAAATCTTGTTTTAGTTTATTAATTAATGGGGTATAATTATCTTCTTTTAGAGATGAACACCTTTTGGTTAGCCAGATTCCTAAATATTTTATTTTTGGGACAACCTGTAGGCCCAAAACTCCTTCTATCTCTTTCTTCTGCGTTTCAGTTACATTCTTAATTAGTATTTTGGTTTTAGATTTATTCAATTTAAAGCCAGCCACCTCTCCATATTTACCCAATTCCTCTAATACTTTTTGTCCGGATATTAATGGGTCTTCAAGTATTAGCGCCACATCATCCGCAAAGGCTTGCGTTTTGTAAGTCTCTTTTCTAATCTTTAGGCCTTTGATTTCCTCGTTATTTCTAATCTTTCGTAGCAACACTTCTAGGGCCAGGATGATGAATAATAACGGTGACAGGGGGCAGCCCTGTCTTACTCCCTTCTTGATTTGGAATGTTCTTGTCCTATCTCCATTTACCAAAATGCTAGCCCTCTGATTGTCATAAATATTCTTTATCATCTTTTTGAAGTTTTGCCCAAATCCCATTGTTTTAATTTGCTTGGTCATAAAATTCCAATTTAAATTGTCAAATGCCTTTTGGGCATCCAAAAAAACTATGGCCAACTGCTTTTCTGGGTGTTCTTCATAATATTCTAAAGTATTTAACACAATTCTCAAATTATCCCTAATTTGTCGCCCCGGGAGAAATCCATTTTGATCTTTATGGATCCAGTTGTTTAATATTTTTTTGGTTCTTTCTGCCATTATACCCATGAATAGTTTGTAATCAGTGTTTAAGAGCGAGATCGGTCTGTAATTTTGGATTTTTTGGGGGTTGGAACCTTCTTTCGGCAGCAGTGTAACATGTGCTTCCCTCCACGAGTCGGGGATTTTGGAGCCCATCAAGACCTCATTGAAAATTTCCATTAATTTGGGTTGTAAAATTTCTTCCAATTTTTTATATATTTCTCCTGGGAATCCGTCTGGGCCTGGTGATTTGTTGTTTTTGAGTTTGGAGAGGGCCTTTTTGAATTCTTCAGTTGTTATCTTTGCATTTAACATCTCCTTCTCTTCCTCCGTTATTTGTGAGAGCTCCGCATTTGCCAGATATTGGCATCTTTTTGCCATTATAGTATGCCTTTCTCCCAATTTCCTGAATATGTATAATAAATATATCATATAAAAATGGCTTTTAATAAATTGTAGGATTATTTATATTTAGGACTATGTATCACTCATTTTATTGCTCTAATCCTAGGTAAAACTATTGTATGTTTAATAGCGCAAAATTATTGATATGTGGGAAGCAGCAGTTCATATTAAATTACTTGCTAGGTTCTACTAGTTAATTCCAGTGCTATTAATTTACTGAGTATCAGATTATGATTTTCAACTGATATTTTGAATGTTATACAGACACCTTTTTATATGAAATATATTTAAATCCTAATGCATAGCATTGTGGAACTGCTATCTGAAAAATCAGTTCATGCTACTGGATGAACATATAGCATATGGTCTGGTTCCTGGTCAATAGTCTCTGATGTTTTAGGAATTGGTGACCAAGAATGACCAAGACAAACAAACAGTAATGAAAAGTATAAAGAATGTGTGGCTATGCCATATAAATAAATCAGAATAACCATAGTCAAGGTAAGAGGATGTAATAAAAATATCTAATCATTTTTACAAAATAATAATAATAATAATAATAATAATAATAATAATAATAATAATAATATCCAAATTGAGTGGAGGAAACATCATAAAAGCCATAAATACCTGGGCTATACCTGTGATTCGATACTCTGCAGGAATAATTGATTGGACCCAGATGGAGTTAGACAATTTGGACAGAAAAACAAGGAAGCTTATGACAATGAATCATGCCTTACATCCTAAAAGTGATGTTGACCGATTATATTTACCAAGAGCAGAGGGTGGTCGAGGACTCCTACAAGTAAAGCAGACTGTGGAAGAAGAAAAATGCAGCTTGAATGATTACATCCAGAAAAGTGAAGAACCAATGATTAAGGAAGTAAATAAAGGAGGCCTTTTAAAGAAAACTAAAACAAAAGCAGATATAAGAAAGAAGTAATTGAGCAGCGAGCTGAAAATTGGAAACACAAAGCTCTGCATGGCCAATATTTGAAAAGTATTGAAGGCAAAGCTGACCAGAAACTAACTTGAAACTGGTTAAGATCAGGAGTACTGAAAAAAGAAACAGAAAGCTTTATTTTGGCAGCTCAAGAACAAGCCCTAGCCACAACTGCATGAAGGCAAAGATTCAACATGTTACCACCAACAGCAAATGCTGCCTCTGTAATGGGAAAGATGACACAGTTGACCACCTGATCAGTGGATGCAGCAAAATTTCACAAACTGACTACCTACAACGCCATGACCGTGTTGCTAAGATCATTCATTGTGCCAGAAGTTTGGATTTGAGTACAGCAAAAACCACTGGGAACATCAGGTTGAGAAAGTTTTAGAGAATGAGAAACTCAAGATCTTGTAGGACTTTAGGATTCAGACTGACAGGCACTTGGTCCACAACACACCTGACATAACAATAGTTGAAAAGAAAAAAGTATGGTTCATTGACATTGCAATACCTGGTGATGCACGTATTGAAGATAAGCAGCAAGAAAAAATCACAAAGTACCGGGACTTGCAAATTGAAGTTGAGCGACTGTGGAAAAAGAAATCGTGTGTTGTCCCGATTGTAATTGGAGCCCTTGGAGTAATACCCAAAGGGCTACCCTGCTATTTAGAAATTCTAAATTTACCGGACTTGAACATTTTGACTTTACAAAAAACCACCTTACTTGGAACAGCTAACATCCTCCGACGATACCTTCCTAGGTCCTTGGTTAGGACTCGAGCTGCTGAGCTATTACCCAGCCTCAAAGGCTGTGAATCTCACTAAAGATTTAATAATAATAATAATAATAATAATAATAATAATAATAATAATAATAATAGAAGCACACTAGTTGGGTTTGATTTGCACATCAAACTAACCCATCATATATTTTAGCATTATTTATGAATCAGGCCACTAGATAAAATTATGATTGAAACAAACAATGATTTAAAATGTGAAGCTATACAGAAACACATTATAAACTTTCCCATATAGAATGAGCCACATATCCGAATTATTTCATGATCTGAGGACACTTAAGTCCTTCATGATCTGACGATAATTTAGGTGCATATGTAATTTTAGGTTTATTGGCTCATTGATTTATACAATGTCAGCCACAAACATAAATGTGCCATCATTTCCAAGAAAAGATTACTATACAAAGTGTTATATATGGATGGTTGTTTCATTGATGGTTTTAGCAGGATGCAGTGCATAAGAACAAATCTCATTAATCTTCAGTCTCAGTTGTGGAAGTACTGCTTCTGTCTTGAAACAGGCATTGTTGTGACTCCTTAAAAAGTTAGCTCCTGACTCTTAAAATCAGAGAAGAATTATCAACCAATCTCCAACCTGAAGCATTATCAACCAATCTCCAACCTGAAAAAAAGGAGAGAAAGAAAGACGAAAGTGGTAAAAGGAGTTGAAAAGATTATTGGTCTACAACTATAAAAAAACTGCATGAATTCTTTTGAGACAGGATTCAGGCCTCGATATGGGCAACAACCACATTGGCTATGTGTATCAATGACTTTTGTGGAATCAAAAGAAGGGAAATGTGATTCTCCTTGTCCTGCTTGAGATTTTAGAGGCCTTTAGTTGCATTAACCATAGTATTATTTTAGATGGACTGTGGTCATTGGTAAACGAGGACACTATTTGGAATGTTCCTTGGCTTTCCTGAACATTTACTGTAGTTCCATGAAGTATTGGTAGAAAAAGTGGGCATTGTATAAGTGGGTATAATTAGTGTTATCATGATACCTCACTCTATGCCAATGGTAGACCCTAACTTGTTTTAGTTCTTTTAGGACTTCATTATTGGATGATACAAGGTTTGTCTCCCCTCCCCCATGTTTTCTCTATATGAACTACTGAAACAGGATATCCACTGGCACAGGGTGAGGCATCATGATTATACTAATTATACCCACTTATATCTCAGGAGGCTGGGAAGGAGATAGAATAGAGATTGTGAAAAGCAGGATTAAACTGAATCCTAAAATGAAGAAGCTGTGGATTTGAAAGCTGATTATAAAGTCTCCTGGACTCATAGCTAATATTGAATAGTACATGAAGGCCATGGCAATTATTTTTGTTATGCCCTTTGTAGCCACTCAGGGACCAGGATCTTGGCCACCTATGCCTTGTCATCTTGGTCGGAGTATTGCAATTTGGTCTACAAGGACAGTTTGGTATGGTGGGTTAAGTTGCTGGCCTAGAAACTGTCAGAGTTTGTTGCAAAAAATCCAGAAGCACACGCAGATAAACTGATGCAGCAGGATTCATTAACTTCTTTATATACACAATAATACATGAAGTAAGTTTACAATACCAACAGCAGATTCAGAGTTTCATTTCAGCTCAGATCAGCAGACAAGTTCACACACACACACACACACACACACACACACACACACTGATTTCAGTTTCCTTTCTCTGCACAGACTCAGAAGCTGCAGACTAAGACATGCCCTGGCTCCAGTCTGTCTCAGCTCCCAATTGGCTGACTTAGTTGCTATGCCTATTCATTGGCTGACCTTGTTACCATGTTTTCCCAGTCATGAATATTCTGACAGAAACTAGAGGACTGTAAGTTTTAGACCTCCCTTAGGCATGAAAGCCATCTGGATGATTGGGGCTAGTCACTCTCTCTCATCTCATAGGGTTGCTGTGAGTGAGTTATGTCTGGAATAGACCCTGACTACAATCCAGTTTAACATTCAGTGGTGGAGACTAAAACAACTTAGGCAGTGGTGAAATCCAATTTTTTTGACTACTGGTTCTGTGGGCGTGGCTTGGTGGGCATGGTGTGGCTTGGTGGACGTGGCTTGGTGGGCATGGCAGGGGAAGGATACTGCAAAATCTCCACTCCCACCCCACTCCAGGGGAAGGATACTGCAAAATCTCCATTTCCACCCCACTCCGAGCCAGCCAGAGGTGGTATTTGCCGTTCTCTGAACTACTCAAAATTTCCACTACCGCTTCTCCGAACTGCTCAAAATTTCCACTACCAGTTCTCCAGAACCTGTCAGAACCTGCTGGATTTCATCCCTGAACTTAGGTCTACTTTTTAAAAATACACAATATGCATTTAAATTATACAATGTCTTTCTTTTTTCCATTGTTTCTTGGAAATATCCTTATCTTTTTCATTTTCTGGATATGTGAGCCTACTTTAGGCATATGTGACAAAACAGTCACATATTATTTTTAATTTCTAAGAATGCCAATTATTAGAAATAAATATAATGCTAGAGAGTTACAATTGTCTTTGTAGCATTCTAATATTCTTTTAAAATTTCTTAATTAAAAAACAATGTCAGGAAAAGAAACCTGGGAGTTTTAAGAGGCACAATTATGCATTCATTGCATACTGTTGCCTACTATTCAAAATGAGGGCTTTTAAATGCAAATATATTTTCACACAGTACAAATAATCACTAATTATATATAAATTGATTCAAACTGTTATCATTTTCATCTAAGCATGCATTTTTGTTCACATTTCCTCTTGTAATTATTATGCTTTTATCAAGACCTTGATCATAAAACTTTGAAGAACTTTGCAGTGCAATCCAAAAGATAATAAATAGACTCTGTTCTGATCTACTTAAAACTGCAACCTCTCTCAAGCCGACCCTAGAACTTAAGTGCAGAGTTTCTTTGAGGAGCTAATTGTATTGGCTGCTCTTGTCTTTGGATTCTGTTTGGCTTGCTCAATTAGTTTATCAAGAATTCTCTCTCCATGGACCTTTTCTATTTAAAGGGACTTAATGATAGAACAATGAGCAAATCCACAGGGAAGAAACACACAAATGCCCCTATAAGAGCTACTCAGGCAGCTGAGCAATTTCCAATTTCAGTCAGGCTGCAGTTCATGAATATTCAACCACCAGTTCCTTGCTCCTTGGTGGCCTATCCTACTCTGCATGGCCATTTCATAATGCTTTTCTCACTAAGAGCACCATGATAAACATTCAAATATATGCCACGACCCTATTTTTAGATCCAGAAGGAAAGCCTCCCTCCTGTGATTTTCAAGAAATATTGTCCAACAGCTTTGTAATAATGTTTTCTTAAAGAGTTTTAGGCTGTGCTTCTATTTTCTTCCCTAATTACAGAAGCTTCACTTTCCCCATAGCATACTTCTTAACAATCAGTGCTATGTCCAGATAGGCATATGTAGGGAATCTTTTAATAAATAGCAATTGTATGTTGTATGGTAACACCTTCAAAGAAATAAAAAAAAAACCCAATTTACAATGCCAGTTTGGGATTTGGAAAGATTTCTCTTTATTTGTATTTAATTTTTTTTTTTCATGGAAGATCTAAGTGGCCTCATAGAAATTCCTTTTAACATTACGGCTACTATGATTTCATGAAAAAATACTGAAATTCTAATTTACTATTATGTAATGATACTATGTATTATTAATCCTTAATAAAATCCAAATTTCAATATATTTAAAATATATTATTCCAAATCTAAAATTTTGGGAAAGGATTTTTTCACCAATCTATGAATGGATATTGATTGATAAAGACAGGAAGAAATGAATTACATTATTAATTTATCTAAAAATGTTATTAAGTTTTAGAAACTAGTGTGTTTTAAAGATGGATTATTTTCTTAGCAAACCTATGTTGTTTGCATTTCCCTATTAATAATACGGAATAATCCCTAATATTTTACAATTCAAGGTTACTTTAATTTTATGCTCATCAATTTCTATCTTGGGACAGAATAAAATAAAATAGCTGTTATTTCAGCAATTATAAATTGTCCTTTGTACCAATTATAACTAAGCACACTAGCAGACTGTTTTAGTTCAGTTGTTGACATTTCCAATTCAAAATGTTGTGCAGGAGGTTGAAGAAGAAAGATTCTTAATACTAAATGTTTAGACTGAATTGAGAAATGTAACAATTGCTTCAATTGCTTCAGTCTATGTTCCTGTGAAACAAAATTCTCTGTAATATGTTTCCAATTTCTTACTAAAATTGCAAAGGAATATATTTTATGATTTATAAATATGGATAGTGTTTTCTCTTTTTTCCAAGACAAGTTGTTTAGTTCAAAAAGAAATGTAAGCATGCTCCCTTTAAAAGTATTAGACTACAGTATTTGTCATCACTCTTGGATACTTAGAGACCTAAGTATCTTTCAGGAAGAGAGTATACTTTTTATTATCCAGTCCACCCAACAAATTCTATAGTAGACATGTGCTTACTTTGTAATTGGTATCTAAAGATTTGAAGAGTATTGACAACTGCTTTTCAGTTTGAAGCTCAACAGAGATATGTCAATTTTGACTAAAATAGATATTAAATATTGTACTATAATATAAATTTATAAAGATGGATTGGAATAACAATATATACAAATATATTGTATATATTTAAAAAGTAGTAGCATAATATCATAGCAGATGACTTCTAAGACTCACTCCAAATAAGGCAGCCAAAAATGGTAGCAGATTGACCAAAGTTATGGCAGTTTCCCAGGATCTTCTAAAATGCTGAATAGTGATTTTTAACAGGGTTTATTAACAAATAGACTCCTGCTGAGACGAGGTGGTACACTGGTTAGAGTACAGTACTGTAGGCTACTTCAGCTGACCACTAGCTGCAGTTCAGCAGATCGAATCTCACTGGTTTCCATCCTTCCAAGGTGGGTAAAATGAGGACCCAGATTGTTGGAAGGCAAGATGCTGACTCTGTAAACTGCTTAGAGAGGGCTGTAAAAGCACTATGAAGCGGTATAGAAGTCTAAGTGCTATTGCTATTGCATTTCTTCTAATTTCTTTTTTTTTTTTTAATGTTCTTAGATACTTTTTTTAGTATTCTTTCAATGGAATCACTAAGATTGCAAGAGTGGTTCAGATATACTGCATATTTCTGGAAAATATCTCTGGTGATAGATTATTTGAAGATTAATGTTCAGGTTCTAGTTAGGAAGATCCTGCTACAGTTTTTTTTCCTCTTTTAATTAGGTTACATTACATTATGGTATTAAATTATTATATCTGTATTATACAGAATTAATTCTATATTTACATGTACATAAAGAAAGGATTTAGATACATATATAATCATTTACTTCCAGTTCTCTTAATGTTTAGATTCTAAAAATCTTTGTCAAATAATTTGATTTACAGATTAAATAGCTGAAAATTCAATAGTTCGTAACAGTTAAAGTCATTGATTACATTGTTTCAGTCTGCATTATCTGCAAAAAGCCTTCTGGTATATTTCATCTAATTTAATATTACCTTCAAATGTGACTCATGATAGTCTTTTGACTGCATTTCATTGCTGCTGTCCTTCTCAATGGCAGATATGAGAAATTTTCATCATGCATTAAATCTATTCTAGACAATGAAGAAATTAAATACAGCCAAGCTGCTAGCCTCCTTCTGTATTTTATGATGCATCTATGCACTTCTGAGAGGGACGTGGTGGCCCAATGGCTAAGACACTGAGCTTGTTGATCAAAAGGTTGGCAGTTCAGCGGTTCCAATCCCCAGTGCTGTGTAATGGGGTGAGCTCCCGTTCCAGCTTCTGCCAACCTAGCAGTTAGAAAGCATGTAAAAAATTCAAGTAGAAAAATAGAGATCACCTTTGGTGGGAAGGCAACAGCGTTCCGTTTGCCTTTGGCGTTTAGTCATGCCGGCCACATGACCATGGAGATGTTTCTGGATAGCACTGGCTCTTTGGCTTTGTAATGTAGTTGAGCACCTAGAGTCGGGAACGACTGGCCCATATCTGCGAAGGGAACCTTTACCTTTACCTTTTTATGCATTTCTGATTCTAGTGTACAGAAGGGACACAAACTAAGTACCTTGTGATGATAATATTATTTAAATGATCTGCAAGAGACCTTAATAGTTTATCTTGAGCATTTTCTCTCAGAATTTTATCATATTTTGGAGTATAGCAGGCTATATCATTCTGTGAACTGCTATGCTATCCTTTTATAACATTTACCATTCTATGATGTAATACACTGAAACTAAAATAGCATCTTCCCTTCCCTACAACCAGTAGTTAGAGACATATTATCAATCCTAAAGATCACATTGAAACTTATTTATTTATTTATTTATTTATTTATTTATTTATTTATTTATTTATTTATTGGTTCGATTTATATGTCGCCCTTTTCCGGAGACTCAGGGCGGCTTACAATGCATTAAGCAATAGCCTTCATACTTTTGTATATACCTGCTTAGTAGGGTTTTCGGGGCTCTTTTTTATACAAAGTCAGCTTATTGCTTCCCCCCAAACCGGGTCCTCATTTTACCTACCTCGAAAGGATGGAATGCTGAGTCAACCTTGAGCCTGGGGAGATTTGAACTTGCAGTAATTGCAGGCAACTGGTGTTACTTAACAGTGCTTTAGTCTGCTGTGCCACCAAGGCTCTTCTTAAGACCATTTAAGTTGGTGACCACTACTGTATCTTCTGATAATGAATTCCACTAGTTAATTACATGTTGAATGAAGAACTGGTTGTTTTTAAATCAGTTTTCTTCCTAACCGCTTACTTATGTGGTCCTTAGTCTTAGTATTTTAAAAGGGAGGGAACCCTTTTTCATTTTTTCCATGCCAGTCATGAATATTTTTTTTCCAAACTAAAGAAGCACAAGGATTTTAATCTTTTCTCACAGGAATATATTCAAGTCTTTAATGAGTTTGGTTGTCCTCTTCTGACTTTTCCAGCTATCTTATATCTTTATTCAAGTGTGATGACCAGAACTGTACAGACTACTTCAAATATTAACATAGTTTTATTTTTTAATCCACCTATCTTCAATTATACCTTGTGCAGACTTTTTCTTTTTGCAGCCATACTGAATCAACAACTTTAATACTCTCCACTATGAATTTAAGATCATTTTCCTGGTTGATACAGAGAGCTCAAAATCCATTAATGTGAAAGTGGAGTTAGAGAATTTATTTCTAATGCATATTGCTTTATATTTATTTAAATGTAATTGCATTTGCTATTTGCTTGACCCCAGTGTGAAGAGAGCCTTCAAGATCCCATCCCAATTTTGGTTTATATTGACCTTAATTGTTTGGTAACTTCTGCAAATCTGGCTAAATGACTATTAGTCCAAGTAAGATTGTTTATGAACAAATAGAGAAGAACTTACCCCAACAGATTTTTAAATGACCTAGTTTCTTTTGTCTATTGAAAAAGTTTCTCATTTATTCCTACAGTTTGATATCTATAGTTATCAATCTATAAAATGATAGTTCTTCTTATTCTATTGCCACTATTTTTTTAAAAAAGTATATCATTGGATCACTTCATATATATGAGGATCTTTAAACTCTTAAAGGGTTACTACCACAACTACCAGCTCTTTTTTATAAGCATCATAAATATTAACTATTAATTAATTCAGAATTTCTGAATATACCTATGATCAACACGCATGGTTTTAGTGAAATGACTAAAGAAACCCTGGATAATTTAGATTTCTGCTTATATATAATAGCTTTCAAGCTTAAAGAAAGAAAAGAGAATAATTTAATTTTAAAAGCAATAAATTGAAAAGAATGATTTACTAACACTGTTTACAGAAAATGTTGACTATTTTGGGGAGAAGTACTCAGTGGGTAAATTTAGATCTATTGGTAAATCTATATCCATGAGATTATAGTATAAGGCAGTGGTGAAATCCAATTTTTTTTACTACCGGTTCTGTGGGCATGGCTTGGTGGGCATGGTATGGCTTAGTAGGTGTGGCCTAGTGGGCGTGGTAGGGGAAGGATACTGCAAAATGTCCATTCCCAACCCACTCTGGGGCCAGCCAGAGGTGGTATTTGCTGGTTCTCTGAACTGCTCAAAATTTCTGCTACCAGTTCTCCAGAACCTGTCAGAACCTGCTGGATTTCACCCTTGGTATGAGGAGAATTTCACTTTTTAAAGTTATATTATTCCATTTTGTTTGTTTGTTTGTTTGTCCTATGTTTTTTTTTTATTGTTGGATGAAAATAATTTTAGATGTAGTTCCATTGAAAAATATAAACCGAGTCTTTCTCAATTTTATTCTCAGTCTAAATACCCTTAACATTTCATTATTATACTGTCATAGGTCATTACTAATAACCACATTGAGAAGCAGATCTGAAGTTTATTAAAAGTTTCAATGTAAAATGGAAATTACATGGAAAAACAGAAGGCAGACTAAATAAGTAATTGAAATTTGCATATTATTGGGAGGTGTGTGTCATAAAGAGGTTGCTTATAATGAGATTTATTGCATAGGGAAAACATGTTTTGTATGCTGATTCAATTAGTTTTAAAACTTGCAGAACTGTACCAGAGATGCTGATGTACTGCAATTTGCTTCATAGCTAGTACATTCACGGAGTGTGTACAGCCTGAATGCATTTAGCTCAAACGAAAACATGATGTGGGTGGATGCCTCTAAAGAGATAACGAAGATTCTGTATCTAAGGAAATGACTATGTAATATAACCATTATTTATTCTTACTTCAGATAACCAAATTATCAGTTAATGGAATTTTCCCCAATAGTTCAGCTGATAGTTACAAATCCAAAGAATTGAATTCTTAAAAAGTAAAATAGACTTTAACCTAATTATTCAAGAAATTGAAATATGGCATTTCTGTTGTAGCTTCTTTTTCATCAAAATATTATTGGGATAGTTGCACGGTGCTTCCAATTATAAACATTTACAAATATATATTTTTTCAGTTTATGATTCTTGGAAATTAGAATATCAGAAAATTTGTTAACATTATAGACTGAGAGAGAACAGATTTTAAAATAACTTAATAATATATTTTTCAAATATAATAGTTCCATCACTGAAGAAGAAAATCATATATTTTTATGTATTGATTTAGCAAACTTATGTAGCTACCCATCTCATTAAATATGATTATGTAGCAAACAACTAATAAACAATTAAAAACAATACAACAATTATTATAAACAATTAATATAAATAAAAATGAAGACTGAGGGACAATGTCACCCCATGAGATTCTCCAGGAAAAAACATGTTTTAAATATTTTCTACAGAATTAGCAGGGATGGGGCTAACTTTATGTTAAGAATAATAAAGTTCCAGAGGATAGAATATATGTCCATTCTCCATTTGAATATTATTTCAGAAATGGATTTTAAACTGATATTTTAAACATACTTTGGAAGCAACATTTGTTGTCCAATTAATGTGTGCATCCTTTCCATATCCATTTATCTTTCCATCTAACTTTTTTCCAGTGGACATCTGTAATGGATTTTTTCCCTTATACATTCTACATTTAATTTAACATTAGCATCCACATGCATATGAGATCTTTACTAAGCATGATCCTTGAACTATTTCTGTGGCATCTGATCTGAATCTGACAAAAAACTACCATCATTACAGAATAGCATTAGAGATATGAAAAACTCCTTTGGCAAACTGCCAAGTACATGCAAAGGTCAGCTAACAGATGAAAGAGGGGGTGCAAGAATTTAATGAAAAGAGGAAAATGCCAGGGTTATGCTGACGTTTTCATTAAGAAAATCAGTAAATACATGTAACAAGGCTGACATTTACTTATACAGTAGTAGAAATCACAGCTTTCTGTGTACTCTTTGCTTTTCTGTATAGTCAGCATATTGCAGAAATGGCTTAATATTATTACACACTTTAGCAAAAAAAAAGTATCAGAGATAATGGTGTAAAGTTAACTCTTACTTTACTATACTATCAGGATCGGGGCTGGGTTCTACTTACCTTTACTACTGGTTCGCAATGGGGCCGTGCGTGTGCACTTACTTCACTCTTGCATGTGCTTCTGCACATGCGCCTGATGATGTGCACCTGATGATATCGGGGTCAGTGGGCGGAGCCTCCTGCTGGTTTTACTATCGGTTCTTGCGAACCAATCCGAACTGGGGACAACCCACCACTGATCAGGATAGTATATTTATAAAGTTTTTCAGATTAACTTTGTTTCATACTTTAACATATAGGTCTACTTCTAAGCAAGTGACCTGGAACATCAAACACCAATTTACCAATAGAAGTTAAAGAAAAGATCCAAACACATTTTCTTCTAAATCAACAGTGTGCACCTGTCTGACTAGGAATATGAAATGGGAAGAAAAAAGCAAACCCCATTCCCATTGGTGCTTTAAGGAATGGCAGTAAAGATGAATGGTCAAGAGTCTGTAATAATGACATGCAGTGCTTTTGGCCTGTTTGTTTTCCTGCCTGAAACCAAACTAGCATTTATTTTCAGAAACTGCCAACTTTGATTTGATGTTTTATCAAATCCAAAATGGAGGCTGTACACAGAAGTTGAAAGAGGAAGCATCTTTCCATGACAAAAGCAATCAAAGGAAGAAATACTTCTAGATAACCAGAAGTAATTTCTGGTTCCAGTGACACAGAATAAGTTTTTAGACCTATTGTTTTCTCGTGAAAACAGAAATGGTTAGTGCAAAACAGAAGAATTGAAATGGTGCCCTACAAGGATACAGTCAGAGAAACCTGGACAATTTGATTAAGGAACCAATTGCTGAATTGATAAATTATTTTATTGAACTATACTACCTGCAATGAGATCTAAAATAATTCAATGTAATCTTTAGTGTCTTTGTCCACAAGCAGAATATTATAACCAAACTTTTTTGGCCAATAACCCAAATTTAACATGTTCATCTTTTTCATTAATGATATAGCTTAGTATAAGTAAAACCAGAATTTAGGAATTTAGTTGGTCCTCTCATCAATTCCTTCATTCTATGGAAGAAAATTAGAAATGAACAAAGACTCATCATGCAATTGTATATTTGATAATATGAATGGAGTTTATTAGACAATTTTGATTTCTGGGACTATTGTCTAAGTTAATAAACTGATGACACAGCATGGATTCTATCTCATAAGGTCTAATAAAAATATACATGGTTAATTGAACTTGAAGATAAGGATTATAAATTGAATTTTGCAGGAATGAAGACAAAACCCTGAAGACAAGACCTATTCCTCCTAAAGGAATAGGAGAAAGCTGTAATGTGGTGTTTTAAAATACTAAATAAAAATAAAAGAGAAGATTGGTTCATAAAGTTCATAACCTTCATTATCCATGCACTAACAAGGAATAAGAAATAAACCAGATAAATTTGAATTCTTTTCAACTCAGGAATGATTTCATAGGTATAATGGAGACCTAATAGTGGGTATGTTAGAATATAGCATCTGAAAGATCCAATATGAATACACTTGCTGAGGATTTTGTTTTTATTTTAAATTTCACTTTACTGATCAATCATTTATATTGCACAAATGCATATTTGTTCTTGGAACTGCAGATACTTTGTCTGCTACATTTTAAAATAATAACAGAGTTAAACTTTCATCTCATCCTTCATGGGATGAAGGAAATATCTTTGTGGATGTGGCTAAAATCCTACTATTTGAAGTCGGAGGAAGCAGTTTAAGTTCTAAAACAATAACTGATATCAGCTGAGAAACTTTGCTTGAGTGTTTAAACCAGACCTAAAAAAAGTTAAAGAAAAATAAATATCTACCATTGTTTATAATTATGTGGAACTTCCATGCTTCATGACAAATCCTCTGAAGATATAAAAAGCTATTCCCTTATGCCCACTTCTTAACCAGGAAAAAAATAAAATCTAAAAAAACAAACAAAAACCCCCTAACTTGCTATTCTTGGAGCAGATGCTAGATTAGAAGATTTTTAAATAGGGCTCTTATATTATGAAATAAAATGATATCGCACAGTGGATTTCTATCTTCCCCTTACAATTATTGGCTATTATAATGTGTAGGAATAAACATAAATCAGAAGGTTGTCATGTCATGTGCTCTTAATAGTATGAAATAAGGCAAAAGAGAAACCAAGTGATGGCATCCCCATTTTCCCCCAGTACCTTATTCAATTTTAATAGGCATGCAGCTTTTTGAATCACCTACTTGTTCACTTGTTGGCCTGTGACATGGTTTTCTTGTTTGAAGTGTTTGAATATATTTAACTAATCTGGGACATACTGTCTGGGGATCAGGACTGTGTTGCATCAATAAGTGGATGCTATGTACTTAAATGATCCATCATTTGATAAAGAAAGTGTTCATTTGGTAATGAAAGGAAACTGTAGCAGAGTATATGAAGTTAAGCAATGTTGACTCTGGCCAGTATTAATATGGGAAACTTTTTGGCTGAGATTTTACTGTAGATACTAGGGTTAAGGTAATGACAGAGATACTTCAATATTGTTGCAAAGAATATGATTTAGTAGTAAGTAGTAAGCTTTATTGTGGTCAGAGACCAAATTAAAATAGACAAAGAAAGGGAGCATATTTTACAAATATGGATAGATCATGGGACAGTACACCATCTACTGCCTCAAATACAATCTGTACTGTCGATACTAGTGATCCTCTGCCGTCGGGCTTACCCGTCTCTTTTCCCGTTTTTTCCAGCCACGACTACAGCAAAAATTTTTGCCACCTATATTGGGGTCTGCGTCCTGGAGTAGGAAATAAAGGCTGAACATATCAGGTGAACCAGGGAATCTCTGGGAAATAGGAGAAATGAATCTTGATGTTATATCCCGGTAGTGGGGACACACTACCGATTCCGGAATCGGCCGTCACATGTACAATGGATGGATTTTACCCCCCCCCCCCGAAAGCCTACTGTCGAGGACATTCGAGGGGATCACATTAAATCGTGCCTTCATAAATGCGAGCCTGTGTTTGATAGAGTGTAACGTGGAGAAGTAAGGCGGAGGGTGAGATGAGGGAACAATACCAAGGGAAAACGGTGAGCATGTTCCCAATCCGTGTGCCAGATTTAGTTGTCTATCAATGTCGTCCAGCCGTTGAAAGATCAATGATTTGGCAGCATCAGGGCCTAGAATAAAAGCTTCAATGGGGGAAATTCCGATCTTCAAAAGTGTTGTATGGATATTACGGGCCCAGGGACTATGAAAAGGGTCCCGCCATAGGCATTGGCCTAGGTAATAGCCTGGGAGTCTGGTCCACAGGGACAACCAATAGCCAATTGCACACGTCCACAAGATTGTTGCAAGTGAGGATATGCCCAGTTCCAAACGAATTGCGGCGTTACTTACGCAGGGGGGGACTCCCATCAGACGGCATAGGAACTGGCTGTGAACAGACTCAAGAGAAGAAATGTTGGATTGGACCCAGAGGGAGGCGCCATAGGTGATAGCAGCTATCACCTTTGCCCTGTAGACTTTTAATGCTGAGGGGATGTGATGAGCTCCCTCAGTATGAAAAAAGTGCAGGAGGGCATGAGTGGAGATCTTAGCCTTATTACAGAGGGACTTAACCTGCGCAGGCCACTTGGTATTGGATTGAAAGAGGATACCTAGATATTGGAATCTGTGGACCTGTTCCACTGGGATGCCATCAAGGTTCCATTGATAGATTTTCCTGCTTCTTGCAAAAATCATGATTTTAGACTTAGGATGGTTTATATGCAGTTGGTTAGCAGAGCAATAGACAGAAATGATTTTTAAGGCTCTAAGTAGGCCCACCCGGGAAAATGAAAGTATTGCGGCATCGTCAGGGTAGAGCAGGAGCGGACATCTATAATCAGTTAATCTAGGGGCATGGATGTAGACCATGTGATCTGAAAATGCCTTTCTCCAGTCACTGATATATAAGTTGAAGAGAAAGGGTGCCAGAATACATCCCTGCCTAACCCCCTTGTTAATGGGGATAGCGTTAGAGAGATCCCCCTGCGGGGTAAGGCGCACTTTTGCTTCTGTTCCATCATGCAGTTGGGAGATAAGCCAAAGTAATCTTTTGTCAATACCCCAGGTGGAAAGTTTGGCCCACAGCTTAGCTCTAGGGATGCTGTCGAAGGCAGCCTTTAGGTCTATAAAGGCAACGCAGAGACGACCCTTCCTGGGGGTGGAATATTTTACGGCAAGATGATGAAAGATCAGGGCATGGTCAATTGTAGAATGGTCTGGATGGAAACCCACCTGCTCATATCCGAGCAGGTTGGCCTCTTCAGCCCAGCACTCCAGTTTGGGCAGGAGATAATGGGCATAGAATTTCCCCAAAATTGAAAGAAGACTGATGTTACAGAAGTTGCCAGGATCGGAATGGGCGCCTTTCTTATGTATTGGGATAATTATGGCATCCTTTCAGAGCTGGGCATGAGGCCCGTCTGGTTGATCGCATTAAATACCTCGGTGAGAACCGGGGTCCACCAGTCCTTATGGGCTAGAATGGCTTCGGCTGGGATGAGATCCGGGCTGGGAGCTTTTTGAAGTTTGAGTTGTCCGATTAGTTTGGCAATCGTGGATGGTTCCACAGGAGGCCATCTGGGAAGGTGGTTAGGGAAAGAGACTGAGGTCAAAGAAACTGGCAAGTCGGTGTCGTAAAAGACTTGGCGTAGAAAGAGTTCCCATGTGGTGGCAGAGATGGAGTGAGTGAGCCTACTAGTTGGCCTCCTGCTTAACAGACTCCAGAAATCTCGAGGGTTGTTGGATTTCGCGGCCTCTAGTAGTGCATTCCACCTTAGCCGGTGCCAGTCTTGCTTGGCTCTTGAAAGGGCTAGCTTGTATTCCTTCTTCACCTCGAAATAAGCGGGGGGGGGGCATCGATGAACCTGTTTGTTTGTGAGCAGAATATATAAATCTCATATGGTTCCTGGCTTGATTGCACTGTGAGTTAAACCAAGGGGCTCCCTTTCTCCGGGAAACTCTACCCGGGGTAAGAATGGGGGGCTGAAAGAATGCTATAAGACTGCTTAAACACTCAGTGAAGGCGGTCAGTAACACACCGGGTGTAGCCTTGGTGCCGATTAAGACTGACAAAGTATTGGCTGCTTCTTGATGATAAAAGCGTGTGTGAAAAAGGACCAGAGACTTTGACCATTTCGGCAACATCGGGGAGCCTCTGGGATTAGAGTCTATTGAGACAGCGTGAGCAGAATGGTCTTGAGGTCTATATAGCCATGCAACTGTAATGAGAGGAAGGTGATCACTGAAAATCCTGTAGTCTACTTTGAAGGAGGAAATGTATGGCAGAAAGGCTCTCGAAACCAAGGTATAGTCTATTGTGCTGTTGCCATTTTTGGCCAAGTGGGTAAATTCCCTGGGGACATCTGGGGCACATCTGCCATTAAGGTGGAAGAGGTCTAGTTTGACTGTAAGAAGAGCTAGACAAGTCCCCGCTTTGTCAACTTTCCGATCCTTGGAGACTCTCCCTTTCAAGGTATCCAGGGGGTGGTCATCCCTAGTTGGGCCTGTCCACCAATGAGAGGCAACCAGGGTTTCCCAAGTCCCTGCAGTGCGGGCATTTAGATCCCCCGCCAGAAGAACCAGAGAATGAGGGAATCTAAGTGTGATGGTAGCGAGAAAGTCTTCCAGACCAGCCCACAGCTCATCCAAGTCCCAGTGAGAGCCCCCAGGAGGAAGATAGACATTAAACACCAGGAGCGAGAGCTTCCCGACGGATATCAAATTTGCCTGGGCATAAGGGGGAAGGGAGTCCACAGAAGTCACGTTTGCGTGCAAATCCAGGGAGATACCTGTTTCAAGGCCGCCCTTCGAACGACCACCAAGCAGTGAGGGACGGGCTGGCAGGGATATGATTTCAAAACCACATAGCGAAATATCGTTAACCTCCCACGTTTCCTGAAATATGAGAATTTGAAAGTTTTTGAGGTAGTTCAAAAAGTCCAGGTCGGCTTTTTTGGACGCCCACCCTGCAATGTTCCAACTCATGATGGACCAAGGAAGAGTTGGAGAGTAGATCTTTGACTGTCATTTGAAAGCAACAGGGGGCTGGTGGAAAGACCGGAGGACAGTTAGACAGAAGAAATCTGTTATCTTGCCTTGTTTATCTTGCTTAGTTTTGGGATCATTGTTAGAGCTTGGAGAATTCTGGTGGGAAGCCAGAGTTGGACTGAGGTTATTGTCCTGGTCTCGGTAGTGGCTTGAATGTCGTACAGATGGAACTGTCGGGGGAGACAACTATATGGCATTGTTGTCATCAAAAGAAATACAGCCGTTGTGTGATTTGGTGATAATGATAGATGGCGAAAGAGGGGGAACCCGAGGAGTCTGAAAGGACAAACCAGCCAGTTGTGGGGACTGAGCGTGTGGCATTTCGGGAGGTGAGATTCTCGGAGCAGAAGGGGAACAAGTGATCGGGGATAAAGGGACGAGTCCTGATAAGCCTTCAGCATCAGAGGTAGAGAGGGGTTGATTTGGGAGTGCAACATTTCTAATCCGGAGGTCGTCCTCCTGTTGTTGCTGGGTCACCAGTGAGTTTGTGGGACTGGTAGTTGAAGCCCTCAGAGGGCTACCAGGTTCCGTGTGAAGGTCCTTGCACTCCAGCCCCGTCCGACGGCAAGTGTCCACATTGATCGGCTTCCTCCCAAGAGAGGATAGGTGAGTATTTATAAAGCATCTCTGAGGAAAGACTCCAAAGTGGGTCAGATGGTTGTGAAGACCACATAAAAGCGAGGGGGTCTTAGATGAGCTGAACTTGAGAATGGGATGTGGGATGTGCTAGGAAGCCATTCCACGGAGAGCAGCTCATTGTTCAGAATGTGAGAATTGGATAGAAGCCTTAATGTGTCTAAAATGGTTTTATGGTTGGTCCAGTCGTACTTGTTAAAGTGAGAATGGGCCAGGTTCAGACATAAGTTGGCTGTGAGTAATTGGAGATTCACTAACGGCGTTGGTTGTGGAGGAAGATGGCTATCCATTCGGGACAGACCCAGTGCATGTCTGGTAATTCTACAAGAATATGATGCTGAGACCGACTTACTGAAGGCTTCCACTTTGCCCTCCAGCACTCCAACAGAGGATGTCAAAAGGGTGATAGAGTCGGCCAGACGGAGACAGAACTGTTGCAAAAGCCGGAGTTCGTAGGGAACATTTGCCGAGTTGTTAGCAAGCAGTATGAGTAATGAAGGCAGGACACTGGGCCAGGCAATTAGGCCTAACAAACAAAAATATCAGAGGAATTGCAAAACCGGGCTCGTTGCCAGAGTAAAATGGGAGTTGCCGGGAGAGAGTTGGAAAATTAACTGGTATGCAATTTTGCATTAAAACTCCCCTGCAAAAATCAGGGGGTAAAGGCTAAAAGCACAGTTAAAACCGCAATAAAAGACGAAGTAAAAACTTAAAAGCCGAGCAGGAGAAGCATATATCCTACCAGTCCTCCATCTTAGCTCCGCCTCCCAGGCTGAATCCAATATGATTTAGTTATATCACCAGGAGTTGAACTTCACTTATTTCTAACATTTTATTGTTTACTCATTCATGTTGGGACATACATCAAATGAATTCTATGAGAAGAACAGAATATAGCTTTTCTAATAAATGAACTATTTGTGTCCTTTCTCTCTATAATATCATTAATGATGAGAAACTATTTGGATTCAAAGAAGAAAAGGTACTTTGAAGAGGAATTAGGCATGACTGCACATATTGCAACTCTTTAAAGAAGCTGGGACTTTTCTTGAGTTCTCATGGTAACAGCATGAAAATATACATTTGAATTAAGTAGCTGTCTCTTTTTCTGAACTGTGAATGTTCATGGAGCTTTACAATGCTGCATCAACCTAGGAAAATGACGTATTCTTTAAGTAATGACTACTTTCCCTCCAAAGCATCTTTTCTGTTTTAGGTCTGAATAGCTGCAAATCTCATCATAAGCATCATAAATAATGGTCACACTTTTAGAAGATCTCTAGTGGATACAGAATGGGTTATGCACTGGGATCCTTGCTCTTGTTTTGATACATGGTATACATGGGATACTTTTGGGATGATTCAGGAAGTTGGGGGTGAAGGACACACCTCTTGTGCTGGTTTTGTGCTGGTTCACTTCTTTCCTCTGATGTCAGTCCCATTGATGTTGCTAGGGAGCGAGAAGTCCACTCCAGGACCCCTTTTTTGTGGAGACCTTTAAGGCTGAGTACTGTTGTATTGTATTGATGCTGTGAATGTTCTTTCATGATGCATAGACACTGTGGGGATCTGGATAGGGAGCAATTGGCTTCAGCTGAACCCTGGTAAGAGGGACTGGCTAAGGATGGGGGGAAACTTTTATATCTGAGGGTTTTCCAGACAGATAAACTGGAAGCTCTTCTTGGAGTCAGTACTCGTACTCCTGTTCAAGGGTTGTGGCTAGAAGAATCTTTACTCAACTTCGTATTTTATGCTAGATATGGTCCTTCCTTGATCTGGAGCCCTTGTTTTGGTCACTCATGCCCTGGTTATCTCCTATGTGGACTACTGCAATGTACTCCACATGTAGAGGCCATTGAAAAGTATCTAGAAGCTACAGCTTGTGCAGAACATGGCCACACAAGCAATTTTGGGTATTCCAAAGATGGCACATGTAATGAGCTGCACTGGGGGTCTATTTGCTTCTGAGTCCAAATTTAGGCATTGATTACTATCTTTAACACCCTACATGGCAGTGGTGAAATTCATATTTTTTTTACTACAGGTTCTGTGGACATGGCTTGGTGGGCATGGTGTGGCTTGGTGAGCATGATGTGGCTTCATGGGCGTGGCAGGGAAGGATACTGTAAAATCTCCATTCCCACCCCATTCCAGAAAAAGGATACTGCAAAATTCCCATTCCCTCCCCACTCCTGGGGGAAGGATATTGAAAAATATTCTTCCCACCCCACTCAGGGGCCAGCCAGAGGTGGTATTTGCTGGTTCTCCGAACTACTCAAAATTTCCGCTACCGGTTTTCCAGAACCTGTCAGAACCTGCTGAATCTCACCCCTGCTACATGGCATGGGGCGATGTTACTTGAGGAACCATCTTACCCCCGTCACATCAACCTATCCATCTGGTCAGGCAGGGAAAGCTTGTTACAGACTGCATCAGTTAAAAATAAACTAACAGGTGGGGTCAAGGAAGAGAACCTTCTCTGCTATTGCTCCTGCCTTTTGGAATATTCTCTCCCTGGCTGTCTCTCTTGTGGACTTTCTGAAGGGGTTGAAGACCTGGCTCTGCTAATTCCTGCTAACTCCTGTGGGGCTCACAGAGTGGCATGAAATGTTGGGCTTGGTTGATCCTGAAAGTGTACCCCCCTACCTTTTTAACTTTTAACTGATTCTATCTTTTTCACTGGCTCCCATTTTATTGATGTGTTGTATTTTTATGTATTTTTATGCTTTTAGTTGCAAATTACCCTGAGTCAATCTGAGAGTTAGATGATGGTACCTATATCTGATAAATAAATTTTTAAAAATCAGGTTTAGGATATTCCTGATTAGGAAATCTAGTATTATACTTCATTTGTAAAAGACAATTCAGGGGTACAAACTGTAGTGTATTATACATGCTACACTAGATTACATTTCTCTTAGTTTTTATTTGGGAGGTTATAAGCTATTTTACAAAGGTGTCATATTTAAATATGAACAATATAGATATAGAAAAGAAAGAAGAATGAATGAATGTAAAGAGAAGTATAGAATTCTGTGTGAGCTGAGTACAAGGTTTACTGGAAGAGCATATTGTAGAGTATGTCAACAGTTCTGAATAGATCAATATACAAGTTGCAGTCCATCATTTTGCACACATAAGAATTACAGAATTATGTGCACTCTGTTGGTTCTTAAGAAAATGGAAGTCCTGGAGAGATTCTTAAATGTTATCTATTGACCCAGAAAAAGCAGCTAAAAATAGGAGAGCTATGTTTATTTTTTCCACATTGTATTCTATATCCAAAATTAGATTACAATTGAAGGAAAATAGCTATGTAAAAAGGCTGTATTTAAAATTAACAGGAAAATTGCCTTCAAGTGGATACTGAAATAAAGGGGAGGGGTTTTTTCCCCCATTCTCTTTTTATTTCTTTTTGATGCTAGTAAGAATATTAGTCCAAATTTGAAATTAAACAACTAAATACTTTGACCTGCTTTCTGAAGAGGTCAAAATTCTAACTTTTATCTGAAACCATTTTACTATAGGCTTAAACCAATACATTCTCTCATTCCTCTTTGTTCTCTTTGAGACAGATCACTTTGGTACACATATAACAACTAAATTTCATTACAATTCTGTGCAATCCTCCCAGGGCTGAAAGTAAAATATTGAATTGACAGACGCTCGTTGTGGGGAAGGCCTTTGTGATGATGGAAAGACTGATTCAATCTCTAATTCTGAAGAACGACCTGCCACCTGGAGTGATAGTATACAGATGGGTGCAATCTAAACTCTTTTTTCTGCTTCAAGTTGTATTTGGCTGTAGATTAACAATGTGATTCCATATAATGAAGATGTTTGTTTGGTGCAGTGGCAATTTTCCATTACTGACATGCAGTGTCAACAGTTCCGACATAGCTATAAGGACAGGGTTTAAATGTGCTACATCTGACTGGGACTCATGCCAGGTTATTAAGAACTCCATTAAAATTACCTGCAGTGTGCTGGATTGGAATACAGTCATACACAACCTAGTTTTTCCTATGACTGCACACTCAAATATAATAGCCTGAAGGTATTTAGTATAGTATTGCTGCTATGTTCATTCTTATTTTTTATAGACTATCTTTTACACATTTTGTGTGATATAAAACTTAAGTCTGCTTTTAATGTCCATTTGTTAAGAATGTAATATTCTTAATAAACTTAATTTACTGATTCCCTAAATATTGTAGAAGGACTACAGCAAGAACAAATTTGTCAATAAATTATTTCTTTAGAAAATGTTTATGGTGTTCTTCAATCGCAAAAGAATATTTTACAGAAAATACAATTACCAGTTAATGAGGAAGGATTCATGTTCCTGAATTTAGACGTATATTACCATTCTACCTATTCTCAAGTATTAAATTCTGGAAGCCAGCAATTAATTCCCAATTTGGGGATTTTGGAATACACTGTATGTATATAGCACCTTTGCTTGGGTAGACAGTATTAGGATCTAAATATACTAAATCTCTCCTATTTCTGGAAACAGTTCTATCAGTGGGGAAAATGAAATGGAATTTCTAAAAACTTTATGGGGAAACCCAACTGCAGGAATTGGGAAAAAGATGATAGAGAAAAATTGTATGAACCAATTGACTTTGGACCAACTGATAGATGATGAAATTAATGTTTAGCATATTCTGCAATAAGAGATAGTCTATCAGATGTAACCAAATGCCAATATTTATAATTACAGCATTTGTTTGGACCAACAGCATTTCTGAGACAGCTCAAATACTAGAAGAATTGGTTAAATCCTAAAAAAACCCTTCTAACCTTAACCTTATTCTTAATTTCTATAGATATTTGTTATCAATAAATAAATTTCATATGCAGATAATAAATAAAGAATTGGAGGTTCCTATTGCTTAGATAATTGGAGAATTTGACAGAACTTCAATAACAAAAATATCAATTAGCATCAAACTATATCTTATACAACCAAAAATAATATTTAGAATATATTTGACTCCATTAGGTTTGTATAAATAAGGACTGTCAAAAAAGGCATTCTGTTGGAGATATAAGGATAATGCTTCTTTAATACATGTTTTTACAATCTCTAACTAACTTGGGATAATGTATTGGATTATATAAACATAATTTTGTAACAAAAGCTAAATATTTCAGAAGATAATAGGATAATGAACTGAATACCTACTACTCGGACAAACAATGTAAATCAAATCTCTGTCTGCTTACTATGGCCAAAATAACTGCTATTTTAGCATTGCAAAGATAAATGTGTGGTCCCTTTCACTCATTTGAACTCAATGGATTGCAGAGCTGATTGCACTTGCCACCTATGAATGGGTTACTCATAGATGTAGACTTTGTATAGGCAAATAAAATGAATGGGGACAATTTATACAACATATAGTAGGTTAACATATATTACTTATGTATATATAAGTGCATTAGATGACATATATAGAATTGGAACAATTTACTGTTAAAATGTTACTTTACACCTTTTATTCTTTTTTCTTCTGTTGTATTTTTAATTTTTTAAAAAAACACTTTCTATGAGTTGTTTTCTTTGACAATTATGTTTTTTTATCTTTGTGTTTTGTTTTGCTCTCTTCCTTTTTTGTCATCATTTTTCAAAGCAATAAAAGCTACATCCAGACAACAAGGAATGTGAAGAGTGAGCTCATAATGCTATGATATGCAGTAAGGAAGTAAGAAAAATAATAATAAAATGACTTATTTTTATAAATCCTGTTTGGATTCACAAATGTTGCTTTCTATAAATGGATTAATACTGGTTATCTTTAATTCAATTTAATTCAACTGATCACTCTTCACAAAGGCTTTGGCAAGGCAGTGTGAGATTCTTTGCTTCAGTCCATCTGATCTGTCACTCTTGCCATCATGTATCACATACATTCACATTTTGTCAAAATAAGAAATGTTCCAAGGAAGTTTTAGTTCATTTTATGAGGAAAAATTCAAAAGATCAACTATTTAAATACTTGATTAAATACTAGATTAAAGACTGATAATGCATATGTAACATAAAATTCCTTTTAAATATTGTATTTAAGTTCCTCTTAAAATTGTATGTAATTTTTAAATTTATTTATACCTTGCCTTTATTAGTTTTATAAATAAATCAAGGCAGTGAACACACGTAATATTTCTCCCTTCTATTTTTACACAATAAAAAACTATAAGGTGAATTGGACTAAGAGAGAGTGATGGCCAAAGTTACTCAGCCAGCTTTTATCCCTATGGCGGGACTAAACCTCGTATTCTCCTGGTTTCTAGCTTCATGTTTTAACCTTTACACTAAATTGGCTCTCTACACCAAGCTGGGTCTTTTTGTGGTTGTTGTTGTTGTTTGACAGAAATACTAAAAATAAGATTTCATTCGATTGGGATAGATTAGAAGTGTAATTTTTAGGCTCGAAAAGGAACTCCAGAAAGATCCATATAAGAAGAATGTTAAAATTAAAATGGATATAATAAAGCATAAAATGGACTTACTGGAGAAAGAAGAATTAGCCCAAAAAATAAGAACAAACAAAATTACTTTGAAAATGTGAATAAACCAGGAAGATGGTTAGCATATAAATTGAAAAAGGAAAGAGAATCAAGGAAAATAACATATCTAGTCAACAAACAAGGGCAAAGTAAATTTGGAAATAAAAAGATGGGGAAGATAATACAAGAGTATTATAGACAACTTTACAAAAGAGAGATAATAGAGAAGGAGAAAGTATTAAAGTACCTACAAGAAGCAAAATTACCTTGGATTTCTAAAGATATGGAGGAGATGCTGGAAGGAAACATAACGATGATGGAGTTAACAGAAGCAATCAAGAAGCAAAAGAACGGGAAGGCGCCAGGGCCAGACGGTTTACCAGTTGAATACTATAGGACATTACAAGAATCTTTGACCCTTCCACTATTGGAGGTGATGAATGAAGTGATGACAAAGAAGGAAATACCTAAATCATGGACTGAGGTGTATATTACATTGATCCACAAGGAAGATACAGACCCATAACAAATCAAAAACTATAGGCCTATATCCCTGCTAAACTTAGACTATAAAATCTTTGCTTCAATACTGGCAGAAAGACTTAAGAGATATCGGAACAATTTTATACATGCAGATCAAAATGGATTCTTCCCAAAAAGACAAATTAGAGACAATATAAGAATAATTTTGGATGCTTTAGAGAGCCTTCTCGGTGGGGGCACCTATTATCTGGAACGAGCTCTCCCCGGAGATACAGAGGATCCCGGATCTGCGCACCTTCCGCCGCGCTCTTAAGACCTTTTTATTCCACCAAGCGGGCCTGGCCTAATCTTTCCCTCTTTTTAATTATGCAAATTTTAATCGGTTTTTTAAATGATTGGGGTTTTAATTTGTTCAGGCCAAATTGTTTAATTTGATTTTACGTTGTTTTTAAATTTTGTATCTATGTATTTTTACTGTTTGGCTGTTCACCGCCCTGAGTCCTTCGGGAGTAGGGCGGTATATAAATTAAATAAATAAATAAATAAATAAATAAATAAATAAATAAATAAATTATGAAGCACACCCTGAAAAGCAGATGGCTTTGGTATTTTTAGAAGCACAAAAAGCTTTTGACAATATAAAGTGGCAATTCATGATAATCCAAATGGAAAGGTGGGCTTTGGTAGGAAATTTATCCAGGCAATTGAAGCCATATATTTTAAACAGACGGCAAAAGTAATGATAAATGGAGAATTGACTGATCCTATTGAGATAGAAAAAGGTACTAGGCAAGGATGCCCGCTGTCCCCACTGTTGTTTATATTGACTCTAGAAGTCTTAAACAGACACATCAGAGAAGAAAAAGAGATAAAAGGCATGAAAATTCGAAAAGAAGAATATAAACTACAAGTCTTCACAGATGATCTGGTTTTTATCATTGAAGAACCGTTAATAACAATAAATAAATTGATAGAAATTATTGGAGAATTTGGGAAAGTAGCTGGCTTGAAAATTAATAAAGATAAAATGAAGATAATGACTAGAAATATGTTGAAAAAGCAAAAAGAAGAATTGATGGAGGTCTCAAAAATGCAGGTTACAAATAAAGTAAAATATTTGGGGATATATTTAACACCAAGATGTAGCGCACTTAAAGAAAATAATTATAATAAGCTTAAACAACAGATAGGGCAAGATTTGGTGAAATGGGGAAATTTGCAGCTATCCTTGATTGGTAGGATCTCAACTATTAAGATGAATATTTTGCCTAGAATTTTGTACCTATTTCAGACAATTCCAATCAAGTTGGGTAAGGAATTTTTTGTAGATTTAAATAAAATGATATTGAAATATATTTGGCAGGGAAAAAAGGTGAAAATAAAATTAAAGTTGTTACAAGACGCTAAAGTTAGGGGTGATTTTGGTTTGCCTAATTTTGAATTGTATTACCAAGCTGCAAGTTTAATGTGGATTAAAGAATGGATAACTTTGAGAAATATCAGATTATTGAACTTGGAGGGACCCGATTTGTTGATGGGGTGGCATGCTTTTTTATGGTACAAAGGAACAAAAATACAAGGGTATTTTAGAAGATATCAGATATGTGAAGCTTTATGGTTGAATTGGGAGGTCAAAAAATATCATTATTTGAAGAGTCCAGTCTGGGTATCTACAATTGAAGCTTTTTCATATCCAGTAATATTTAAAAGGGAACAAATTATTAGGTATAGTGAATTATCAGATGAAAAGGGTGAACTTAAATTAAAGCAGGAATTAGAAGATCGGGGATGTAAGATGGCCTGGTTTTCACACATGCAAATATTTTCTAGATATCGAGAAGATCTCAAACAAGAAGGTTTTTATAATGTCTTGACTAATTTAGATAAGATTTTAATGGGCTCTGATGATCATGTAATTAAAAAGTTGTATGGATATTTGTTAGAAGTAAAACTGGAAGAAGAACAAGTTAAAGAATCAATGATAGCGTGGGGGGGAAATTTTGGTTATGGTATTGATTTAGAAAAATGGCAAAAACTGTGGTCATATAATTATAAAATGACAATGTCTATAGCATATAAGGAGAATTTGTATAAGATGTTTTACAGGTGGCACTTACCCCCGGCAAGGATAGTCAGAATGTTTAAGAATAAATCGGAGAAGTGTTGGAAATGTCATCAGATCCCAGGATCATATTACCATACTGTATGTAGTGGACATGCGCAGAAGCAAGGAGATATTAGACTAAGATACACACGTGGTTGGAAAAAATGACAAAGAGACATATTGACTTTAAACCAGAAACATTTTTATTAGGGATCTTACCAGAGACATTTAATAAAGAACTGCAATATTTAATTGTGAATGTTTTAACAGCAGCTAGAATTGTTTTTGCCAAAAATTAGAAAGGAGAGAAGATACCTATTGATGAAGAAATTATTAAGAAAATGATGGATTGTGCTGAAATGATTAAATTGACATTTGAAATAAGACAACAGGAAGATAAACAATATTATTTGATATGGGATTTATTTTATCAATGGATAGATAATAAAACATGGAGATGAAATATGATATATGAAATGAAATTAAGATAAAATGTGTAAAATTTGTCTTTTTCTTAGTGGAAAAGAAACATGTGTCATATATTGATATCTTGAAGAGTTTGTGAGCACGAAAAGATTTTAACTGACCGAAACACTGTCTGTAATTGTTTGGAATGACTATGTTTTTATGTTTCATTTTGTTTTAAAATAAAAAATTGTTGCAACAAAAAAAAGAAGTGTAATTTTTACTTTTCAAAAGAATATATTTAGACTGAATTCTGTTCAAAATGCTAAAGAATGTTTATAACAATTGAAAGGATATTTGGAAGAAATGCATTAAAACCACAATTGTTGAAAAATATGAACCTGAATTAGGCATTGAAGGCATTGATTTTTAAATTACTGCCATATATAGTGCTAACAAATATCTAACATGTAATATGGAGCAAATGCTCCTCAAAAAGGGAAGAAAATGTTACATTATGTAAAATAATTAAAACAAAACCTAATTTGTTTACAAATGACTCATATGAGAAAAAAGAGTATAAAATATTTTACTTGTCAGAATTTGGGAGAAGAATTAGTTCCATAGAACCAAAAAAAATGGAATTGTATAATATATTAATTCCGTTTCAAAAGGCAAATCTTGTATGCTAATCTTGATTTGGTTGAGGAATATGGCAAATTCTTTGAGATGGAAGTTGAATTACATGAAATCTAAAGCATGCTTTTAGGACCTTATGCTTAAAATGAAGATAATGGACAAAAGATCACATCAGAATAGTATTGGATATTATATAATATTTGGAACAGCATAATGAAAAACAAGCAGCATTTTTTTTTAATGCAGAAAAAGGCTTTGACCATTTAAATTTCTTTTCTGTTGAAAGATTTAGAAGATATGAACTTTGGAAATATTTTTTATAAACTCTGGGTGAACTCAATTTATACCTTATAGAAAGCACAAATTATTGTTAATGGACATTTAACAAAAAATTGTGAGCTAAAAAAGAGAACAGGACAAGATTGTCCATTATCTCTCCTTCCCTTTGGTTGTTTAAGTTTTGACGAGAGATGATGGCAAAATGAGAGGATAATGGATGTTAAAAAAAAAAACAAGTTGAGAGCCTCTGCAAATGATTTGGTACTGGTGCTGAATGATTCTTTAACGATGATCAAATTATTAATGAGAAAATTAAAAGTATTTGCAGTATTGGCAGGCTTTAAGATTAAACAGAAAGCAACGATATTAGTAAAATGTGCAAATACAGATTAATATGAACAAAACTAGCTTCAAGATTGAGAAAAAGCTAAAATACTTGAGAAATATGAATTGTATGTTTGTTTTTTAAATTATGTTAAAGCATGAAATGAAGTAAAAAAAAGATCTGTCAAAAACTGTATTTGTTGGGGAGAACTTGTGTGTCTAAGATGAACTATAAAATTCACTTGGACATAAAGAGTACAATTATACTAAGTCACCTATACTTGTGTTGCAGTTACTTTGGCATTGTTTCGCTTGCCTTAACAATCTCTCAATTAAGTATTCATATTCTTTCAATTTCTAAGTAATATGACTGAAATGTTCCTTTCCCATAGTTCATGTCTCACACATGCACACAACACACGCACATGCACACATGCATCCACTTTATATGCTTACTCTTACTTTTTTACTGTTTTTCTTTCATATATTTTTCTTTTAATACCCTTTCTAATCCTTTTTTTTAAATAAGAAGCATGGATGAACAGAGAGATAAGTCTCTTGGCATTAAATAGTACGGAGTTACATAAAATTAGAAGAGAAAATAAGACATTTCAAGGAAAATGCTCTCTTTTAACCCTTCATTGTTATATATTAGCAGTATATATACAGTAGATCTATATACAGTAGCTCTCATGAGGTATAATTAAAACTTCACCAGATCAACAATGTATTATACATTCATAATTGAGAGTGCATTTCATTAGAGAATGTGCTTCTGAGTATCTTTTGACACATCTTTCTTTCATTTCTTTCTTTTCTACACCTTTCTTCATTTTCAGGAAGGTCACTGTTCTGAATGACTAATTTAAAGATACTGTAGCACTATTTGGACAAAAGCTAATAACCACTGTATGTATAACTCTAACTCAATTTAAAATTAAAGGCCAGATTTTAAAACGAGAGAAAGGCTAAACTGAAATTTCTAAATTAGTTATAATGAGCATCAGGATTCATTCTTTCAGCTGCTTCAATGATATAATAAACTAAAAGTTTATTATATCATTGCATCATTAGATAATTGTACAGATATTTAAGAAAAGAGTTGTGCATTGCTGAATTTAAGATCTATATATAAATTTACCAAGTAATCACTATATGTTCAGTGTTAGGTTTCAGATATAAATTTGAACCTCTGTGCTTGCCTGAAACCTGGAGAGTCATTGTCACAAAATAATAGTTGGCTAGCTTCTTGCAGATCATAGTAAGCATAGTTTTGTATATTTGGTTTTGGTTCAGTGTAACTATTTTTTTTTTCTATACAGACACCCATAGCTACTGGGAAAGAGTAGGGGGAAATGCTCTTTGTTTAGGGCTGATCTTATCCAATGTATCTTCAACACAGTTTCTTAAGTTTACAGTGTGTTTCTGCAAACTTACGCCCTCACCAAAAGCAAACTAACCAATGCAAACAGTGTGAAAGTATTAATTTCTGTGATTTAGATCATATGCCTCTTGTTGCAGTGTTAAATTTAATTTTGCTTTATTAGCAGCACATCACAATACTCATATTCACTTTGCAATCAATTCCAATTCCAAGATCCCTTTGTTCAATACCATTTCATGCCAGGTATCACACATCTTATAATGGGCATTTGATATCTTTTTCCTAAGTAAAGTGGGGGGGGGGGAGAATCACTTTCATTACATTCTGCCACTTTCATTCTGTCATTCACAATCCACTTCTGTAGTCTCCCAATACCATTTTGAATTCTATTTCTGTTTTCTAAGCTTTGTTCCACCCTGTATTATTTGCAGATCTCATAAACGTTCCCTCCACTTTTCAATTCAAGTCATTAATGAAACTATTAAAGAATTCAAGTCCAGGCTGATTTATCTCTTTCATGATGACGTGTTTGATGATGAAACACTAGTGTACTACTTCAAGTAAGTAGTCAGTTTCACCTAATAGTCATTTAGCTAACTTGCTAATCAACAAATAATTTTAAATATATATTTCAGTTTAAATATATATCTACAGGATTTCCAAAATATGCTAATAAATTATCTCATTGAAAGAAAAGAAAATAAGATGACTTTAACAAAATATTGTAAAAGGAAATTGAAATGCCTAATGCCTCTGAATAACAGTACATTCAGTAAAACTTATTTTGTTTTCATAATTTAATAGTGAATTATTATTAACACCAAAAAGGATTTTGGATTATTCCAATGCTGGAATAATTTTTACAGATAATTATTGTTATTATTATTAATGTGGACATTTGTTATTTGCATCAACTTGAGAATACAAAATTTCTCTATTCAATACTAGCAAATCAACAATTGAGTCTTAAAGAACAAGTAGTTCATAGGTGAGTGTTAGGGCTAGGGTTAATGAGATATTGAATTATATACTAACAATCTGGAATGTTATCAAGGCATGAACAACATAGAATATTTCTCACATGTTGTATAGTAGAGAGGATTGTTTCTTTATACAGTAATTGAAATATAGTGTTAGTCTGGGCTTACAGCACTGCATTGATACCTGTCTCTCTTTTCTTATGAATAGCATGAATAGACTATTTGTCACAATGGAAAGAATCACCACACAATGTTCCATGTTTATTGGCTGTATTTAAAAGCTGTTTCTAATTCCTTTCTTCCTTAAAATATTCTTTCATATTTTTCTATGTTCCTCTCTATAAATTGCATATTAAATTGGATATAAATATCCTAATAAATAAAAGCAATGTATATCTTAAAAACATTTGTTATGATAAATTGTTCTGATTAATAAATTATTTCACTTTCATTTGATCAATTCTCTTATAATGTGCTATAAAATCTCAGGTATTAATATCAAAATATATTCTATAGTTTGTATATTCCCGTTTTCTCTTTTTTGAAGGACTGTATATTAGATACAAATTATGAATTGCTATATCTTCTTTACAAGATAGTAAATATACCAACAATATTTTAAACAATGTTTAAAATTGTTTTCAATAATTAAACCAGATCAAACATAAACCCACTGAAGTTTAGTTTGACAAAAGGATCAAACTTAAAAAAAAAAAAAATCTTGTGGTTACTTGGAGCTGACCTACTATCCTAATAGAACTAGTGACAAATTACTTTTGCTGCTCTCAAAATCCATGAAATCACTAGCAGTTGACTTGGAGGAGTTATTATTTGAAATAAAGGGAGCGGAGGAGGTGGTAGAGGAGTAAGAAGATGACTTCTATTTTTTTTTCTTTCTCATGTCATTTTAAGCTATTTTTTTGTGATGAAAACCCATGAAAGGGTATAGCTTAAACCCAACAATATCTGGCAATCAAAGCAATATCGAAATTTAAAATAAGGCATAGTTGGAAAAGAGAAATATAATTAAGAAATATCATAATAATGTCATCTAGGTTTATTGTAAACAGAAGATTATGAAAATTTTAGAGAATATATTTCAGTATGATTATTTTCAGTTTTCGGTTGTGGTTCTCAAAGCAATTTCCATACCTATAAAACATTCAAAATTATGATACCCAACATTATAGCATTGGTGACATAATTGTCCATTGATAATCATAATGTAATTGAATTCTTTTTTTATTTATTTTCATGTATGTATCATCCCAAGATAAGATACATCAAAATGTTACTGAATATTTCACTACAAAACACTCAAGTTAACATTTTGAACTCTTGATATAGTCCAAAATAGCTTCCGTTACATGATAAAATGATGGTTTTTATAATCTGTTCTGAATTTTAAATAATTGTACAAGTAGCGAATATGATTTTAAATATAGAAAAGAAATGATGGTGAAGCCAAGTAACTCAATGGTCTTAGCTCTCAAATGGTTTTTACATCACATATTGCTTTGTGAATAGCAATACATAGGATTTTTTTAAAAAACCTACTAAATGAAAGCAAAGCTTTAGCAAAACTCTTTTACTTACTGCTTTTGTTGCTTCTGAGTTGTCATTTGTTGAACTGCTGCATGAGCAAGTCAATGAATCTTCTGACCTCTAATACTAGATATCTTCTTTAAATTGAACTCCTGCAGCTAGTAAATTTATCTCATGCTGAAGTAATGTTTCAGTACTGAAGTTTATCAAAAGTAACAAAAGGAACATAGTTTGTATTGAATTTAAGTTAAAGAGATAAAACGTTTCAGGAATTCTACTGCAACCTGATTCTTCTCAGAGTCATACCGTGAACAGTTATTGTATCTGTAATTCAATAATTTTCTGGTGAGAAATAGAGTTCACTAGTATGATTGCAAGGGTTTTGTGATTTATACTTAAAATGTATGTGAACTCCAGTTTCTCCTCCTTTTTGAGTTCATGGAAAGAAATTTATGTTTTTCTTTAGTGAATACCTTACATAACACATATAAATAAGAATATATAAAAACATAAAAAGAATGAAAGAATATAATAATAGTTAAATAAGCCAGTGATTTTCAAATGCTATGAAGATTATATTTCTAGTTGTAAATAATTAAATATATTGAAGATATAATATCATCTTAAAGACTAAAAGTCACTGCAAAACTTGAACTAAAAACAAATATCAGGAAATCTGATTAAAACAATATATATCATTGAATTGAATTATATACATTTCAATAAGTTATAGGTTCAAGGCATATTGTTAAAAAATCTATTCTAATTTAGCAATCTCATTCAAATTCAAATATATACTTATGCTTAGGAAGTACATAAAACTCAGTATGTTTGATTATAGTTGAAAATTTATTTCCAGTTAGAATTGAAATTTGTGTCAGATTTATTAAAGTATAGTAAAGAATTAGACATCCTTTTCAGTAATCAGTGTATAGTATTGCAGCACCATCATATATAAAACTAATTAAGTATACATTGTGGGAATAAATTGCTGGACTTAATTTTATAAGAATATTAAAGGTTGAAGTGAATTTTTTCAACTTTTAAGGTTTATTTCATACTGAATGAATCATCATGAATCATTTATACACACACAGATTTTTGAACTGTTTTTCTATTATAGTATGTAACATTGTGGTATTTCAATGCCATCTGAAAAAGCAAAAACAGAAGCTGGAAAAACTGTCCCTAACTCCCTGAGAAGTTTGAACATTGGTATTTACACATTTTTAGTACTAAGATGCACTAAAACAGAAAACACAAAGTAGACCTCTCACTGAGTGGATCCTAAATAAATCTTAACTTCATTTCATTCTAATATATTCATTAGATATATTATTATCTAATATAAACTTCTAGCTGTTCACTGGATAGTCTGAAGAACACCTGAAGATAGATTTAGCTAATAAAGATTCTATTAATATAAATCACTGGGATCTGATGGATTATATCCCAGAGTTCTGAAGGAACTGGCAGACGTTATCTCAGAACTATTGTATCACATCTTGAAAAAATCTTGAAAAAACAGATCCAGGAAACTACAGACCAATCAGCCTAACATCAATACCTGGAAAGATAATGGAAAAAATAACAAAAAAAATAAAATAAAATCTGTGAACATCTAGGAACAAATAAAGTTATAACTAGTAGCCAGCCCGGGTGTGTTAAAAACAGATAATGCCAAACCAATCTTATTTCATTCTTTGACAAAGTGAATTAATAGACCAGTGAAATGCTGTGGACATAGTATACTGTATTTAGACTTCAGCGAGGCATTTGACAAAGTAGACCCCAACCTACTTCTTGGTAAGCTAGAAAAAATGTAGGATAAACAGCATCACTACCAATGAGTAGTTCTTAAGGTACTACATCTACATGGAGGGAAGTAAGTAGTGGCTACTACAAGGTTTCATCTTAGACCCAGTAGTTCATAATTGTCTTAGATGAGGGAATAGAAGGGGAACTCATCAAATTTGCAGATTGCTCTAAACTGGCAGGAACAGCCAAAACTCCAGAAGACAAGCTCAAAAGATATTGATAGACTTGAACAATGGGCCTATCAACAAGATGAAATTTAATGTGTAAAAAGCAAGGTTTTACATCTGGCAGGAAAAAGCAAAGGTACAAATATAGATTAGGTGACACTTGGCTCAAAAACAGTAACTGTGAGAGGGACCTTGGAGCCCTAGTGGACGATCACTTAAACATGAGTTAACAGTATGCAATCTGCTTATACCGCAAGAATCCTTCTTTGACAGTTGACCTGGAATACTGCATCCAGTTTTGGTCACCGCATTACAAAAAAGATATTGAGACTTTGGAAAAAGTGTAAGAAAGAGCAACTAAGATGATTAAAGGCCTGAACTTGTAAAGAAAGATTTGCAGGATTTGGGTTTGATTAGTTTAGAGAAAAGTAGAACTAGGGGAGATATGATAGTATTCCAGTATTTGAGAGGCTGCCACAAAGTGGAGGGGGTCAATTTATTTTCCAAAGCACCAGAGGGCAGGACAACAAACAATAGATAAAACTAATCAAGGAGAGAAGCAACCTGGAATTAAGGAGATACTTACTAATAGCGAAGACAATTAACCAGTGGAACAGCTTGCTTTCAGAAGTTGTGGGTGTTTCATCACTGGAGATTTTGAAGAAGAGACTGAACAGTCACTTGTCTGAAATGGTATAAGGTCTCCTGTTTGAGCAGGGGGCTGGACTGGATTACTTCCAAGGTCCTTTCCAGCTCTATTCTGATTCTGATTCATTATAACTTGTGTTACATTCTTTGGTTATCATCTTTATAAAGCAGTAATTCCATAAATAATTTATTTCATAAATGTCCAACTGTTCAAAATTAAAAAGGAAAGTTCATTTCACAACATCATCACCAGAACTTTGATTACATGTTTGTGGTAATTACAAAGTCATTCTTTCTTTTTTCTTTTTCTTTTTTTGGCATGCAGTATTGATGACTATATTCTCAGCTCTTGATTTGCATTACAAAAAATTGCCAGTGATTACAGGCAATCCTTACAGTCATTTGACATTACAACAGAAACCAGAAAAGATATTGATGAACCAGATTTGAAATTTCAACAGCTGTGGACACAATCACCGTTTGGGTGCTCAGCAACTGGAATACATTTAAAGCTGTTTGTAGCATCCTGCAGGCATATGAGCCTAATTTTCAACATTTTTCACTAGAAACAGTATTTATTTCGAGTTTCTGGCAAAAAAACAAACAAACAAAACACTCATTGTGGAAAATGGGTTTGCTTAATGAATGTGACATTCACTTAATAACCATGGATTTACTTAATGAATGCAGCAAAAAAATAGTAAAATTGTGTTGGACATGTGATGATTTGCTTAATAAATAGCATAATTTAAGATTGTAATTCTGAAGTCAATTCCAGTTGTAAGTTGAGGAGTCCCTATATAGTCCAGGGGCAGATTTCTCTTAGTTATTTTTTATAGGATAGGATAGGATAGGATAGGATAGGATAGGATAGGATAGGATAGGATAGGATAGGATAGGATAGGATAGCATAGCATAGCATAGAATAGAATAGAATAGAATAGAATAGAATAGAATAGAATAGAATAGAATAGAATAGAATTCTTTATTAGCCAAGCGTGATTGGGCACACAGGGAATTTGTCTCTGGTGCATAAGCTCTCAGTGTATTCAAACAACAAAGTGATGTCATAGATGAAAGATATATGATAAGATATGATCATAATATAATCATAAATCATAAGTTACAAACAAACTGATAAATCATAATATACCAATTGGAGAAGGTAGAAAGAAGGAGAAGTTGAGAAAGATGACAAGATTACAAGGATAATAGCAATAATAATAGCCTATTACATGGGTAAATACTGTATCTTTGGGTAGAAGACAGTGTTGTAGGAGTTAGGTGTTTAACAGAGTGATGGCATAGGGGAACAAACTATCTTTGTGTCTAGTTGCTTTGGCATGCAATGCCCTATAGAGGAGTCTTAAGAGGAGAAGTTGAAACAGTTTATGTTCGGGGTCTGTAAATATTTGCTCTGCATAAAACATTTATTTGTGAATCCTCTTTAATTGTTACTTAAATAGTTGAAGAATATTTATATATTAAATTGATAGTAACAAAATATAAAATACAGATTTGTAATTTCATTGGTACAGTACATTCCTTGCCTTTGACAAACCAGTTTGTCTACTGTAACAGTGCACCCTTTTTATCCTATGTTTGATTATGAAGCTATTTGTTTTAATACAATAGACAAAGGCAGAGCTCCTCACACAACCAGCTCATCTTTTCTGTAGCTTCTCTCAAGCATTTTTGGCAGATGTACACAACTGAATCCTATAACTATGTTAGCTATTTAACTCTGGAGGTTCTAGATAACTCTCTTTGCAAAGCTAGTTCCTCTATAGGAGAATGTTTGCAATGTGATTTATGGTAACTTCCTCTATCTCAATATTGCAGCTTTGTTGGCTGATCAGCATAGGCACTCGTCTATTTGCAAAAGAATACAAGGAACTGTGTTACAAGGATATTGGTAAATATTAGGGTTGTGCAGCTCTTTGAATCTGTAAGCAAAATTGTGGTTCAGGATGTACAGGGATTTGAATGGAACACCTCTCTGATCTTTAAAGCAACTGCACGTCCTCAGAACCATTATGGTTTATTCATTCATTCATTCATTTATTTGGAATGTGTGTATACAAACTGACTTTCTTAACAGATTAGGCCAGATTATATGAATATAAAAACAGAAAATACAATTAAAAATTAAACTATATTAAAATAGTACATATTAATTAAAATAGCCAAATAAAAAAGTCATGACTTTCCAGCATCAGCAGTGGATCCAATTGGATCTAAAACTGCAAATCCAATCTTTAAGAAGTGAAATTTACCTAAAACAAACTTTATTCTTCCAAATCCGGTAATCAACACTGCAGAATCAGCAACAAGCCCATCTCATTTATATTGTGTTTCCATTTGTTCGTCTACATCCAGTCCCTAAGGACAGATAAAATATACAGGTAGTCCTTGACTTAAAAGAGTTTGTTTAGTGACTGTTCAAGGTTTACAACAGCATTGAAAAAAATGACTTATGAACGTTTCAACATCCCATGGTCACAAGATCAAAATTCAAATGCTTGGCAACTGACTCATTTGTGACAGTTGCAGTGTCCTGGGATCATGTGATTACCTTGTGACAAGCTATGTCAATGGGGAAGCCAGATTCACTTAACAACAATGTTACTAACCTAATAACTGCAGTGATTCACTTAACAATTTTGATGACATTAGGGTCAGTGGGTGGAGCCTCCCGCTGGTTTTACTACTAGTTCTATAGAACCAGTGTGAACCGGGGGGAACCCACCACTGAGCTTAACTCATTATTATAACTAGCAATAAAAGCAATATATCTCAAGTAACAGATAGTCCTTGACTTACAACCACAATTGAGCCCAAAATTTCTGTTGCTGAGTGAGATAGTTGTTAAATGAGTTTTTACAACTGTTTTTGCCACAGTTGTTAAGTGAATCACTGCAGTTATTAGGTTAGTAACATGGTTGTTAAGTGAATCTGGCTTCCCCATTGACATAGCTTGTCACAAGGTAATCACATGATCCCAGGACACTGCAACTGTCACAAATATGAGTCAGTTGCCAAGCATTTGGGGGGCTTTTTATCAGGTTCGCCTGATTCGCCAGTTGCGTCTCTTTCTGGATCGGGACTCCTTACGCACAGTCACTCAGGCACTCGTCACTTCCCGCCTGGACTACTGCAATGCTCTCTACATGGGGCTCCCCTTGAGGAGCACCCGGAGACTCCAACTGGTGCAGAATGCGGCCGTGCAGGGGATTATGGGAGCGAGGGGGCGCTCCCATGTGACACCACTCCTGCGTGAGCTGCATTGGCTTCCAGTGGTCTTCTGGGTGCACTTCAAGGTGTTGGTCAGCACCTTTAAAGCGCTCCATGGCATAGGACCTGGGTATTTGCAGGACCGCCTTCTGCCGCCAATAGCCTCCCACCGACCAATACGCTCCCACAGAGAGGGACTCCTCAGGGTGCCGTCAGCCAGGCAATGTCGGCTGGTGACCCCCAGGGGGAGGACCTTCTCTGTGGCAGCTCCTGCCCTCTGGAACGATTTGCCCCTGGAGATACAAAGGATATCGGATCTCTGGGTCTTTCGCTGTGCTCTAAAAACTTTTCTTTTCCATCAAGCAGGACTGGCGTGAAACCCCCCCCCCTTTTTTTTTCTAGCTTTTTTAGTTTTTTAAATTGTCAATGGGTTTTAGTTTGAATGTTTTAAATTTTGGGGCCAAAGTCATGAAATTCTTTTTAAAAATTTTAAATTTTGTATTGGTATGTGTTTTAGTTTTGGCTGTGCACCACCCTGAGTCCACTAGGAGAAGGGCGGTATACAAATTGAATAAAATAAAATAAAATAAAATAAAATAAAATAAAATAAAATAAAATAAAATAAAATAAAATAAAATAAAATAAAATAAAATAAAATAAAATAAAATAAATAAAAAAGATAGAGTATAGAACATACATAATAATGGAATAGAATATGTAGAATAACAGAGTTGGAAGAGACATTGAAGGTCTTCTAGTTCAACCACCTGCTCAAACAGAAGATCCTATGCCAGGGGTGGGCAAATGTGGCTGTTTCACAACCTGTGGACTTCAACTCCCAGAATTCCTGAGCCAGCTTGGAATTCTGGAAGTTGAAGTCCACAGGTTGTAAAACAGCCACATTTGCCCACCCCGTCCTATGCCATTTCAGAAAAGTGGCTTGTCTTCTTAAAAGCCTCTAGTGATGGGGCACCTCAGCTTCTGAAGACAAGGCATTCCATCCCTCTGTTAATGCAACCTAGGATTGCATTGGTTTTTGTGGCTGCTGCCATACACATATTTAAGTGATTTTCCACTAAGAGTCCAAGATCTTGTTACTATGAACATTACTGTGTTACATTCATTCTTTTGTAAATAGTTATAAACCATTAATTCTATGCCTAGAAACTCCAACTGAAGCCAGGTAATACGGTAGGATGTACCCATACATAAAAAAAATTGATAACATTGACTGATTAATGTTGTGTAAATATTTATCGCTGACATTAATAAAATATATAAAGATTATGCAGCCTTAGCAGTAAACATACTATAAAGACAGAAAGGAAATGGACATATGTTGTGATTATTAAGTTATAATATGTTAGAATGAAACCTAAACAATTAAAATGTATGGACCTATTATTTCTCTTTTAGAAAAACAGGATATGAATGTAATGCTGATTTACAATGCATTCAGTCTTTGTGCTGTGTGCACAGGCATGGATGATTCTTGAAATACAACCACTGGCATTTGTTCACATTTTGCATCTAATCAGTGATTTTGTATGTAATTATGCATTTTGCAGGTGAGGTGTTAATGTGGGTTATATGGTACATCAGCTGCAGGATGCCACTTGAAATAGTGCACTGGAAAATCTTGAGACAAACAACATTCAATTAGGCACACATCCATGAACAGCTGTGCTAAGTATCACTGGCATCAGCTCAGATGTACATTTCTCAATGAGATCCTACTGCTAGCCAGTTTTAAAAACAGGTTTAAGCTGATTACAAGTTTTATTATTACCAGCTTCTTTTAGAAGCCTGTGACTTAGTTGGAAAACTTACAATTTCTATTTCGGAATTGCAATCTAGGCTGATTCATTTTCATTAGATAAAACATGGCCCTGTCTCTGCCACAAACCTCATTTCAGGCTGAAAGTTGATGATATAAATATGAATACCAAAGGCCTGCCAGATTTTTTAGCATATTAGTACACACTTAGCCATGTGTTTTAAATGAGTAGCACTGGACAGTCTACTGCCTATTGATCCAAAGCCAATACTGCTCTTGTATACCAATTCTTCCTCACAGGACATTCAATTTAAAAAAAAGCAAATAAAACAAACCTGTTTAACAATCATTTCACAAATACTAGCTGTACACCTCATTGCAATCAGTTGTTGTTTTGAAGAAAGAATAAGTGGCAGTTGCTTCATTTTATTGCATAGATTAAGTATCCTTCCCCTCGGTGTTGCTAGTGAAACCAGTACTTCTCAGAGAATTTGCACTGAGATCTGCAAAGTTGTTAATTAAACACATAATTCTGCCAGGTTTATGACACATTTGATTATGCCAAGTTTTTCGATAATATGCTACACGTGGGTGTGTTCCAAACTTGATTTCACTGTTGACATGAAAGCACTATCAGGAGCTTTTAGTCATGTTGAACTGCCAAGTCCAAACCAGAATCCTTATGAATATAAATTCTTGAACATACTTATGGGCTTTCTGAAATTATTAGAAAAACACTTTAAGAAATAATAAACAAGACTTAATAGAACTTTAGTCAGAGCCACCAGTCTCTTCTTATGTAATACCAGATTAATCAATCAATTCATCCATTCAATTTATATAACTTCCCATCCCACACATGTGATTCTGGGTTGCTCACAGAATTAAGAACAAACAACAAAAAAGGATGTACAAATAAACAACTAAAATGAAAATCATTAAAACAATTTACAGTTTAATTGGTAGGAGAATACAATCTATACAACTGCTAACAATATAACCACCCAAGAGGCTCTGTCCCGCTGCTGATCCCAGGCACAATGACAAAATCATGTCTGAAGAATTTTCTGAAAGGTTAGCAGGATTGGGACCACATAAACCTTGAGAAGATGATATTCCAAAGGGCAGGTGCTATAGCAGAAAAGACTGTCCTATTGGCTCCTGTCAGATGATGTTCCTTGGTTGATAGTATCTGTTACATATTTCTTCTATCAGACTTGATGAATTTATGGTCTGACTTATAGTACAACCTGTATAATATTTTAGTGAATGTTAAAAATAAAAGTTAAATATTCTTATGTGAAATTTCACGGTATTGATAACATTGGTCAACAACAGTTTTGTCACATGGATTTCAAACGTTGTTTTAAACAAACTTTTTCAAGCTGAAATCAAACTATTTGAAATCAAATTGTTCTATCGGGCTTAATTTTCTCAAGATCCCATCTTCAATATTCTGTTCAATTAGTGACATTATAGTAGTTTATTTTAATTATAGTCTAATATATTTTTAGCAATCATTAAGCAAAATCTAGTTGTCACTATTGTTCTTGAGCATAAATAATCCCAAAACAAAGGAAGAAAGTATGACAAACAAAGCCTAAATTTGTATTTATATCCTTCAAGACCTCTTAGCAATAGGGATAGTAAGTTAGTTAATAATTCAAGATTCCCCAATGTTCTTTTATATGTACAGTACATATGTGCACATGTATATAAAACTTTCCATTTAACTATAAGTATTTATATGGTATTACCAATTTTATTAGGTAGGTAAGAATTGTAAAACTGAAATTAATGCATTCTATACTACATTCTAGTTATAACATAGATAAATTCTATATGAAAACTAAATTTAATCACTTGCAGTAAAAACTTAATTTGCATCATATCAAAGCCTCTTTTTTTTTTTTTTTGGTAAAATGACTTATTTATATTTATCAGGTCACACAGTTATTATATCAACCAAGAGTCTAATATAATCTAAGACCTAAGGGTTTTTTCTTGAAACCAGATTATGCCCAATTAATTATTATTGGAGAACATCTTCTGCAGACCTTTTGCCAAAGTAGCTGTTAAATTTTAACACCCACATGTAACAAAGATATTGGCCAATAACCTTTACAGTTCATACTGTCCTTAAAAGTTTTAAAAATTACAGTTGTAGAAGCTTCATATTATAAAGCTATCAAGGCCTCTATTGTTGATTGCCTGACATATCTTCAATAATATAGGAAGTTACTATCTCTGAAATTTTTGTACTTTAAATTATACCATCTGGACCTTGGGCCTTTCCAAATTTCATCATATCAATAATGTCAAAAATTTATGTAACATTAAGTTGTAATTAAAATCCCAACTCTGCAGCCAAGATTTCTGGAAGACTTATTTTGTTTGAAAAATAAAGATATAGCACCCGTCTGTTCACTGATTATATCAATATTTCCCTAGTATGAATCTTTATAAATCTAAAGAAAAGAAAATTAATATCATCATTATGCATTATTTTAAAAAATGTGGATTTTATCTTATTTTGTTTCAAACAAGAAGACTTTTTTCTATTTCTTTGTCCCTGTTCTCATATTGCATTCAATACAGTTTCATCCAAAATTTAATGCATACAATTGATCAAGATCCAATTTTAACTGATCTAAAAGGATGATATGCATTGGGAGTTTGATTTCTAATATGTATATTCAATACTTTATTTATTTCTTAATTTTCTACATTGTAATTTCCACATTTTTCTGCCGGGAAAACTATTAAGATATTATTTTACTAAAAATAAATTCTTAGAAATACCACAAAGTATCACAACTGTTTTTGTTCTTTCTAGTTATTTAATAAACTGAAAGTCTTCCAACAAAACATATGTTAGTACCACTTCCAATACCTTAAAAAAAAATCAGAGTATAATATTGATTGATTATGTGATATCAAGTCAATGTTAACTTTTAGTGACTTTTTCCAAGATGATCTGTCTCAATCTTGTCCTTTAGGTGTTCCAAAAATATCTAGTCCATCAGATTTGCTGTTAGTCATTCTGGTTCTTTTTCTCTTTCCTTTCATATTTAACAGCATTACATAGTCTCAGAAGACCTGGGTCTTCACGTAACACATCCAAAATATGACAATATGATTCAGATCATTTGTGGTTGAATGAGAACTCGGGATTATTTGTTTGATGAGCCATTTGTCTGATTTCTTGGGTATCCACTGTATTTTCCAGAGTCTTCTCCAACACTAAATATCAAAATTATTTCTTATCCTCGTTCTTCAAAGGCCATGATTAGGTAAGGTTGCCAGGTCTGCTTCCAAAAAATAGCGGACAAGCGGGGGCGGGGGGTTAAGTAGTAAAAAATTTAAAAAAAATTTACAATTAAATTATATATTTTCTTACAAACATTTTAACACGTATTAAAATAATCACGTCAAAACTTTACTTAAAATTGAAAACATCAAATATATTATAATAATATGTAAAATATTAAATTACATTTTACTTTGCTGTCGTGTGTATTTTTTATTTGACTGTGCAGCTTTGATCAGTTCTTTGTGTTTAAGGAATAATTCTTTAATTTCAGTACAACGTTGAGAAATATTTAAAAATATACAAAGTTCACTTCGAACTGTCGGTTACGTTCGTCAGTCCACAAATTTCCCATGACGCTGAAAATTTGTTCAATGTTTGCATTTGATACCGGAACTGATGCACAATACTGGAACAGTTTCAGTAAACTCGGAGCTGGCTCTTTCTTGAAAAAGTATGTCCACTTATCAAGGGATGAATCGCCCTGCAGATGAACATAAACTTCTTCTAAGGCAGAAATTTCATCGAAGAGAGTGTTGGATGGAAGTTCTTCTCGCCATGGTGATAATAACCAGATGTTCGTCATTTCTTCTAAAGTTGGAGGATTATTGCGATCAATTAGATTGAAACAATTTAGCGTCTCATATACTGAATCGGTGAAATTATACAACTTTTCTAGGTACGCAATGGCTCTTTGATACACGTTGATGGCTTCTTTCTTGAACTTTTGCACGGCATTCTCAGACAAATGTTTTTTACATAAGGCAAATAAAACTTTCATTCCAAAAAACTGCTCATCGTATTTTTTTTGCAAAGAATCACGCAGCTTACACATGATAATGTGAAGATCACATGCAAGAATTTTCTTGCTTTTCAGCTTCAGTAGGGTGTCTTGCATTATTGACATGAAGAAATGCGTGAAATATAAATACAATTCTGAAATTGTTGGTTCATCGTCCTTTGCGAGTTCATTTTCCTGATCCGAAATAAGGTTCCAGATAACTTTATGGCACTCATCAGATCCAAGAGAAATAAAATACGATTTTAGAGGTATCCAGTTTAAAAGAAATCTTTCGACCGCTTTAAACAAACTTAACCAACGTGTTGGACCATGGCGCAAAACTTCATGGAATTCTGACTCGCAAAACTCAAAAAATGATTTCAACTCTTCTTGTTTCTTCGCAGAATTCGAAAATTCGGCAAAAAACTTCAGCACTACATTTTCAATATCAAAAGATAACTGCTTTAATGCATTTTTTGCGCTGTTGTGTAAAATGTGATTATTGCAATGAGCAGCTACAATATTATCATTTTCCAGCAATAATTTTTGGTAAACAGATTTGTTCACTCCATAATTGACCGATGCATTATCTGCTGAGTAAAGCTTTTGAATAAAAAAAATGTCCACTATTTTGTGAAAAAAAATAGTGAACATAATGTGAAAAAAGTGGACTGTCCACTCAAATAGTGGACACCTGGCAACCCTATAAATAGGAGGGCACAAGAAAACCATAGCTTGCACCATTCTAATCCATATAGGCATAGATGTGACATGGTATCTGAATAGTTTTTTTCAACACTTTCATTGCTACTGGACCAAGTGCTAGTCTGCTGTTGATACTTGACCTTGACTGTAAGGGCAGAAGATCTCTACAGCATCTTCATTATAAATGCTAAGGCTGATTGCTTTGACTATTGTGATTAGTTTATCTTTATATTTAATTTAGTCCTTGGTTTTCCTGGTTTTTATTACTATAATTTCTGGATCTTTTTCATTGTTTCTATTAGTATAGTATCATCAGTACAAAACTGATGCTTCTGTCTCCAATTTTAAAACCACAACCAACTTCTTCTAGTCCAGCCTCTCTTTAATATGTATTATGCATATAAATTGAATAAATGAGGGAGAGTACACAGCCTTGTGCCACCTCATTGTTGATGTGAAGGCAGTCTGTTCCATCATATGCTATTAAGACTGCGGTTTTCTGTCCTGCACTTACTGTATATTTCATATAAGGGTATAAAAAGAAAAAGAAAAGTTTTCACCATACGTTTTCACCAGAGGTGGGTTTCAGCAGGTTCTGACCAGTTCTGGAGAACCGGTAGCAGAAATTTTGAGTAGTTTGGAGAACCGGTAGTAAAAATTCTGACTGGCCCCGCCACCATCTATTCTCTGCCTCCCAAGTTCCAGCTGATTGGGAGGAAATGGGGATTTCACAGTATCCTTCCCCTGGAGTGGGGTAGGAATGGAAATTTTATAGTATCCTTCCCTTGCCACACCCACCAAGCCACGCCCACCAAGCCACACCCACAGAACCAATAGTAAAAAAATTTGAAACCCACCAGTAGTTTTCACCATAAAAAGAAAAGTACAATTTTGTGAGGTTTGGCAATGAGATGTACTTAGAGAAATACCATGCACTGATTCATTTATAAAACAGATCTGAAAAACATTTCACTATGATGCCTGCTTATTTCACCATAGGTAAGCATGGAGCCTCTACTTCTGCTCTTTCTTGGTAGGCCATTTTTTCTTTGTATCTCCTTTAGCTTGGGAAAGCTAAATCTATAATTAATATTGATTGTCTTCATTATTAGTTTCTTATTGTTTGTCTTTTCCTCAATGTTTTATCTTACTCCCCATCCACCATCATCTTATCTATTTTATGGGATATACTGAAATACAGCAGTTCATCTTTTGTAATATAATCATGGTTCCAAAAATGGTCACGTTTTTGCTGTGATATCCCACAGAATTTTAGGAATGAAAATAGCTCTCTGTGTACTTTTCAATTAAATTGGAATTCCAGACAAAATTTTCAGCTGAAAGTGGATATATATATATATATATATATGTTTTCTCAGGTTTTCGCGGGTGTTTGTATGTAGGTCTTTGGTTATTCGGGTCTTCTCCCACGTAAAATTGGAAGTGTCTTGGCGACGTTTCGATGAAGTCTCATTCGTCATCTTCAGGCTGGTGTTCTCGGCTTCGTGCTTCCTGGTCCTTTCTGCGTGGATGTGTGGTGGTGACATCAGGTGTGGCACTCGTGAGTGTGGGTCTGGTGTCATTCGTCGTGTTAGGGACTCGTTTGTCAATAAGGGCGGGTTTCCAAATGGCTGGTAGGCGGGAGGTATCGTCTCGTTTGTTCATGCTGTGTGGGCGTTTTTCTATCTCAATGGCTTCTCTGATTATTCTGTTGTTAAAGTGTTCAGTTTTGGCGATAGTTCTGGTCTTTTTAAAGTCAATATCATGTCCTGTGGCTTTAAGGTGTTGGACCAGGGAAGAAGTTGGTTCCTCTTTTCTGACTGAGTTCTTGTGTTCTTCTATGCGTGCACTTATTCGTCTGTTGGTTTGTCCGATGTATGTGGTGGGGCAGGCGGTGCATGGGATTTCATATACTCCTTGATTTTCTAACTCAATTTTGTCTTTGGGGTTCCTTAGGATGGTGGATATTTTTTGGTTTGTGCAGAATGCTGTCTTGATGTTATGTTTGTGGAGGATTTTGCTTATTCTGTCTGTGGTGCCTTTTATGTATGGGAGGAGGGCTTTGCCGTTTTCTTGTTCTCTGTCTTGGATTTTAGTGGGGGTTTCTTTTTGGATTAGGTTGGTGATCTTATTTCTTTGGAATCCATTGGATGTGAGTACGTTAGTGAGGGTGTGTAGTTCGGTTTTTAGGTGTTGTTCGTCAGCTAAGCGTTTTGTTCTGGAAATGAGTGTCTTGGCTACAGAGTTGATCTGTGCTGGGTGGTGGTGTGAGAGTGCGTGCAGATAGCGGTTTGTGTGTGTTTTCTTCTGGTATATAGTGTGTCCTAGGGAGCCATTGGATTTTCTGTAGACTAAGACATCCAGGAAGGGAAGTTGGTTGTTCACTTCTGTTTCCATGGTGAACTGTATTTTGGGGTGTAGGCTGTTGAGGTGTGTGAGGAAGTTGTCCAGTTTTTCTTTCCCATGTGGCCAGATTATGAAGGTGTCGTCCACATATCTGAGCCAGAGTTTGGGTTTGTGATCGGATTTTTCTAGAGCTTGGGTTTCAAAGTATTCCATATAGAGGTTGGCAATGACAGGTGAGAGGGGTGATCCCATGGGTGCTCCTTCTGTTTGTTTGTATTTCTGTCCATTATAGATGAAGTATGTGTTGGATAGGCAGTGGTTGGTCAGATCTAAGATGTGCTTGGGGGGGTTATATTTGTTTTGGATAACTGTCAAGGCTTCTTTGATTGGTACTTGGGTGAAGAGGGATATGACATCAAAGCTCACGAGTAGGTCACTGGGCTGTAAGTTTTGTTGCTTTATGATGTCTATGAACTGGAATGAGTTTTTTACGTATGAGGTGATGGATTCTGCATAGGGCTGTAGTTGTTTGGCGAGAAATTTGGCTAGGTTTTGTAGAGGTGAGCCTATGGAGCTGACTATGGGTCTAAGTGGGGTTCCTTCTTTGTGTATCTTGGGGAGACCATAAAGCTTAGGGCATCTGGATGATTTCTCTCTGGGTATGATTCTTTGCTGAATCTCTTCGCTGATGGGGGAGGCTTTTATTTTGGATCTGGTGGTTTTTTCCAGGTAGGTGGTGGGGTCTGTGTTTAGGGGTTTGTATATGGAGTCTTGGAGTAGGTTGGTTAATTTGGTTTGGTAGTCAGATGTGTTCATAACCACCGTGGCATTGCCCTTGTCTGCTGGTAGGATTATTATGCTGGTGTCTTCTTTCAGGTTAAGTAGTGCTGTCTGTTCCTCTTTGGGTAAGTTACTTTTGGGTGGCTTGCTGGTGCAGAGGATATTGGTGATTTCGAGTCTGATTCTGTTTGCATCGTCAGCCTACACCCCAAAATACAGTTCACCATGGAAACAGAAGTGAACAACCAACTTCCCTTCCTGGATGTCTTAGTCTACAGAAAATCCAATGGCTCCCTAGGACACACTATATACCAGAAGAAAACACACACAAACCGCTATCTGCACGCACTCTCACACCACCACCCTGCCCAGATCAACTCTGTAGCCAAGACACTCATTTCCAGAACAAAACGCTTAGCTGACGAACAACACCTAAAAACCGAACTACACACCCTCACTAACGTACTCACATCCAATGGATTCCAAAGAAATAAGATCACCAACCTAATCCAAAAAGAAACCCCCACTAAAATCCAAGACAGAGAACAAGAAAACGGCAAAGCCCTCCTCCCATACATAAAAGGCACCACAGACAGAATAAGCAAAATCCTCCACAAACATAACATCAAGACAGCATTCTGCACAAACCAAAAAATATCCACCATCCTAAGGAACCCCAAAGACAAAATTGAGTTAGAAAATCAAGGAGTATATGAAATCCCATGCACCGCCTGCCCCACCACATACATCGGACAAACCAACAGACGAATAAGTGCACGCATAGAAGAACACAAGAACTCAGTCAGAAAAGAGGAACCAACTTCTTCCCTGGTCCAACACCTTAAAGCCACAGGACATGATATTGACTTTAAAAAGACCAGAACTATCGCCAAAACTGAACACTTTAACAACAGAATAATCAGAGAAGCCATTGAGATAGAAAAACGCCCACACAGCATGAACAAACGAGACGATACCTCCCGCCTACCAGCCATTTGGAAACCCGCCCTTATTGACAAACGAGTCCCTAACACGACGAATGACACCAGACCCACACTCACGAGTGCCACACCTGATGTCACCACCACACATCCACGCAGAAAGCAGACTCAAACCCACACTGATAATGAGCCACGACCAAGGACCAGAAGCCAGACCGCAGCTGCATCATTAGCCACTTTAAACCCCTCCAATCCATACATGAAGCAGACTGACACCCACCATGAAGAGCTCGCACGGCCACAAACACGAAGCCAAACAACAACAACGCAGCTCACCAGCTCAAATCCCCCTGCAACTCAGACTAAGCTGAGCACAACCAAGCCCCCACCCAAACAGAACACAACCCCAGCCAATCAGAGCACAGCCAAGCCCCTAACCAATCAGAACACACCTCCACCCAATCAGAACACAGCCAAGTTCCCACCCAATCAGCTCACACCTCCACTAGCAGTTAAAAGGAAGAGACAGCTGCGATCTCACATTGCTCCTGGAAGCACGAAGCCGAGAACACCAGCCTGAAGATGACGAATGAGACTTCGTCGAAACGTCGCCAAGACACTTCCAATTTTACGTGGGAGAAGACCCGAATAACCAAAGACCTACATATATATATATATATATATATATATATATATATATATATATATATATATATATAAAATTATTCAAAACCTCACTATAATACTAAATTATAATTTAATTATATTAAATTAAATTATAATTTAATGTTTTCAAAGTATTCTGAATATTTTCAAATCAGAATTTTCATTTTCACTACTGCCCTATTAAATGAATCAAAACAATGAACATTGGTTGTATAGGGAATTTCAAAATTAACTTCATAACACAAAACATCGAAGGTCAGGACTTTTTATTCCAATTAAAAATAATATTATATAGATTATTTGCATTTTTAAAATTTACCATTTATTATCTTGATAAGATTTAAGAAAGGATGACACATAAATATTACGGCTATATAAAGACTGCCCAACACATTTCATGACTAGATTCCTCAGTTCAGAAGAATTCATACTGACTTTTTATCATCTGACAGGTAAACCTTCTAGACTTGCATGTAAGAGAGGAAATAACAGGACTCTGTCCTTCTATTATCTGGAATGGAAAATGCATTAAAGCCTAACAGCACTAATATTCTTTTTGCATTTTATCAGAACTGGATGACATTTGCAGAAAGGTTACAGCAGAATCTTGAAATCTTGTAAAATGATTGCAGGAGTTTTCTGTTAACATAGTCTATTTGATTGCTTCCACAGCATTCTTAAGGCTCCCAGACATATTTTGTTAGCTAAAGGAGACTAAGTTCTCTTTTCTGTCCTTGATCATTCTGAATGATTACTTAACACGCACATCAACACATCTGTCTTTAGGGCCCAAATATAAATGAGTTGAGTGTGTTTGTGTGCGTAGAAGATCTCAAAGATAAGAGAAGGACAAATTGACATAATTATTTGTGTCATGACCCAAATGCACAGGTATACTATAGGTGTACCTGGCTCAATAATAATATTGTGACAGGGATCTTGAGGTCCTAGTTGACATATATGAGCCAACAGTGTGCTAGAGCTAGAGCATTAACAGAGGGATAGTATCACGATCACATGAAGTGTTAATACCAGTCTATAATGCTTTGGTAAGACCACACTTGGAATACTGTATCCAGTTTTAATCACCTTAGGGTAAAAAATATGTTGAGATGCTAGAAAGAGTGCAGAGATGATTAGGGGACTGGAGGTTAAAACATATGAAAAATGTTTGCTGGAATTGTCTAGTTTAATAAAAATAAGAACTAGGGGTAGCAGAGTTCCAGTATCTCAAGGGTTGTCATAAAAAAAAAAGATAGTCAACCTATTCTCCAAAGTGCCTGAAGGCAGGACAAGAAGCAATGGATGGAAACTAATCAAGGAGAGAACAACCTAGAACTAAGGAGAAATTTCCCGACAGAACAATTAAGATGTGCATGCTCCAATACTGGAAGTTTTTGAGAAGAGACCATTTGTGTGAAATGGTATAGGATCTCCTGTCTGAGCAGGAGATTGGACTAGAAGACCTCCAAGATCCAACTCTGTATTTTATTATTTTATTTTAACTGTTTTTTCTACAATTTTACACTTATGATTTTGCCATTGTTGTTGTTAGTGATGATGATGGTGATGATGATAAATGAACATGAGAACCTGACTGAGTAAAAATGAACACAATTTAAAAGAAAATAAATGCTATAATGTAACATATTGTGAAAAGAAAAGGGTGGGGAAAAGAGAAAAGAGTAATGGAAAGCTGGATAAGCAAACTAATTTAAGGCTAATTAAAAATGAATCAGTGGTTCTGCAATAGAAAATGCTGCCAGCACAGAATCACTCAAAAAGAAAATTGGATGACAATGAAATTTGATTGTAATGACCTCCAATATAGACATCCACCCACCCTTCGCACTCACCCACCCCATGCATGTCTATATCATTTTTATCATGAAGGCTGCTTTTTGGGGAGCTAATTACTAGAATCATTCCAAGTTGGGGATGGTCCCCTCAGTCCCTTTAAATAATGGATCACTTCACTTCTGTCTTCACTGATATGGTATAGAAGCAAGCAGCAGATTCTGGTGTTGTTTTTAACGGCAAAGACAGCCTTTCAATCATGGAAAAGTTGCATGGAAATTTTTGATTCAAAGTGAATGAATCATTTCCCTATGTTGAAAGCCAGTTTGGTGTAGTGGTTAAGACAAAAGGCTAGAAATCAGCAGACTGTGAGTTTATAGTCATGAAACCCAGCTGGGTGACCATGGGCAAGGTGCTGTTCCTCAGGTCAACCCAGGGGGTAAATCCAGCAGGTTCTGACAGATTCTGTAGAACCGGTAGCAGAAATTTTGAGCAGTTCGGAGAACCGGCAAATTCCACCTCTGGCTGGCCCCAGAGTGGGAATGGAGATTTTGCAGTATCCTTTCCCTGCCACGCCCACCAAGCCACACCATGCCCACCAAGCCATGCCCACAGAACTGGTAGTAAAAAAATTTGGATTTCACCACTTGGTTACCCCACTTCACAGGATTGTTGTGGGTAAAATAGGACATATGTGTTGCATATGTTTTCTGCCTTGAATTATTAGTAAAAACAATATTGTAAAAACAATCAAGATTGGAGATAATAAATAAATAAATAAATAAATAAATAAATAAATAAATAAATAAATAAAAATACCAACACTCTCAAATCTGAAGTATAACATTGCATGAGCTCACTCATTATATAAATTCTAAAACAGGTTCAGAAATGGGCTATTCCTGTCGACAACATTTGATTTCCAATAAAATATGACTTCATACTGAAATGCAGAAAAAAAATTGATAAAAAATGTTTCAGGTGTTATGATTCTTTCAGTTAATCTTGACTCCTGGTAATTACATGTGTCATCCATGCAGTTTTCTTGGCAACACTTCAGAAATTTTGCAAAATCTTTTTCCTAAAGTTAAGACAAAGTTACTGGCCCAAAGTCAGTCATTTGGTTTTTGGGCATAAATGCTGGACTAGAATTCAGATCTCCCTGCTCTTAGTCCACCACTTTTAATTGCTACACCAAACTGGTTCTTCTCATAGTCCAGCACAGGGGTGTCAAACTCAATGAGGGCTGCATCAGGATTGTAGTTGACTTCAGGGGGGCCGGGGGGGCATTGCTGGGGGGACCTTGGCCATGGTGGTGTAGTGGGCATGGCCAGATCCCACTGCTGCTGTGCTCGCTCTCCTTGGCAGGTTGCTCATGGTGTGTGCGGGAGGGTAAAGTGTGTGGGTCAGAGGGAAGACCACTCCATCTCCTTACAAGGAGACCCAGCTTTCTAACCAAAGCATCCTCAGTGATAGAATGGGAGACTACCAGGAGTCATCAGGAGGAGGTGACAAGGGGATGACAAAGGCAGCAGGGCTGCTGGTAACCCTCACTCTCATTATAATCTCCTTCCTTCCTTCCTTCCTTCCTTCCTTCCTTCCTTCCTTCCTTCCTTCCTTCCTTCCTTCTTTCCCTCCTTCCTTCCCTTCTTTTTCCTTCCCTCTTCCTCTTCCTTTCTTTCTTCTTCCTTCCCCTCTTTCCTTCTTTTTCCTTCCTTGCTGTCTTCCCCTTTTTCCTTCTTTTTCTTTGTCTTTTCTGTCCCTTCTTGGATGCTCAAATGCCAAAGGGGAAGCATTCCTCGCCTTGTGATCAAATACCCTTTTGCTAGTAGTTTTTGGCCACTTATAAGACTGAGAACAAACCAGGCTGAGTTTATCCCATGCTTTCATTTTGTGGGGGCGTTCGCAGACTACAATACAGTAAAACTGTGAAAATGATGGCTCTGATAGTTGATCAGAGCTCCTCTGTTTTTTATGTGCAAAAGCTTAAGCATTTAAAAACAGAGGTAAGTTAGTTGCTTTTCTATTAATACATAATCTTTAAAAGCGCTCTCCTGTAAGGACCCTGCCATGGTCTAATTCAGACTGGAAATATAGCAAAGGAAAATATTTTCCCCACTTGCTTTGTCCTGTTTTCCCCACTGGAAATAGCTGTTTGCAATACACAAGGAGAAGATACTTTCCTAAGAGCTCACATTTCCAGTATGCCAATGTGCACATGAGGTATCCCAGGGTAGGGAAGGCCATGGAGGCCCTAGTGATAGAACAGGCCCTCAAGGCCTCCCTGACCCACTAAGATACTTCATGATTCTCCCTCCCTTCCTGCCACAAGGACTCATTTACCTTGCAAACATTTGTCTTCCTCTCTTTGTTTCTCTGTTTCTTTGCCTCTGAGGAAGGGAGAAGAGATTTGGCTAGGAAATGCTTTTTGTGCTGAGAATGGACACTCCTGGGATTCAGGCACCTATCCTCTTTTGCAGAGAGTCAGCAACCCAGAAATTTTCATTCTTGGCATGAAAAGTGTTTGCCAGTTTCCTACTCCTCCCCCCCAAACTACTTTCCACTTAACTACTTAATGAGACCTCGTTCTCCAACCAAGCACACTTGCATGCAAATGGGGTGACACAAAGAGAGGGAGGGACGGAGGGAGGAGGGAGGGAGAGCGAGTGCAAGAGAGAGAGAGAGAGAGAGAGAGAGAGAGAGAGAGAGGGAGAGAGGGAGAGAGAGGGAGAGGAGAGGCAGAGAAATCCAATGCAACCTCTGTTTGTGTGTGTGTGTGTGTGTGTGTGTGTGTATGGGAGAGAGAGTGATCTTCAGCCAGGGCACCTAAGCTGCTGGCAGCAGTGCAGGCAGCAGGAGCCACCGGAGCCACTGAGGCAGTGGGCGGTGGAGTACGAAGCAAGGTGGGGGGGTACAGAGCTGCCCCTCCCATGCCCCGCACTGGCTTACCTAAGCACCCTGCCAGCCAGGCACTGAAGCATTGCAACTGCCACCTCAGCGAGACAGAGAGAGAGAGAGAGAGAGAGAGACTCTGTGTGTGTATGAGAGACTCTCTGTGTGTGTATGAGAGAGAGAGAGAGCGTGATCCCTTCTTCAGTCGGGGCATTCAAGCTGCTGGCAGGATGGGTAGTGGGGCAGGAGTCACCTGAGCAGCCGTTTTTCTACTCATCCTCCTCACTCAAGCAGCGGCAGTCTCTGTGAGATAGCAGGCCCTCTCATTTCTTCCCTGGTGTGGTGACCGCAGGCCCTCTCATTTCTCTTCTGGTGAGGTGAACTACAGCTTCAGTTGGGCATTCAAGCTGCTTACCTTCAAACAGTAAGGCCAGCCATGGAATCAGAATCGGACAGGTGCAAGAACCAACACCATCCATGGCCCTGGTGCGTTTCTCACTTATGTGAACCAGCCTTACTGTTTGAAGCTGAACGAAGTCTTCAACTGAGTGAGGAAACACTGCAGGGCCAGGCCACATCCAGCCCACTGGAGTTCACTGTGCCAGGGCAGGAATGAGACCCTGTCCCATGGAGCCCACTGCCACTTGGATGGGGAGGAGGAGGAGAAGAAGAATGGTAAAGCTTTGCACTGGCTGGCCAGGCAGGGAGCAGGTCAGAAGGTGCTGGCTGGCTGGTTGGGGAGGGGGCAATCATGGCTTCAATCATCACCAGCAGCTTGAATGCCCAACTGAAATTGGAGTTCGCTGTGCTGGGGTCAAAATGACTTCCTTGACTTCTCAAGGAAACTAGATCCTTGTTTGTGTCTGGCTATTGATAATTTGAATCTGGCTATTTGTGTTTTGAGTAAGAATTCTGAATTGATATGTTCGATCTGCCAATTGTTTGTTTTCTTCGCCATCCATAATATTCTTAGAAATCAACACAAGGGGTCAAACGTGTTATGCTTTCCTGCTTCTTCAAAGTTACTTTTGTTTCCAGGAAAGATGTGCATGATTCTAATGTTGTTAGATAAAGACACAACTTGATATCTGAATATCTTTCCCAAGGCCTTTATTTTATTCTACTATATTTCTTCCTGTTTGTTCCTTTACTGTTTATAATTTATTGTAAAAGGCAGGAAATCTTCCATACATTATTTTCATGATCAGTTCTAAGGCTGGTTACTCTACTTATAAGTTTGGTATTTACATATAATCTTGGTCCATTTTTTTTTCACTGTGCCCCTTGTTTTTTCCTGCTAAAGTTTGCAGATGATTAGCATTTTCAGATATCAGAGTATTGCCATCAGCATAGCGCATATTATTGATATTTCTTAAACTAAGTTTAAAATCACGCTTGCATTCTGATTCATCTTCTCTCAATATATATTCCTATTGAATAAGTAAGGGGAGTATATACAGCCTTTCCCCTTCATGGATTACTGCCTTATCATGGCAAAGGGGCTTGCATAGCTCAATGAAGCTATGAGCTATGCCGTGCAGGGTCACCCAAGACAGACAGGTCATAGCAGAGAGTTCTGACAAAATGTGAACAACTGGAGAAGGAAATGGCAACCCACTCCAGTATCTTTGCCATGAAAAGGCAGGGAGGAGCCTGAGTGGCGTAGGAGGCTAATGCCTCCTACAGCAGCATTTAACATCCAGCTGCCCGCAATTACTGCGAGTTCAATTTTCACCAGGCTCCAGGTCGACTCAGTCTTCCATCCTTTCTAAGGTGGGTAAATTGAGGACCCAGTTTGTGGGGGCAATAAGCTGACTTTGTATAAATATACAAAAGTATGAAGGCTATTGCTTAACGCATTGTAAGCTGCCCTGAGTCTCCGGAGAAGGGCGGCATATAAATCAAATTAAAAAAAAAACAAACAAACCCATGGACAGTACCAAAAGGAAAAAAGATATGACGCTGGAAAATGAGCTCCTCAGGTCGAAAGTGTCCAATATGCTACTGGGGAACAGGAGAGGGATAGTACTACTAGTGTCAGAAAGAGTGAAGCATCTGAGCCAAAGCCAAAAGGACACTCAGCTGTGGATGCATCTGGTGGTGAAAGGAAAGTCTGATGTTGTAAAGATTTTTTTCCCCATAGGAACCTGTAAGTTCCATGAATCAAGGTAAGCTGGACATGGTCAAACAAGAGATGAAAAGACTGAACATTGACATCTTAGGAATCAGTGAAGTAAAATAAACATGAATGGATAAATTTAATTCAGATGGCCATCAGGTATACTACTGCAGGCAAGAATCCCTCAGAAGAAATGGAGTAGCCTTCATAATCAATAACAGAGTAGGAAAAGAAATATTGGGATACAATCCCCAAAATGATAGAATGATCTCAGTTTGAATCCAAGGCAAACCATTCAATATCTCAGTAATCCAAGTCTATGCGCCAACCACTGGTGCTGAAGAGGATGAAATTGACCGGTTCTATGAACCTCTACAGCACCTTATAGAATTAACACCAAAAAATGATGTCCTTATCATCATGGGGGATTGGAATGCTAAAGTAGGAAGCCAAAAGATAAGCAGAATAACAGGCAAGTTTGGCCTTGGAATACAAAATGAAGCAGAGCACAGGCTGGTAGAATTTTGTCAAGAGAATACAATGGTCACAGAAAACACTCTTTTCCAACAACCCAAGAGACGATTCTACACATGGACATCACCAGATGGTCAACACAGAAATCAGATGGACTATGTGTTCTGCAGCCAAAGATGGAGAAGCTCTATACAGTCAGTAAAAACAAGTCCAGGAGCTGACTGTATAGAGCTTCTATATTGCAAAATTTAGACTTAAATTGAAGAAAATAGGGAAAAGCATTAGGCCATTCAAGTATGAACTAAATCATATCCCTAATGAATATACAGTAGAGTTGACAAATAGATTTAAAGAATTAGATCTGATAGACAGAGTGCTTGAAGAACTATGGACGGAGATTCATAACATTGTATAAGAGGTAGCAACTAAAACCACCCCAAAGAAAAAGAAAGGCAAGAAAGCAAAATGGTTGTCTGAGGAAGCTTTGCAAATAGCTGAGGCAAGAAGGGAAGCAAAAGGCAAGGGAAAAAGAGAAAGATACACCCAGTTGAACGCAGAATTCCAGAGAATAGCTAGAAGAGGTAAGAATGCCTTCTTAAATGAACAGTGCAAAGAAATAGAAGAAAACAATGGAATAGGGAGGACCAGAGATCTCTTCAAGAAAATTGGAAATATGAAGGGAATGTTTCATGCAAAGATGGGCATGATAAAGGACCAAAATGGCAGGGACCTAACAGAGTCCCTAACAGAAGAGATTAAGAAGAGGTGGCAAAATTATAGAGAAGAATTATACAAGAATGAGTTTAACGTCCCTAATAACCACGATGGGGTGGTCACTGACCTCGAGCCAGACATCTTAGAATGTGAAGTCAAATGGGCCTTAGGAAATCTGAGCAACAACAAAGTTAGTGGAGGAGACAGTATCCCAGCTGAGCTATTCAAAATCTTAAAAGACAATGCAGTAAAAGTGCTGCACTCAATTTGCCAGCAAATTTGGAAAACTCAACAGTGGCCACAGGATTGGAAAAGGTCAGTTTAATTCCAATTCCAAAGAAAGGCAATGCCAAAGAATGTTCAAACTATCGCACCATTGCACTCATTTCACATGCTAGTAAGGTTATGCTTAAAATCCTCCAGCAGAATCTGGCTCAAGAACTACCAGAAGTATAGGCAGGATTTCGAAGAGGCAGAGGAACTAGAGCTCAAATTGCCAACATATGCTGGATCATGGAGAAAACTAGAGAGTTCCAGAAAAACATGTACTTCTGCTTTATTGATGCTAAAGCCTTTGATTGTGTGGATCACAACAAATTGTGACAAGTTCTAAAGAGATGGGAGTACCAGACAATTAGTACCAGACCAAACTCAACATTAAGAAAACTAAGATCATGGAATCCAGCCCTTTTAATTCATGGCAAATAGATGGGGAAGAAATGGAGTAGTGACAGATTTTATTTTCCTGGGCTCCAAGATCACCACAGATGGGGACTGCAGCCAAGAAATTAAAAGACGCTTGCTCCTGGGGAGGAAAGCTATGGCAAATCTAGACAGTACTAAAAAGCAGAGACATCACCCTGCCAACAAATGTGTGTATAGTCAAGGCTATGGTTTTCCCAGTTGCAATGTATGGCTGTGAAAGAATTGAGGCCTTTGAACTATGGTGCTGGAGGAGACTCCTGTGAGTCCCTTGAACTGCAAGGTGATCAAACCGGTCAGTCCTAGAGGAGATCAACCCTGACTGCTGTTTAGAAGGCCAGATCCTGAAGATGAAACTCAAATACTTTGGCCACCTAATGAGAAGGAAGGACTCACTGGAGAAGAGCCTAATGCTGGGAAAGATTGAGGGTAAAAGAAGAAAGGGATGACAGAGAATGAGGTGGCTGGATGGAGTCACTGAAGCAGTAGGCCTGGAGGAATGTTGTCCATGGGGTCACAATGGATCAGACATGACTTCACAACTAACAACAACAACAAAATACAGCCTTTGTCAAGTGGAGTCAGTTTTTTTTTTTTTTTTAATATTTCATCCAGACAATGGTTTTCTGACCTATGTATATATGTTTTACATGAAGACAGTATATTGCTCTAGGATTTATAAGCACATCTGCTTGACATGATCAACCCAATTAAAGTATATATTTCTTTTTTCTATTGCTTGGCTTTTTCAATTATCCAGTATGTATTAGCAATATCTCGTGTTCCTTGGCACTTCTAAAGTAGACTGAACATTGAAAATTTGGAAGCATTTTCATGCAGGATTCTAATCTTATTTCCTGACCTTAAGCATTTTATTGACATCATGTAAAATAAGGATAGAATTAATAGTTTGTTTGCACTGTTAAATCTCCTTTCTTTGGTATTTTATGTAGGCTGACTTCTTCCAATCTGATGACCACTGTGTCGCTCTCCAGATTTATTGGTGTAGTTTAATTAGAATCTGATTCTTCTGTTGCTTTCTTTATTTCTGTATATATGTCATCAATTTCACCATCTGTTCTGATATCCAGTTTTCTTTCTCCCATTTGGCAAGTTCTTTGAATGTTCATCCTTAATAATGTATTTCATTTCACTCCAAATTTGGTTTCCTATCAATGAGGTTCATGACATCAAGGTAATTTCTGAGGTTGTCCTTGAAATGATTGAAACTGCTTACCATTTTAACCCTTGTTAACTTGATTTATAATTTGCTTATGAACAGTTTGTGAGCTGTTCTACAGTATAATCTGTCCCAATCTCATCTTTACTGTTATACTGTAACCTTTTTCATTTTTTGTACAATCAGATTTCTACAATCTGTGTTAGGTGATGATACTGTATATAAGGATTGTTTTGGTTGTTGGAAGAATTAAGTCATCATTTGATTGGTGGAAAATGACACATCGCTCTTCTGCTTCATTTCTATTTTCTAACCATACAGTCCAGCTTATATTTTCTTCTTTAATATTTCCAAGTATGGCATTCCAGTCTCAACCACATGCAGCACAACATGCTTGTATGTTTTGTTTACTTATGGTTGAAATTTAAGTCTTATTTGGTCAGTTATTTAGGGTACCCAATACTTCTTTGCTATAGCCTTCCTTATGAAAGCAACACCATTCAAATAGTTTTCATATTCTGATGAGTATGGTCTACTGATTGAATGTATCTAATTCCAGTCCATTTAAATTAGCTAATGCTTAAGTGTAGTTGATTTACTGTGCTAAAGAACATCAAAACCAGCCTTACAGAAGGCTCTAATCTAGCTGTGTCATGTATACATTGGTACCTTTAAAGATCCTCCACAATTACTCAACAATACATTGTATGCCAGCTAACCTATTTAATAATAGGCACAGCTGAAGATTAGATAAAGGATTTTACAAATGCATGTTGTCAGTTCCACAATGTGAACTTATAGGTTCCCTTTCAGACAGAACTATGCAGAAATATTAGGATATATGGCTTATGTGCACACACCCTCTAATATTCTGTATTCATCTGTATGTGAATGTCTGCAAAATATTAGAGCGGACACTGCTTCTATTATTTGTAATAGAATTCTTGCTAAAGGACTTCAGAGTTTGATGATGCAAATAGAAATTAATGAACCAGGAGATCCTTTTTGCTAAATTGAAAACATTTCTAGGGTTAGATTAATTGAAAATATTTGTAGGGTTAAATAACTGATTGCAAATCCCTAAGATGATAATTACAAGAATCTTCAGTGAAAATAATGCAGTCGATATTTATTGCAATTAGTCTCAATATTAGTATAAATGGATGATAGGGGTTTTTTCCCCTTATGCTATTTTGTGTGTGAGAGAGTGTGTGTTTTGTTTTTCTTTTCAGGAATGTCAAAATAGAAAAGACCACAGAAATATGCAACTTTAATAACCAACATTATTATTCAATATTGTCACTTCCAGATATTCAAGATAATGTAAGAAACTTTCTTTCCCTTGCTCCCTTTCAATATAACCTTCTTATTTTTCCCTTAGTCATAGCTTTGCTTTTGGTTTAATATACAGGTTTTTTTAAAAAAAATATTAATGAAATGCTGCTTTGGTTATTGTTTAAGATAATTATTTGAAATGCATAGCTCAATACTGTGAAATCATGTATGAATGTGCCATGGAGCCTGCAAACATTTCTTAGGAAATATAATAAATGATTTGAAGGTAGAAGAGATTCACCAGTGCCTTTGCATTTAACCTTTAAAAATGTCATTTCAGGCTATCAAAAAAGTCAATAGTTTGAGAAGAGGAAGAAAAGAGTGCAATATTACAGGACGTGCACTCTTGATGGGGTATAACTGTACCATTGTATAAAAGTATAGTGACACATCTCTTGTACCAATTGGGAATGGCATACAAACGAAATTTCCATGGCTCACTGTATGACAGAAGACTATTATTAAGTGGAATTATTACAGTAAAGGCCAGTTTTTGCAGTTCCAATTTTCATCTGGTTCTATGACTTGATATCTTTTCTAGAGTAATAACAATGTGTATTCTGTCTCTGTCTCTGAGTATCTCTAGTCAGGATATATTATACATTACAAGCAAAGAAGAAGCTGATATGTGTTTGGTATGTCTGCAGTACGATTATCATGACTACTTTTTTTTTTAATTTGATTTATATGCCGCCCTTCTCCGGAGACTCAGGGCGCCTTACAATGTGCTCAGCAATAGCCTTCATCCTTTTTGTATATTTATACAAAGTCAGCTTATTGCCCCCACAACTGGGTCCTCAATTTACCTACCTTAGAAAGGATAGAAGGCTGAGTCAACTTTGAGCCTGGCGATATTCGAACCTGCAGTAATTGCAGGCAGCTAGTCTTAATAACAGGGTGCTTTAGACCACTGTACTACCAAGGCTCCTACTTAAATGGTAGCTGCTTTTGAAATAGCTGCTTTAAATTTGGACAGATTATTTTAATCCTACCTGAAATGTTGTGAAGCTGTTCTGAAGGCATGCATAGTTTAAGTCATTCCCATTGGGTAAAACCATTCTTCATTGCTCTTCTGCCCCACTACACGTTAGTCTGTGTGCAGCTCAACATGCAACTAAACCAACCTATCCTTCAATAAAACAGACCGTGTGCATAGATCTGAATGTTTTATTGAAAGAAAGGATATGATGGAACTGGGGAAAGTAGGGATACATACAATGAGAACCAAATACAAGACAGACAGTATTAAGTTACTGCTGAACATAACAATTAATAAATACAAGCAATTTAAATCTCACCAGCAATGCTCTGTGTGTGGGATGTGGCTTTGTCCTTGGATGACCATGTGCCACAGATTAAGATGGATGCTTCTTTGTGCTTCAGCCTTCTCCAAATGCTAAAACAAATGGAGTCTGGCTTCCCAGCGTGCACTTGTTTTGAGAGTGCAGGCTGATGGGTAAGGGGGTTGGGTCAGCTTCAAACAATATACTTAGTGTTGGTCTCTCCAGCCACTAGATGGGGCTAGAGAGCAACAACAGTATACTGTATAAAAGATATTTGCTGAGGCAGGACAGTTGCATTTATCATATCCATTCAAATTTTTCCTCTTTTAAAATGTTATTCAATCATTTTAGGGAATCTATGACATTATGAGATTTAAAAAAAAACTTATTATGTAAGTAGGAAGCTAATGTAGAAAACAAAATAATTTAGATAATCCTAAAGCTCACTTGTAAAACTTGCCTACATCTGCCTTACAATTATGGCATTTTCTTTTCTATGGATCCTCAAGGAGCATACTCAGCAAAAATTTTCCCCCTTCTGCCTTTGCACAATGCATTTATCGCATCTTCTATAGCGACTTATAAGGAGAAAATTTTGAATTTGTTTACATAAATCTGAAGTAGCAATAAAAACCAATTAACTAATTTCATTGATTTCTTTATCTGATTAAGTCATTTTTCTGACTCATTGGAAATCTTCATGAAATCTTTCTAGTTGGAATAATGAGAGTGATCCATATGGAGATTTTTATTTTGTTGTAGCTATCTAATAACAAGGTCCACCCACATGAAAGAGAGACAGAGAGAAAGATCGTGAGCATTACATGTTCTTATGTTTGTGAATTATTCTTTTTCAACGAATGCAGGTGTAAGTTCTGAAACAGTTTCCCCAATTAAAAAAAGGCCCAGTAATATTGAATGTATGTATATAACTTCTTACACCAAAAAGCAAATAAATCAAACATACACATGTGTGTGCGCACCTATCTACCCACAAATTATATGCAGGTACCTACCATATACTTCGGGATTTTATTAACTATGCACAGAAAACTTTCAGATGAGTTTTTATTCATTACATTTAATTCAGGATGTGAGGTGAGAAAATTAACACTTGAAATTTTTTTATGAAAACTGTAATGAGAATATGATTTGGGGAGGTGCACTTAAAACACAATGTAAAAATGACAAATAGTGAAAGAAAATATGCTATGTCATTTCCATTTCTCCCCTTAATCCTGTACATTACTTGTTTAAGAACAGGGATTTGTGCCATTTCTCCCTCTGTCTCTCTTTCTTTCTCTCTCTCTTTTTCTTTTTTGCTTATCAGTTTTGCAGCCCCACAGTTATTGTTTGATTCGGCTTAAATCCCTCTGTACCAAACGGTACAGCCTTATCAATTGAAAAGCTAATGCCATATAAGAAGTGAAAAGAACACAGAAAGGTTTCCTAGCAACTACTGTGAAACCTTCCAAAGCAAGTCAGTTAAAACTGTACAGTACGTGCAATGGTTGTGAATAAGAAGGTAAAGCCAATGTGCCCATATACAGATGCCGACTATAAAGTACAATAAACCTGTAATGCAAGGTGAATTGCTCGAAGAAAGAAAACAAATCACACAGGAGCCCTGACGGTGTTATCATTATTTAAATGATCCCGCTTACTCTATTGCATCGTTAGTAAGACTAAGTGTCTGAGCCTATGTGATAGTCTATGACAGCATACTTAATAGTATTGGTTAGCACCACTGCTGTGATTCTGCCTTTCTAAGAGCATAATATTTTAAAAGCTACTCTTTTTGATGGATAAAAGCAGCCCAACATAAGCATTTTCTAGAAAGTCACTTTGATTTTAATGCATAGAACTGGAATTCTTATTTTCTTATATTTATGCAGATTTTGTTGTTCCTACATTATTGTCATCTTGGCATCTGATTACCTTTTTTTTTTATTACTTGAGGCATTTTAAATCATTTGAATATATTGATGGGGTGTTCCTTTGTTTTTAGCACCTGTGTTTGTATTGCTGTGCTGGCTGGGGTTTTTTTTTTTTTTTTTTTTTTGGAAGTAGTTTTATGCAAGGCAGATGTTTATTTGGTTTGATTTTTAGTGTTTTTAATGTTTTGTGATCAAATATGTCTGCAAGTTAGTTTATTTATAAATTGAATTTTTATCTAATCCTTTAATTCCTAAAGTAGAAGCTTTGATCAATCAGCAATGAGATTCCTCTTTTCTCAGCCTAAAGTAACTAAGTAAGGAAAGTAAGAAGCATGCAGAAGTTGATCAATTTAATAATATGCATCATTCTTCTAACTGTTTCAGCGTGTGATCAATGACTCAAGCCAGCAGGGTGTTGGGCCAGGCAAATAAATGGTGGTAGTGGAGGGAGAGTTGTGAACATGCAGAGGTTTGGAAAGAAGGCACAAGCTCCAAGGGGAAGGCACAAGAGATGATTGACTGGGGAGGGTGCAAAGGGGCCCCATGGGTTTGATGCAGTGGTGGGTTTCAATTTCTTTTACTACCGGTTCTGTGGGTGTGGCTTGGTGGGCGTGGCATGGCTTGGTGGGCATGGCAGGGGAAGGATACTGTAAAATATCCATTCCCACCCCGCTCCAGGGGAAGGTTACTGCAAAATCCCCATTTCCTCTCAATCAGCTGGGACTCAGGAGGCAGAGAATAGATGGGGGTGGGCCAGTCAGAGGTGGCATTTACCAGTTCTCTGAACTACTCAAAATTTCCACTTCCGGTTCTCCAGAACTGGTCAGAACCTGCTAAAACCCACCTCTGGTTTGATGGAGTACATTTATTTATTTATTTATTTATTTATTTATTTATTTATTTATTTATTTAATTAGTCCAATTTATATGCTACCGTTCTCCGTAGACTCAGGGCAGCTTGCAATGCATTATAGCAATAGCCTGCATACTTTTTAATGTATATACCTGCTTATTAGGGCTTTCGAGCCCCACAAGCTGTGTTGTTCTATAGAAAGCTGGCTTATTGTCCCCACAATCCGGGTCTTCAATTTACCTACCTCGAAAGGGTGGAAGGCTGAGTCAAATTTGAGCCTGGTGACGTTTGAACTCGCACTAATTGCAGGCAGCTGGCAGCTAAGTGTTAAATGCTAAGTGCCAGTGTGTATTGAATGAATACAGAATGGTCTCGGGTCAGGGAAAGTGTGTGGCAATGTGAGAAGTTATGCAAGGAAGGTGCAGTGGGAGTGCATAAGTGGCCAGCAGAGTTCTTGGGGAGTATGTTCATATGGGGAAGGCTTACCTCAGCAACCTGTGGCCTTTAATGATGGCTTCCCCATTTACTTTCTGGGAAACCTGACAGAGAAGATTGCAAATGACATTTGTTTGTTTGTTTGTTTGTTCATCAAATTTATTCGCAGCCTATCTCACAGTTCACGTGACTCTGAGCAGCTTCATGACCATGTGCTTATGGAACATTGCAGCCCATCGTAACTGTAAATCAGTTGCCAAACATTCAGACTGCAATTATGTGGCCATGGGAATGCTGCAATGGCTGAAACTGTGACAACTGGTCATAATCCCTATTTGTTCAATAGGGATAGCTTTGAATTGTCAATGAATGAATGGTTGAAGGTTGAGGGCTTTCTCTCTCTCTCTCTTTATCTCTCTCTCTCTGTGTATCTCTCTCTGTGTGTGTATGTATATGTCAGGGATTGCCGGATCCGGTAACAATGGCAGCGGGTGGTTCGGAGAACTGGTAGCAAAAATCCCTGCCCCCCCCCCCATGCCCAACTGAGCCACGCGATCATCAGAGGCTTCTTTTTTACTTTTAAAAGCTCAGAGCCTCTTCGGCTGAAAAGGTTGTAAAAAAAATGCTTTTAAAAGGCTCCGATGATCCCAGCTGAGTTGCCTGATCGTCAGGGCCTTTGGTAGAAAAAATGGTTTTAAAAGGCTCTGACAATCCCAGCTGAGTTACCTGATCGTCAGAGCCTTTTTTTTCTTTTAAAAGAAAAAAAATGCTTTTAAAAGAAAACAAGCATTTTTGGCCAAAGAGGTTGTAGAAAAAATGCTTTTAAAAGTAAAAAAAAAAAAAAAAGTTGGCCACACCCACCCAGTCACATTTCACCACTGGTATATGTATATGTATATCTATCTATCTATCTATCTATCTATCTATCTATCTATCTATCTATCTATCTATCTATCATCTATCTATCGATATAGGTATAGGTATAGGTATGTGTATACATGTATATATAGATATACATATACCTATATCTTTTTAGGTATGTAGAATGGTTGAAAAAAGTTATTATTATTATTGAGTATTTTGGCAATCAAAACAAAGTTTATTAAAATAACTGTCCTTACAACTAAACTCTACAGAAGTAGTAAATGCAATAGCATTTATATCCTTACAAAATCTGATTGATTGCAGAATATTTTATGTTCCATAACCTCAAACAAAAAAATAAGGATAATAAATTGCAGAATATATCTCTAAACTCAGAAAGCTGCCCAACAATGCAAAGCTGGGGAGGGATTAAAGACGCTATAAGAGATTCAGTACTTTGTGGAACTTTGTAATAAAATAAAAAAGATGTTTAAAAAGATGAAGATTAACATTTTAAAATACTTACAGCTGCTTTAAACACTGGTGTAAGAGCTATAGTCAGGAAGATAATCAAATAGGAATAAATTTGAATAACATATAATAATGTGTCAAAATACTATGGATGAATTTCATGATTATAATGAAATAGGAATTGTTAAAGGTGAAATGAAAGCAGAAATGTAGCTGACACCAAAAATGAATGGTGACGCTATATTAATGCATTTTAATTCTGGTTCTGTTCTATCAATTATATCACAGTGTTGATTTGAAAAGTATTTCATATATGTTAAATTTAAGCTATTGTAAAAAATATTAAAAGCTTTTACTGGAGAAATCTTTATATCCACAGGAGTGATATGATACAGTTGCAAAACCTAGCAACAAATGTTGTTGGCCAGGAAAATGTTGCTTACGTTAGGAAATTTGTAGTACATAAATCTGAATGTCTCATATAAACTGCTTCATTTTCATATAACATGAAGCTAATGCAGAGGTGGGTTTCAGCAGGTTCTGACCAGTTCTGGAGAACCAGTAGCAGAAATTTTGAGTAGTTCGGAGAACCGGTAGTAAAAATTTTGACTGGCCCCACCTCCATCTATTCTCTGCCTCCCAAGTCCCAGCTGATTGGGAGAAAATGGGGATTTTGAAGTATCCTTCCTCTGGATAGGGAAGGAAATGGGGATTTTACAATATCCTTCCCCTGCCACGCCCACAAAGCCACACCCACCAACCCACACCCACAGAACCGGTAGTAAAAAATTTTGAAACCCACCACTGGGCTAATGACAGTGTATATAGAAAAAAAAGATATAGTTAAAGCCATTATAGAGGGAGCTATGCAACCATTATTGGCCTATCAGTTCCTATGAGTAATCTGAAGCAGGATACTGGAATTACTTCTTACCAGCTTTTCTTTTAACAGGATTTTTAAAAATAAAATAAACTACAAATACTAAAAAAAAAAAAAAAAACAAACAGCAATGACTGGTCCCCAAAATGGAGAAATATCCATGTTTGCCTATTTCTGCTATTAAATGTTTGTCTTTATTCCTGACATTTCTGCCCTCTATCTTTTTGACCCTGCATTTTCTTTTTGTAGCTTTCCATAGCATGAAATCTAGCTGAACTCTGCCCTGAGTTTATGTAATAATTATGAGTTGTCCTTATTCTTTGTTTTTCTTTGTTGCAGGCTAGTTTTTCTTATAGTATGGGAAACAGACAAGATTGAATAAATCATGGCTAGGAGCAAGAGAAGGCCAACATCATAGAGTGCAACTGTAAGGTTGGAGTTTCTAGGTGTTGAAGTGACTCTGTAAATAAGTTAAAAAAAAAAGTATTGGAAAGTTAGATATTGTATTGTGCAGGATTATATTTGTTCCGTTGGTTTCTTTTTATGAGGCATTTCGGGATGTGCAAGGGATACTGTAGTTAGTCAGTTTGATATTGAACTGTGACTTTTCTTTGTGTTTCCTTTGCTTCACTTAAAGCATTTCATTGTTCCTGCCTTGGTTCCTATTTTGTTCAATTTTATCTCTATCCTTTGTTCCTGTGGAGTTGTATAAAACCTCTTTTGTTTCCTTATGGTTTTTTTACATATGAATTTCCTGTGGCATTTTGGGGAAGAAATGGCAGTGGTTTTGATTTGGATTTGGGGACTATAATAGGTTTTTTTTTATTTTTTTGTTTTAAAAAATATTTTTATTAAATAAAAACAGATATTTACATCTTCTTTTCAACATCTTCACATCAGTAATCCATATTTATACACATTTTCTCTTTCTTATCTTAATATATCTTTATACATATATTTCTAATATATCATATATATATATCATTATAGTATATTCTATTATTCTAATTATTTTATTTACATTTGACATAAACATGTACCTAATTTCCTTTCCACAATTTTTATTTCTTCCCATTTATTTCTATATTTCTCCACCTAATTTAACCATTATTTAGTCTTCCTTGCCCCCCCTTTTTTCCCATTTTCCTCCAACCATTTATACCATTTCTCCCAGACTAAATAATATTTTGTTTCATCTTTTTCTTGTATCTCCTTATCCATTTCTGCGCACTCCATAATTTTTCTAATCACATTGTCTTCTAATGATATGTTGTTGTTTTTCTAGTTTTGGGCGAAAACTATTCGTGCTGCTGTAATTATGTGAATGATTAAGTATCTTATTTCTTTTTCATAGGACCCAGTAATTATTCCCAGTAGGAAAGTTTCTGGCCTCATTTCTATTTGTAGATTTATAATCTATTTGTGTTTTAATTATTTGCCAGAATTATTTTGCCTTTTGGCAAGACCACCACATGTGATAATAAGTTCCTTTTTGGTGTTTACATTTTCAATATAGTGGAGAGATATTTGGAAAGATCTTTTCCAGTCTGGCAGGTGGGAGATGCCACCTATAAAACATTTTAAATATATTTTCTTTATAGGGTACATACATTGTTAGTTTGTAGTTTATATTCCATCATTTCTCTCATTTATCTGATTCAATATTGTATCCAAAAAATTTTGCCCAAATTATCATGTTTTCTTTGACTACCTCTTCTTCCAATTTGTATCTTAATAAATAGGTTTATAATAGTTTTTTTTAAAAACTTGTTTCTTCATACTAAATATGTTACTCAGTCTGATAATGAAATATCCTCAGTAAAACAACCAAGGTCAGAAAACACCAAGATCCCAATGGTTCAACCCTGTGCTATGTATATTATTTTATATTGTTAATCTGCATAGTTTAAGTAATTCGTATTATTATTATTTATTTATATCTTTCATATAGAATTTGCATCAATTTCCTGATGTTTCCAGCCACGTTTATAGCAGTTAATAGGAAAATCTCATTACAATTAATTTCTTTAAAAAAGTCTTTTGCTTCTCTGACAATCCTTGCATCTAAGATAAACTAACCTTGCCAAACTGTATGGCTTGCCAAAGGACTTTGAAATTAAGGATGCACAAAAATAGCCTGGGACTGTGTAGGGATTGAGCTTCTCTACTTCTCCCTTGAGGGTGGAGACAGCAGCCAGACGTGGGTTGTGCTCATTGGTCAGAGGTTGGACTGAGCCTGGAATTCTTTAAAATCCGCCCCCTGTTGCCAGGGCTCCCAGCTTTTTGCTCAGTCATCAGACTGGACAGTTGTGTGGATTGTGGCTCTAGTAACCTTTTGTTTTCCTTAGAGCTATTCATTCTATTTGATTATTAGGTTTGACTATTGGACTGCTTTGACTATTCTAAGTATTCTGATTCGGATTCGTTACTCCAGGCCTCACAGAGTTTTTTTCCTCATTTCTGAGGCCTTTTCCCTCCCCTTTTTATTTCCTTTTAGTCCTCCATTTCAGCATTTATACGGTCAGTAATTGTTTTATTTCATTTGGTGGAGCTTAACGCTCCCGTGGGTGGGGGTATTACCTGGCCTTCTGCCATCCCTTCTGGCTTTCCTTTAAAAATAAAACAGTGGAGCTTCGCGCCCCCTCCATTTGCTGTCTGGCGGCCATTTTATATCCAATTGAGTGTAAGCCTATTGCTGTCCCTAAGAGAGTCTCGAACTCACTCTTATAGCCGCTTGTCGGCTCCATGATTTCTCTGGCCGCTAATTACCTCGTTCGGCCGGAGCAGGGCTTAGACGACTTTGTCAGCCCTGTAAACTATCCAGAGCCTCTCCACGCTAGCCTCGCCACGCTGTCAGCCTCGCACTTAACTACGAGGCACTGACATAGCAGTGGAGCCTCGCGCTTCCCTTGTGTATTGGGCGCCCAGCGTTAATTAGTTTCAGCTGCTGGGCGCTTTTTTCGCCGGCGTTTTTTTCTTGCCGGCTCTTGGGCTAGGGCTGCACGCCCTGTTTGTGGCTGATCAGCTGGGAGGTTTGCGAGGCTCTAGGGCGCTGCCCGGGTCCACTAGGGAGAGCCTTAATAGGCATTGAGGAGTATTCCTCTTCTCTCTCCCTTCGCGTCCGCGCCATTTGAGGCGCCAAATTACCGGCGATTTCTGAGGGCCTCCAGTCTGATTTACTGTGCCCTTGTCATCTGTGGCATCTCACCTGCCATCCATTTACCAGCCAGAAAGGATTTTTCTGACACCCCAAGCTACCAACCTTAATTAATTACCTGGTAGCTCATTCAGCATTAGGCTCATTATGCCCAAATCCTTGACCAAATCTAAGCATGGCCGTAGGGCCACAGTGCGGGCTCAGTCTGTGGCCACAACCAAAGAGTGCCACGCACAGGCGCACAAGGCGCTTGCCCCGGCCACCGGTTCTAAGGGTTCAGCCAAACCTCCCACTAAGGGGATTGAGCAGGACAAGCCTCCTACCAATCAACGTAGGGAGCCTTCTGCATTAGACCTGGCGCACCCCAAGGGGCCCAGGGCTACTTCTAGCGAACCCAGACGGGTGTCCTCTGCCACTTCTGATCAAGTGTCTCTCCAGGACTACCAATTGTCTGCTGAACCCACTGATATGTGGGGTTCTTCTTCGCCCAGAGTCATGGGTCCTCCGGTGGAGTCTTACGCTCCCATTCCTTCGGGGCTTCAGGCTCCTCCAACTTCTGTTCCGGTCCGAACCTCTACAGAGGTCGGACCGACTGGCGACCAAACGCAGGTTACTTGGCGTCCTGAGGACATTCAGCGCATGATTTCTGTGGCTGTGCAGCAATCTTTGGCGGAGCGAGGTTTTCCGGCTCATAATCCTCCCCCCACCCAGTCCGTCCTTGAGGCCGATGAGGAGCCTGTAGACGATTTTAATATGGAGGATGCAATTTCGCTAGCGGGATCAGATTCCCCGGCTATCTCCTGTGTCAGTGAACACTCCCTTCAGGTTGCTGGGGGGGACCTAGAGCCAGACTTATCGGAGGATGAGGGTTTACCTCCAGATCAACCCGCCTTTACGGGCTTGTTCCCCCAGGCCTTATTTAAGTCTCTATTGTTCAAGGCGGTGAATGCGGCCCAATTGGGTCCCTCTGGCCCCCCGGAACCTACCTCTGCGGTAGGTTCCTTAAACCCGTTGTTTGCTGAGCAACCTAAACCGGTAACAGCAATACCTACCCCTCCTCTCTTTTTGGAGGTCATACATAAACAATGGTCTGCGCCATCTTCAATTCCTGTACCGTCCTCTACGGACAAGAAAAATTTCATTGTGTCCCGAGACCTTGATTCCCTGCTGCAGATACCTACTATTGACGCCCCGGTGGCAGCTTTGCTTTCAGCGTCCTCTCTGCCAGGGGATCCGGAGGAGGGTCTAAGGCCGGAAGAACGCAGAGCTGAACAAGTCCTGCAGAGGGCCCACCTAGGGGCAGCATGGGCCATTAAATCGGCGGCCACAGCCTCTTTCTTCAGTCGCACCACGCTTCTCTGGCTTCGCCAGCTACAGGAGAAGATGGCCTCTGAGGACTCGAGGTTGAAACAAGACCTCAACAAGATTGTTGCTGCGGTGCAATTTTCTGCGGATGCCACCCTAAACGCTACGAGGTTTGCTGCAAAATCCATGGCCTCCGCTGTTGCCGCTCGTCGCTTAGTCTGGCTTCGTCACTGGCAGGCAGATGCCAGACACAAGTGGCGCCTAGCCTCTGTCCCCTTTTCGGGCACCAAGTTGTTCGGGGATGCCTTGGACAAGTTTCTTATTGAAACTAAGGACAAACGAAAGATCTTACCGGTTGTTTTTCGGAGAGGGGAACCCCGCTTCTCTCCTTATGGTCCTCGCCCCCCGATGAGGTCTTCGGAGGGCGGTTTGGGCTCCTCCCGTCCTATGGGTAACTTCCATATGGGATATCTAGGTCCCAGGCAGAGGAATTTCCAGGACAGACCGCCCAGGGGGAGGGCTTTTGGTTCCCGACGGCCCTTTCGAGGGGGAGGAGGTCGTTCCATCCGTCGCCGTCATTAGTAGTACCTGCGGTCCTCCCATTGGCAGAAGATTGGGCCTCTTCGCCAACATTTGGGAGAGTACTACTTCGGATTGCTGGGTCCTGGCCTCCATTTCATCGGGATTGGCCATTGAATTTGGTTCCACCCCCCCTTTGTCCTTTATTCGCTGTCCCCTGTCCCAGATAGCTGAGTGTAGATCCCTCATGGATGCGGCTATCAACCATCTGTTGGCCATCAAGGCCATCCAACGTGTGCCTTGTGACCAGGCGGGACAAGGGTTTTACTCTCGGGTCTTCTTAGTCCCTAAGTCATCGGGTGGGTGGAGACCTATTCTGGACCTTAAACGTTTGAACCGGTTTGTAATCTATCGAAGGTTCAAAATGCAATCCTTGCGTTCAATCTTAGACGGTGTGCAGAGGGGCGATCTCCTCTGCTCGATAGATCTCACGGAGGCTTACCTCCATGTCCCCATTCGCCCTTCCCATAGGAAGTTCCTCCGTTTTTGTTATGCTGGTGTTCACTACCAGTACACAGCCTTACCCTTTGGCCTTTCCTCGGCTCCCCGTAGCTTCACTAAGATTTTGGCAGCCTTGGCGGCTCACCTCAGGCTTCAAGCCATTCGTCTCCAGTGTTACCTGGATGACATCCTCCTTATGTCATCTTCCTATCAGCAGGCCATGTCTGATCTCCGCCTTACAATTCAGACACTAGCGTCGCACGGCTTCTCTGTTAATGTAGAGAAAAGCCACCTAAATCCCTCGACCAGGATCCTGCATTTGGGAGCTATGATTGATTCGGAGCAGGGTAGAGTTTTTCTCTCCCCGGATCGGCAGGCCGCGTTGAGATCCATGGTATCTAAGGTCCTGAGGGATAAGAGGGCTTCCCCTTTATTTCTTTCCAAACTACTAGGCAAGATGGTCTCGGCCATCTCGATTGTTCCTTGGGCCAGGTTACACCTTAGAGACCTCCAATGGTTTCTCTTGCCTTTTCAGAGAACGGGCAGGGGATCCTCTCTCGCCAAGGTGGCAGTTCCAAGGGAGGTACTCTCCTCCCTTCGCTGGTGGCTCTCTCCAACGCTCTCCAAGGGCTGTCTGTTCCTGGACCCTCAGTGGGTAACAGTGACCACATGCCAGTACGGTCGGATGGGGAGCTCACTGCGGAGCTCAGATCGCGCAGGGGACGTGGTCCAACATGGAATCTACCCGCAGCATCAATTGGCTGGAGCTGCGAGCGATTTACCTGGCGCTTCGAGCATTCCAACTTCTGGTTTCCGGCGAGCACGTGTTGATTCTCACCGACAACATCTCTGCCAAGGCGCACGTCAATCGCCAGGGGGGCACCAGGTCCGTTTCGCTGATGCGAGAAGCAAAGAGATTGGGCCTTTGGGCGGAGAAGCATCTGGCCTCCTTGAAGGCGGACCATATCTCGGGGGTCTCAAACCTGACAGCAGACTGGTTGAGCCACCAACAGATAGACCATGGGGAATGGACCCTTCATCCTCTTCTCTTCCAGAGGATAGCTGCACATTTCGGGAGTCCGCAGGTAGATCTGTTTGCCTCCCCCCGGAACAGCAGGTTACCTCGCTTCTTTTCCCGTTTTCCTTCCAGTCAGGTGGAAGCGGTGGATGCCCTGCGCGCCCCCTGGCCACAGGGCTTACTGTACGCCTTCCCTCCATTTCCCCTCATCCCGAGGGTAATTCGGAAGCTATTGCTGGAACAGGCAGAGATCATCCTGGTGGCACCACACTGGCCGAGGAGGTCGTGGTTTGCGGACCTCATGCATCTCTCTGTGTCCCCTCCTTGGAGGATTCCATATACTCCGGATTGTCTCAGCCAAGGGGCGGTTCTACATCCGGACCCTCAGTGGCTTCAGCTGACCGCCTGGCGGTTGAGTGGGAAGCTCTACAGCGGGAACGCATCCCTTCTGACATAATTCATACCATCCAGGCATCCCGGCGGTCATCTACCCAATGGATTTATTCCGCTACTTGGCGGTCCTTTTCTTCTTGGTGTACGACTCAAGGGTTTTCCCCTCTCCAGGCTTCCATCTTACAGGTCCTTCATTTTCTACAGTCGGGTTTGGACAAAGGGCTGTCTCCTAACACCCTCCGGAGACATGTGGCAGCTATTTCTTCTATCTTGACATATAATTCGGTTCATTCGTTGTCCCAGCAGCCGCTGATCCGACGATTTCTCCGAGGAGCAACTAACCTCTGTCTGCCCGTACTACATCGATATCCTTCCTGGGATCTTGCCCTGGTGTTGGATTCCCTTATGGACTCACCATACGAACCTCTTGCTTCTGTCAGCTTACGCCTGTTATCCGGCAAGGTAGCCTTTTTAGTGGCTATAACTTCAGCGCGCAGAATCTCCGAACTAGCAGCGCTCTCCACTAGGGAGGATTTATGTGTTTTCCATGGGGATCGTGTGGTCCTCAGATTGGATCCTACATTTGTGACTAAGATTAACTCTCCCTTTCATCGTTTACAGGAACTGGTTCTTCCAGATTTCTATCCATGTCCTTCCAACTCATTGGAGGGCCGGTTACACACCCTGGATGTCCGCCGGGCGCTCGAATTCTACATCCAGAGGACTGCGGCTATTTGACGAACAGAATCACTGTTTGTTTCATTTCTACCGTCTTCTTTAGGTCAACGGGTTACTTCTTCCACGGTGGGGCATTGGATCAGAACAACGATCTCGACTGCATACGAACTTCGGTCGTTGCCTCCTCCTTCCAATGTCACAGCCCATTCTACCAGAAGTGCGGCGACCACGGCAGCTTGGTCTTCAAACGCCTCTTTGGACGAGATCTGCAGGGCGGCGACTTGGACATCTCCTTCCCCGTTTATCAGACACTATAAATTGGATAAGTTCGCCTCTGCGGAGGCTGATTTTGGGAGGAGGGTGTTACACCGTGTCGAGGCTCGGGAGGGGTGTTCTGCCCAGACTGTTCCCGCCCGTGATATGGGACAGTGATCTTTGGTATGTCCCACGTCTGGCTGCTGTCTCCACCCTCAAGGGAGAAGGGGCGTTGGTCCTACCTGATACGCCCCTTCTCGTTGAGTGGAGACAGCAGCCAGCCCCACCCTGATTTCAGTCTGGTCATCCTTGTTGATTGTAATTTGACTTGTTGTTTTTCTGTTTCTTCCTTTCCACACACCGAGTCTGGATTTTCCTTCGACAAAAGCTGGGAGCCCTGGCAACAGGGGGCGGATTTTAAAGAATTCCAGGCTCAGTCCAACCTCTGACCAATGAGCACAACCCACGTCTGGCTGCTGTCTCCACTCAACGAGAAGGGGCGTATCAGGTAGGACCAACGCCCCTTCTCTTCCAATAAAATGTCTGTGAAAGTTTCATCAAGGTTTAAACAACATTTTATTAAGAGAGAAGCGGAATGCCTTGAACACATAAATATCAAACTTCTGAACAGAAGTTCTGAACTTGCCTTCAGAAGTTGTGGGTGCTTCATTGCTGCAGGTTTTTAAGAAGAGATGGACAACCACTTCTCTTAAATTGTATAGGATCTCCAGTTTGAACAGAGCTTGGACTAGAAGACCTCCCAGGTCCCTTCCACTCCTGTTTTGTTTTGTTTTGTTTTGTTTTGTTTTGTTTTGTTTTGTTTTGTTTTGTTTTGTTTTGTTTCGTTTCGTTTTGTTTTGTTTCGTTTCGTTTCGTTTCGTTTCGTTTCGTTTCGTTTCGTTCTGTTCTTTCTGTCCTGTCCTGTCCTGTCCTGACCTGACCTGTCCTGACCTGTCCTGTCCTGTCTCCTATTCTATTCTATTCTGTTCTATTCTATTCTATTCTATTCTATTCTATTCTATTCTATTCTATTCTATTCTATTCTATTCTATTCTATTATTCTATTCTTTCCAAGACTGCCAGAAAGAGAAATGAAAAAGACATGTTTTCATTGAACAGGTTTTTCAGCAGAATTAAAAAGAGGTCAAGATTTGAATTAAAGAATAATAAGGAAAAGTAAGAAGAAAGTGAAAAATAAATATACAAAAAGAACTAGAAAGAAAATAAGAAAACAGAACAAAAAGAAAGATTCTAATGATAACAATTATAGATATATACATTTATATTTTACTTTCGTTCTCTAAAATTGCCTTATAATTTCCTCTTTCAATAAGCTGCCCTTTCTAAACTTCAAACTCATAAATGACAAGTTCATGTTTCTCTTTTTTCAGCAAATGTCCATAAGAAGTTTCCAGTCACTAATGAATGTAGTTATTGAATGTTTTCTTAGCAAACAAATTAATTTTGCCATCTCACTTGGGTCATCTTTTCCAATCAATCCTCCAATATGGGTATTTCAGAGTCTTTCCATTTTGTGCATATAATATTCTCTCAGAAGTTATCATATAGAAAAATAATCTATATGATAACTTGTTTAAATGTTACTTGCTTGAAACAGAAATACCATTCTTGGCAAAACATTCATTTTATCATAGAAATTCTCACCAACTATGGCAATTGTAATTTATCCCAACTGAACAGGTCCTTCTTGATTTCATCCTAAATCTTAACATAATTATTCTGGCATAACACAATTCATTTGTGTCATTTGTGATACCCAGGTATTTCTCCCCACTCCCAGAGTATTAAAACTGTTTCCATCAATTCCTTTTGTTTTCCAATGTTCATATTTTCAGTTAACATGCTTTTATTTTGAAAGCCAAGTAATATCCCAAATTCCATTAAATTTTACATTAATATTTCTATTATTTCCAGAAGATCTTCTAAGATTATCACCAAGCCATCAGCAATGGAATAATTTATAAGTTTTTCTTCTAATGCTGCGGTGGCACAGTGGTTAGAATGCAGTACTGCAGGCTACTTCTGCTGCCTGCTGCCTGCCTGCAATTTGGCAGTTAAATTTGGTTGGTAAAATGAGGACCCAGATTGTTGGAGGCAAAATGCTGACTCTGTAAACCACTTAGAGAGTGCTGTAAAGCACTGTGAAGAAGTATATAAGTCTAAATGCTATTGCTATTGTTATGTAAATAGGTTTGTTTGGGGGGAAGTTCGAATTAACTGACCCTCAGCTGATTGGCTGACCACCACAGCTGCAAGGTATATAACGGGAGCTGGCTCCCTGGGTCAGTTGCTGGAGTCTCACCATATAATAAAGAGCTGTTGTCACTAACTACTCTGGCTTGCTGCGTCCTCATTCACCCAACTTAACATTGGCGATGAAGGTGGGATTTTGAGGCCAGAAGCAGAAAAGAGCTGAAGCCACGTTCGGAGAAGGGGACCGGAGACCGCATCCGAATCCAGCCAGGTGAGCGAGCGGAGCACAGGAGAATCCCGAAATGATGTCTGCCTACACCCCGCCAGCACCTTTCGACCCCAAGGAAGAGAAGTGGGGATCCTACATGTCTCGGTTCGAGTGCTTCATGGTGGCAAACGACATGCAAGGGCTACCGGACGTTCGGAAGAAAGCCCTGTTCCCGAGTCACTGTGGGCCAAGGGTTTTCGACACAGCTGAAGCATTGTCGGAGCCGAATTCGGTCCACAACATTTCCTGGTCAACGCTACAGACCCTGCTGAAAGACCACTATGCACCAACGCCATCGAACTACGTCCAGCGCTACGATTTCCGGCAACGGTTCCAGCAGGAGGGCGAATCGATCAGCGAGTACGTCGCTGCCCTGCGTAAGGCCGCAACGCATTGTGAGTACCGAGACCTGGATGAGATGCTCCTAGAGCAACTAATTTGCGGAGTGAGAGATAGCCGGCTCCAGAGAAGACTGCTTGCGAGGTCAAACCTGACCCTACACATCGCGCTAGACAAGGCCAGGGCGCAAGAATCATCAGTAAAGGCTTCAGAGAAACTAAAGAGCTCCCACCTAAACAGAACAACGCAGAAGACGGCGCCGGTGCACCGAGAGACCATAAGCACCGCGAGCGAGGGGGAGTCTGAAGAAGAGGTCTACCGCACCGAGCAGTCCCGCACGGCCCGCAGGGAGCCCAGAGACGGATGTGCCAGCTGCGGAGGGTCCCACTCACGACAAAACTGTAAGTTCAGGGACGCCGTTTGCCGTTCCTGTGAGAAGAGGGGCCACATCGCTCGGGTCTGCAGATCCAAGACACACCAGAGCTACAAACCACGTGGCCAACCCTTCCAATCCAAGCCAGCGCCACACCGAAGGCCCAACAGAGATGGCAGAAGCCGGAAGGGCGCGAAAATTGAAGACGCTGGGGCCTACACCATACGCATCGCACAGACCTGCACCTCACCCGGAGAAAAGACCTACACCACGGTCGAGATCGAGGGACGGGAGTGCCAGATGGAGATCGACACGGGATCGCCGATATCCATCATGTCTTGGGAGAACCTAAAGAAAGTCATCCCCAGTGCACGCAAGCGACAGCTCCAGCCACAGCAACGCAGATTGAAGGACTACCAGGAGAACCGCATACCCGTCGAAGGAAGAGGCGAGTTCTAAGTACAGTACAGGGAGTTTACCAAGAAACTGCCCCTCACCATCGTCAGCGACAACCTCCCAAGCCTCCTGGGCATGGACTGGTTTAGAGCCCTAGGCATGGGATTCACCGGAGTAAGGAACGTTCAAAGCACCCTGAAAGAGGACCTGATGCAAGAGTTCCAGGACGTGTTCGACGAAAGGCTTGGCAAGTATGTGGGGACCCGAATTTCGTTTAATCTCAACCCCAATATTGCACCCATCCGTTTAAAGCCTAGGCGGGTACCGTTCGCCCTGAAGCCCAAAATTGACATTGAACTGGACAAATTAATCAAACAAGGGGTGCTCGTTCCAGTCGACCATGCCAAATGGGAGACCCCGATTGTGACACCGGTAAAGCCGGACGGATCAGTGCACATATGCACTGATTATAAATGCACAATTAATAAGGCCCTGCAGCAGAGCGCCTATCCAGTGCCCATCGTTCACCATTTGTTGCATTCCCTGGGCCCCGGCAAGATCTTCGCAAAACTCGATCTTGCGCAGGCGTACCAGCAGCTGCCGGTAGATGGCGCTACCACAGAGGCACAGATTATCGTAAGCCACAGAGGGGCCTTCAAGTGCACCCGCTTGCAATTTGGAGTAAGCGTAGCCCCCGGACTTTTCCAAAGTACCATGGAGCGGCTACTACAGGGAATCCCCGGGGTGGTGCCCTATTTTGATGACGTGCTCATTACCGTCGACAATGAGAAACAACTAAGAGAAAGGCTGAGGGAAGTCCTAAGGAAATTCAGGGACGCAGGACTCAGAGTGAAACGAAATAAATGCATGATCGCAGTCCCCTCAGTCGAATTCCTAGGATACAGGGTAGATGGCACCGGCATACACCCAACAGAGAGCAAGATCAGGGCAATCAGAGAAGCACCCACCCCCAAAGACAAGGCAGAATTACAGGCCTTCCTGGGACTATTAAACTTTTACGCCATTTTCCTAAAAGACAAGGCAACAGTGGCAGAACCCCTACATAGACTGTTAACCAAGAAAGCCATTTGGAAATGGGGTAAGGTGGAAGACAGGGCATTCGCCGGCATTAAAAAACTGTTATCAGCTGAAAGCTTTCTAATACAGTACAACGCAATGCTTCCCCTCGTTCTAGCATGTGACGCGTCCCCGTTCGGGGTGGGAGCCGTCCTGAGCCATAGACTCCCAAATGGCCTAGAAGCACCCATCGTATACTACTCCCGAACTCTATCAAGCACCGAGCAAAATTATAGCCAGCTCGACAAGGAGGCCCTCGCTGCCGTTTCGGGAGTAAAGAAATTCCACGAGTACTTGTTCGGGAGGGATTTTGAACTAATCACCGACCATCGACCACTCCTGGGTCTCCTCGTGGGAGATCAACCAACACCGGCAGCACTATCGCCCAGGATGACACGCTGGGCCATCTTCCTCGTAGCGTACTCCTATCGCCTGGTACATCGACCAGGGGCGGACATGGGCAACGCAGATGCACTCAGCCGATGCCCACTACCCGACAGCCTAGAAGACCCCACACCCGGCATCCCTATCTTGCTGATAGACATCTTGGACTCTGGGCCCATAATATCAGCCGAGGTTGCAAGAGCCTCAACCAAAGACCACGTGATCCGGACAGTCGCAAATTGGGTCATGAGGGGGTGGCCGGAAAAGATTGGGAGCGGGGAATTTAAACCGTTCGTGGGAAAATGGGACGAATTGACAATGCAAGGGGGTTGTTTGCTATGGGGCGATCAGGTTGTTATTCCTTTACGTTTACGGGAAAAAGTCTTAACATTGTTGCATGAGGGGCACCCAGGGATTGTAAGAATGAAGGGGCTAGCCAGGAGCTACGTCTGGTGGCCCAGCATGGATATAGACATTACCGAGTGGGTGGGGAGATGCCAACCCTGCCAAGAGTCCAGATCAGATCCACCAACAGCACCCGTGAGGGAGTGGGAAAAACCCCAGGGACCCTGGTCCAGGATACACATTGACTTTGCAGGCCCATTTCACAGACAGACCTTCATGGTCGTAGTAGACGCATTCTCCAAATGGTTGGAGATCAAGCTAATGAAGGCCACCACCACCGACGAAACCATCAGGGAGCTAAGACAGTTATTCGCCACCCATGGGTTACCGGACATCCTAGTGTCAGATAACGGGCCACAATTCACCGCAACACAGTTCGAGGGTTACTTAGCAGGACTTGGGATCAGACATGTCCTTTCGGCCCCGTTTCATCCGGCTAGTAATGGGCAGGCTGAGAGATTTGTGAGGTCAGCAAAGGAGGCCCTTTCACGTTTAAGCCCTGGAGACTGGCAGGAAAGGATAGACAAGTTTCTAATAGCTCAGCACTCCACACCCTGTACAGCCACAGGCCGAAGTCCGGCAGAACTATTAATGGGGCGGAAACTCCGAGGAATACTAGATAGGCTCAACCCCAATTACTCCCCAGAGATCTTCAAGGGGGGGGAGAGGAAGCTTAGAGAGTTCACCATAGGAACACCGGTACACGCTAGGAACTATGGACAGGGCCCACTCTGGGAGGCCGGGACAATCACAGAAATTACGGGGCCCAAATCATACAGGGTAGACATGGGGGACGGGAGAGTTTGGCGCAGACACATTGACCAATTAAGGAAACGAGTCACCACAGACACTGACGACAAATTAGATGACCCCATCTCTGACCACAACTACCAACCAGAAACACAAACCACAAGCCCGAGTGGAGCGGAGGACTTAGCTGAGGATTCTGGTATCCAGCGCCGCCCCATCGAGGTAGTCCAAACAGCCGGAGAAGTCGCCACCCACGAGGAGGTCCTGGAGGCCTCATTGGCGGAGCAGGGAGAAACAGAAAGTCCCTCCGACCTGCTCGACGCCACCCCTCCGACTGAACTGCACAGGTCAACTAGGACTCGAACACGCCCTAGTCACCTGAGAGACTTTGTATGTAAATAACACCCCAAGTGACTTCTGGGAGGGGAGGAGTGTTATGTAAATAGGTTTGTTTGGCGGGAAGTTCGAATTAACTGACCCTCAGCTGATTGGCTGACCACCACAGCTGCAAGGTATATAACGGGAGCTGGCTCCCTGGGTCAGTTGCTGGAGTCTTACCATATAATAAAGAGCTGTTGTCACTAACTACTCTGGCTTGCTGCGTCCTCATTCACCCAACTTAACAGCTATGCTATTGCTAATATTACTACATCAATTCTCTCATTTCACTTTATATATCTATTCAACACTTTCAAACATAAAATAAATAATAATAGTGGCAAGGGACATCTTTGTCTAGTAATTTTATGTATTTCACAAGGTTTGTTAATTGCCCATTTATAATTTTGTATGCCTTTTGTGAAGTATAAATGAATTTTATTCATTTGATAGAACTTTCAGAGTATATATCTTCCAAAATTTTAAGCAACAATAAGCAAGTCCAGTTCACGTAGTCAAAGGCCTTTTCTGCATCAAGAAAAATCAATGCTGCTTTTTTCCCCATTACATTGCTACAAATATTCCAAAATAATCAATACATTTTTAATATTGTCCCTCAGTTACTTTTTTGATAAAACCACACTGATCTTCATGAATAAAGTCCTATAAAATCATCTTCATTCTCTCAGCTAAAATAATAATAAATAGTTATTATTATATGTATTTATGAACATTATAACAATATCAGGTAAATATACGTTTTCTAAAGGTTATATTTATTTTTCTAAATGTAGAATATCATGGTTAAAAATGGTACATTGGCTACTTTTCCGTCTAAGAAAATAGCAGTGAAATATCATTGTGAACTCTCATTCATGTAGCATAATGAAGAAAAACCTAGGGAAAAATAAATATTATTATTCTAAGAATATTTTAATATAAATGTAATATTACAATATTATTTTAATGATTAAGCAGATTTACCTAATAAAAGACTTTATTGGAAAAAGCAAACCAAATTGTTATCCCTTCCAGGCTTCCTCTTCAATAGCAAAACATAAGTGAAAATACTTATGCTCAATTAGCCACTTTAGCCAGGTTAAGTTTCATGCTGCATATTCCCTTAGAATAGAATAGATCAGAATTCTTTATTGGCCAAATGTGATTGGACACACAAGGAATTTGTCTTGGTGCATACGCTCTCAGTGTACATAAAAGAAAAGATACATTCGTTAAGAATCATAAGGTACAACACTTAATGATAGTCATAGGGAACAAATAAGCAATCAAATCATATTAGGAAACAGTCAATATAAATACCAGCAACAAGGTTACAGTTATAAGTGGAAGGAGATGGGTGATGGGAATGATGAAAAGATTAATAGTAGTGCAGACTTAGTAAATAGTTTGACAATGTTGAAGGAATTATTTGTTTAGCAGAGTGATGGCGTTCAGGGAAAATCTGTTCTTGTGTCTAGTTATTCTGGTGTGCAGTGCTCTATAGCGTCGTTTTGAGGATAGGAGTTGAAACAATTTATGTCCAGGATGTGAAGGGTCTGTAAATATTTTCACAGCCTGCTTTTTGACTCGTACAGTATACAGGTCCTCAATGGAAGGCAGATTGATAGTAATTGTTTTTTCTGCAGTTCTAATTATCCTCTGAAGGCTGTGTCTGTCTTGTTGGGTTGCAGAACCAAACCAGACAGTTTAGATCTGATCTATAATAGGAAACCATTGTGTTGAATTTTTTGAATATTCTGCTATGTCACTGTATTAACTCCTTGATTTTAGACTACAAAATGAAAACTAAAATGTAGATGAAGAGAATTTATCGGATCATTTTTAACTGCAGAAAGACTGAAATCAGTACAATAACATAATTTCCTTCACCAACTTTGCTGATGAGCAAAGAACAAGTTTATTTCTTTGTCAACTGAAAGGTCAGGACAGAGTAATCAAAATAAATATCCATTTATTAAGTATCTTTATTAGTTGGCTTTTGAAGCTACATAAAATATACCTTTCCCTGCTAACCCAGAAGGTCTGGAAAGCTGCTAAGGATTTGATAATCAACATGATACCGACATCAAATTGAAAGATGTATTGCAGATGTAAGATAACAACAACAACAAAAACATTGACTTTTGATGACTATCTTCAGACATATTTTGAAAATCTCTGGGTGACTTTTAAGACCATATCAAATATTTTAGATAAATTTTATGATGAAGTATAGGGAATGATGTTACAAAGTAAAAATGAATATACTTTCAACAATACGTGTAGAAATTCTATCCATCCATCCATTTTATACATTTTATATGAGTTTTACACCACAATCCAATGTTTTGTTTTGTCTTTCATTTGTTACAGAGTTCTGTAGAACAACAAACAAACTGTTACTCTAGGAAAACACCACCACAAAAAAGTACAGATATTGTGTAAAAACATGGAGCTTTAAATTGTCTATTTCTGTCTTAAAATGAAATTTTAGTCTGGGGGAAATTCTCACCATTTTATAGATTATGAAATCATGTAGTCATAACTAGGCAAAAACTTGAAATGGAATATGATTCATATACCTTTGCTTTCATTTTAATGAAGTATTCATTCTGGTATATCTTTGAATTTTTAACCTCTACTTATGCCTGCCAAGTTATGAGCATGCAATGTAGCTCATGACATTTTATGGAAACTGTATTTTAACTGTTCACAAAAGTAAGGATGTATTAAAGTATGACAAAGGTTTACCATTTTGAAGCAGTCTTTGAAGTAAGAGAATTTTATTTTTTTTTCCAAATAACTTTAAAAGAATTGTACTGCTGTGGAATTATTTTGGAAGGCAGCATAATGGAATTTCTTTATGGAACTCTATCTAACTGTGTAGAACTTTATTAAAATATACTAAATTGAAAATGGTTCACCAGCTCCAATTATATATATTTCAAAAAGGTTGTTCTGGCTGACCAATAAGTATATAAGTTGAATCCTTGATTGCCTATAACATGCTGCTCTTTTGGAGGCTTCAATAGCAGTGTTAGAGTTATCAAGAAATAACAGGTTTTCTCTCAAATCATTGGCATCTTGAGAATTTCATTTATTGGGACACAGAATGAAAAAAAATGCTTACATCCCCATGTCCTATAGTCATGAATCTACTAAAATACCTCTAGGCAACAAGTATTAAAATAAGTACAGAAAATATAACCTTAAAATGAATGTATGACTATTGTTTTGAAAAAATACAAAACATGCAACATTGACATGTATATTGTGGGTATTATATGTGTGAGTGAGAAAAAGTAACTTTGTTCTTAAATAGGTACATGCGTCCCATTTTTTTTCAATACCTACACAAAATTATCAATATAGCTTACAATAATTTTAATTTAAAAAACTCGTTTACATAAAGATGAAAACTACCTGAGATAAAATACAGTCATTATGGTTACATATTGTTGATTTGGCTATGAATGTTTCCAAAGTTCAAATAGACTAGTTAAATGATATTGTTATAATAACACCAATTAGCTTGACTTCTGTGGATCAAAATTTTGTAAAGGTTAGCCAGGTAGGGATGTCAAGAAAATGTGACTGGCACAATTGATTAGGGCCAGGTAGAATTTGTCATCTGCTCTATTCTCTGTTACATTTGCATCATTTCACACACATCTGCAGTGACTCTTGCTGACTTAGTATGGCATTGTGTAAGAGATGGACATTTCGGAGGAGATGGATAACTTGTCAAATTCTAATGTCGCCTGTGGTTTCAGTAATAGAGTGAATAATACATTTTGTAACCAGCATGGTAATGTGCCATGTCCGAATTACAGAAAAACATGCCATATTGCCTTTTTCTTATTGAGAAAAATATACCAGAAAAGAGAATAAAAGATGAGAAAAATAGAAAAAAAAATTAGCAAAAAACTTTTTGAATCATTTGTTTAAGGCATTATTACTGGTGTTTATTACATAAGTATTTCCAATATGTTGACATATGATGATTTTGTTTTTCTCTGCATCTATGCTTTCAGTTCATTTATACTACAATTCAGCATTTGTTTATTATGAGTGTGTGTGTGTGTGTGTGTGTGTGTGTGTTGTGTGTACATCTAATGAAAGGGAATCTAACGAAAGTCATTAAATGAAAGGAGAATGAAGGGGGGGAGAGAGAGAGAGAGAAAGAAAGAAAGAAAGAAAGAAAGAAAGAAAGAAAGAAAGATGATAGATAGATAGATGATAGATAGATATGTATGTGAATGTGTGTGTGTGTGTGTGTGTGTGTGTGTGTGTGTGAGAGAGAGAGAGAGAGAGAGAGAGAGATGATGGTAGATATGGTTATAGCTTGTTTGGACTTTGCCTCATGCCTTATACGGAACAATACTTGCAAGTTTTTGAGCAAGCAGAAAAATATGTTGGCATAAAAGTTGCTGCCTGTATTGCTTATCCTACTCTACTATATCATGGAGCTGGCAAATGGTATCTTTCTCATTTACTTATTGTTAAACTAGGGACTGGATTTTTTTCTAATTTAGTTTTCTCTCTCACAAGAGAGAGAAAACCTGTATGCCACATATTATTCTCTTAATATGAAGTGAGGCAAAGCGAGGCAAGTTTTGATGAACACTTATAACTGCAGATATACTCATCTGTTAGGTTAACTGATTGATTGACATATATCACATGCTAATAGGATGCAGAAGGAGTTCTAATGCTCCTCACAAACTGGTCTCCAGCCCTGAGTTTTCAATTGGGTGATTTCTGAAAATGGGTGAGACATTTTCCTGAAGGTTAACTAAATCAATGTTTAATGTAGTCTAGCTTATACTGTTAAAGCAATTGTGGAGAGAGATATAGGTGATTTTGGACTAAGTGATATTAAAAGAGCTCCATTCAACACAAGTCTATAAAAGAATGGTGGAATTGACAGCAAGTGATTAAAGATTAAAATTCTGGTTTCATAACTAGCAGTACTAGAATAGCAATAGCACTGGGACTTATATACACTTTACAGCACTCTCAAAGCCATTTACAGAGTCAATGTATTGCCTCCAACAATCTGGGTCCTCATTTTACTGACCTCGGAAGGATGGAAGGCTGAGTCAACCTTTAGCCAATCAGGAACAAATTCCTGGCAGTGAGCAGAGTTAGCTTTCTAACCCTTATTCTAACCCTTATGGCTGCCACTTAATAGCCATGGAGAACAAGTGCGCTAGAGTAGACTTTTAGTTTGGTTAGCCCAATTATAATAAAGAATTATAATAATGAAAACTATCATCATGGCACCTAGTATTGACAAACTTGGAATGGAATGGGTAATATAGCTCTCTCTACCATTGTACTTAAGTAACTTGCACAAACAGATGAACAAACAGATTAAAAAACTGAAACCGTATGGCTGTTCATATGACTATTGTCAAATTAGGTCACAATTGTTGTATTCTTGCAAAAGGACTGGAAACCTTGTAATTTACTTAATAGTGACAGAATTAACAATATGTAACAGACTTGACTCTTTCCCGGTTTATATCAAACTTCCGTGCAACATAGAGCTAGCAATTTTTCAAAAGTATAATAACTTTTGACAAAAAAAAAAAGTTTATAATCAAAATGTGTGCTAATCTGGGTATATAAGGAATCTGTATACAACCTGACCAAAATTATGCAAAGTAGCAATCAAGCATTTGTTGGTAGAGCTAATGAGTTGTCTGAAGTATGAGCTGTTCATATTGATAACAATGCTATGAAACATTAACAATAATTTACTATTGCATATTTCTCCCAAGGTTAGGTACAAATCCACAAAAAACCCTGCAGAGCAATCTTATAGGAGAATAATATTTTCAGTTAAGTAAAACAATGACGAATTGCCCTTTGGTACAATAAAACTGGTAGGAAGATAATAAAAACTGTCTTTCTCTTATTTGTTCATATTCACATTTATTTACTCTTGATTCAGTTATGTTGTTTCCCAACAACCTAACTATGGTTAGTTGTTTGGTTTATTTTAAAAGCTAGACATACTCATTTTTTCAATAACTCATTCTTGCAGATTGAAAACTTTGTATTCAGGTGAGCACATGATCGAGAGTATTCTACTTATGTGCAAAAATGTGCAAATTTTCAAACAAAAAATTTTAAATCCACAAAAAATAACTTTGTTTATATCTTTAAATGCTTGAATTTAATATATGGACACATGCAAATCTAAACAGTGTGGTCATAAACAGCAGCTAATTCTTACCTGTTGGTAGTAACAACAGTTACTCTTTCTCTACAGCTCTGGAAATTTTAAAAAGATATTTTGAGAAGAGTTTGGGTTGGCTAAGTAGGTATATATATGAAGCAAAAATTGTACAATTATACAATCTATGTTGTATATATTATAAAAATACAATTATATATTACTATCTGGCTGATAGGTAAATATAAGAATATAATTATTATCATTGTTAAGTAATAAAAGGTGACTTAGGGTGGCTTACGAAGTTAAAATAGTAAATATATTTCATGTTGCCAAATGGCTTCTGACAGGATATTCAAAATGGCCCTTATGTCCATGTGCTCCAATTCACATTGGTGGTCCTGCAATTCTATCTTCAAAAATTCTAGGTTCTTTTTAACAAAATGCATAATTTCTCCCCAATTTGGTATCCAATATATTCATTTTTATAATCATATGAGATGAAAGAAAAAGGATGGTTCATTTCTAGTAAACAAAGATTGGTAGGTAAGGTAAAGGTTCCCCTCACAAGTGCTAGTCATTCCTGACTCTAGGGGGAGGTGCTCATCTCTGTTCAAAGCCGAAGAGCCAGTGCTGTCTGAAAACGTTTCCGTGGTCATGTGGCCAGCTTGACTAAAAGCCAAAAGCGCACTGAACACTGTTACCTTCCCATCAAAGATGGTCCCTACTTTTCTACTTGCATTTTTCACATGCTTTCTAACTGCTAGGTTGTCAGAAGCTGGGACAAGTAATGGAGCTCACCCTGTTACGCAGCACTAGGGATTCGAACCACTGAACTGCTGACTTTTTGATCGATAAGCTCTGCGTTTTAGCCACTGAGCCACTGCGTTCCACAAACAAACAAACAAACAAACAAACAAACAAACAAACAAACAAATAGTTAAAAATAGAAATTGCATTGCTATTATTATGTTTAACATTGTTGTTAGTACTAGTAGAATTCCTGGAGTATTCAAAAATAACTGCTTAATTTTTTTTAAAAAAAGCATTACTTCAAACCACCAGATGCTTATTATTGTTCCTGAGCTGTTCAAGATCTGAAAAAAATAAAGAATAGGAAGAAATTTGGTTAAAAAATTGTTCTATGCTATCAACCGTCTTTGCTGACATTTTAAAGTGTGACCATTATTGCAGTATTTAGCAAATAAACAGATACAGTAGACTCAAAATACAGTAATAAAGAAGTATTTTCCACTTAAGATAGACACAGAATCTGAGGTAATTCAAATGTATTAAAAGAAATATGAATTTAGATATTTTGTATTCAAATATTAAAAAAGCAAAAGAAAAATTATCATGACTCATTTTGTGGTTAATTAATAATGCCCTATCGAATATCCACAATTGTCTGAACCCACCAATAAAAGGAGTCATGAATTTCGATTTACAAATTACAGTGGTTGCATTCCCACAAGTCACTAAAAAAAAAATCCCTAAACAGTTCATGGTATGGTTTAGCAGCCTAGCCATTGTATTTATTTTCAAAGTATTCAGTGAAAGAATTTAATGGTGCCTTTGTTCAGGCTGCAGCTATAAATAGGATGGGGTACAACAGATGAATATCAAATGCCAGCAAAAAAAAAAAAAAAGCTTCTTAAACAGTATTAAAACCTCTTCAGTCATAAAAGAATCAGTGCGGTGTTGTAATGAAAGTGTTGGACTGAAACCAGGTATTGAAAATTAATATATCTTGACTCCAGCCCACTCTCAGCCAAAAGAAATCACTCTGTATATTTTTTATTTTCAGTTTTCTGAAAAGAGGCTGGACATAAAATTATTTGTATACAAAGGAAACAAAACATGGAATATTCAGCAAGAGATTAAGCTCTGGCTAAGAGAAAGATCCTTTTGTCATTTCTGTACATGAACTGCATGAATGATGCTATGCTAGTTAAAGAATGTATGTAATTTTATATGAGGCCATCCTGTACTTTTGGATGACAACTAAAATGATTTGCAGCAAAAGACAGACAGTATGATGCAAAAAGATATATGGATCTGAAAATAAATGGATTGAAGACCAAGGTACTTGTGGTGCATTATCAGACTAGTAGAGTGGATTGTTGAAAATTACAGATTAATGATGAAAAACTAAAGGAAGCAGATGACTTCCTTTAGTTTTGTGCTAAAACTACTGTACTGTGGAAAATTGTTTACTAGAGAATGGAAATGGGTAGCAAAAGCTAGGACATGCAAAGGTGCAACAGTAATGGGTAACAGTAATGCATATTTATGAAAAGAAGTAAAAAATGGTTGTATGAAACAGCATTTAAAAAAATATTTCCTGCATCCCATTCAAAAATTTAAGACATATTTATAATACCCTTTCCTATTTTTCTCAGTAAAATCCGTGTGATGTAGATTGGAAGAGTAATTGTTTCAAAATCATCAAGCTAGCTTTCATACACAATGAAATGGATCTCCCTGTTGCTAGACCAACATCTTAGAACATAGAATAATAGATAAAAAGGACCGTGGAATTCTTCTAGTCCAATCCCTATCGAGAAGAGACCCTACACCATTCTGGATAAATGACTGTCGACTCTCTTTTCGCAAACGTCAAATGCAACCCACAATTTCTAGAGGTAAGCCTGATTATGGATTGTTTATTGTTACATCTCATTAATTACTGATTAATTGTTCTCACTATCAGGAAATTTCTCCTTACATATAGAAAAGAACATTTATAGCTTAGGGTTGAACTGTGAGGTTTGTGATGTTTTCTTGCAGATGAGCACTGCAAGCACTCATTAGTGCTAGGATCTACTTGATATTACCTAGTTTGGTGATGAAACATCTGCAAGAAAACCACAATGCTCAGAGCGTACCAAGGAACACACAATTTCTCCTTCTCTAGGTTGGATGTCTTTTTAATAATCTTCTACCCATTACTTCTTGTCCTGCTCTCATGTGCTTTGGAGACTAGGTTATTTTCACTGATTAATTATTCTGTGTCATTAAAGTTCTCCTTAGTTCTAGGTTTTTTTCCCTCTCCTTGATTAATTTCCATCCATTGCTTATTGTCCTGCCTTCAGGTGCTTTGGAGAATAGATTGATTTCCCTCTTCTTTGTGGCAGCCGCTTAGATATCGGAACATTGCTATCATGTCACTCCTAATCCTTCTTTTCACTAAACTAGACATACCCAATTACTGCAACCATTCTTTGTATGTTTTAGCATCCAGTCCCCTAATTATCATTGTTGCTCTTCTCAGCATGCTTTCTACAGTCTTAACATATTTTTTGTTTATATTGTGGCAACCAAAACTGGATGTAATATTCAAAGTGTGGTTTTACCAAGGATTTAGGACAGTGATGGCTAACCTTTTTGTTGTTCTGTGCCAAAAGTGTGTACGTGCGTGCGCAACAGCATGCCCGTGTGCCGGCACCCATAATGCAATCTGCACCCCCCCACGTGCCCCACCCCCCTGTGCATATGTGCATGACCCCCCCTTGTGCCCCCCCACGCATGTGCACATGAACCCCCCGCCCCGTATTGGGCCTAGTAGGCCTCCCTGCAGCCTCCTGGAACCAAAAACAGGCTGTGAGGGGGCACGCCGCTCCCCCTCGTGCCCTGTTTTGAGTCTAGTAGGCCTCCTTGCAGCCTCCTAGGATCAAAAATGGGCTGCAGGGGGGCCCACTGCACCCCCGTGCTCCCCCTGTCCCCCGCCCATGCGTGCGCAACCCCCCGGCACATGCATGTCTCCTGCATGTGCCCCATGGCAGAGACCTGAAAATCAGCTGGCTGGCGGGAGGCACGCATGCATGCGCGGTGGAGCTGAGCTGGGTGATGGCTTGTGTGCCCGCAGAGAGAGCTCTGCGTGCCAGCTGTGGCACCCATGCCATAGGTTCGCCATCATGGATTTAGGAAGTGATACTAACATTTCATGTGATCTTGATTCTATCCCATCTTAACTAACTGACTAGCAAAAGTTCATCTATTTCACTGTGCTTGGTTGGGTAATCTGTAGTATATTCCTATGGCAATGTCACTCTTTCCCCCCTTCTATATTAACCCATTTAAGAAGACTTTTATCCTTGGTTTAATTCATTTCTGTAGACATGTAGTGATTTGTTACATATAATGCAATTCCACCTCCTCTTTCGTTAGGTGTGTTTCTTTTGAATAATTTATATCCTTCGAGCAGTATATTCCAGTCAGGAGTTTCATCCCCCAAAGTTTTAATAATGGCAACAATATCATACATGTGCTCGTATAATAGGACTTCAAGTTTGCCCTGTTTGTTCCTCATAATTTAAGCATCAGTGCATAGACATCTGAATCTTTTATGGCTGACTTTGTGTTGGCTTAACCACTATGTTTGCTTAAGCATTATGTTGCAGTGCCTCTGTCTGATATCAACATTAGAACTCAAGACAAATTATAAACAATAATCCAGCTTCAAACTATGTTTGAATTTCATGCTGAATCAAAGCAAAGTTTTAAGAAATGTCTTTCTTAACAAATACTTTTGATGTGGCGAATGACCCAGAACTTTTTCATGTTTTAATCTTGTGAATTTACAGCATAATTTATATTCATTTGTTGTTCCTTAAAAGTCTTCAGCATTTTTTATCTGACTGTAAAGCTTGCAAGCTTAGGGTTTCAAGATCACTGATTAGCATTGCAAACCAATCTCCATGAATAAAAAAAATCATAAAGGTATAAAACCAAAATTATTTTTCCAGTTAGATTCAGCCTCTATTGCGAGTAAATTATATCTGACATGTGAATATATTTTTTAAAATAGAGAGAACTACAGATGTTCAAAAACCTTGCTAGTGATTTAATGCTTTAATATATTGTGCAGGCTAATTCTGCTGTCTGTTTGTACACTGACAGAAATGCCTATAGTATATGTTTGTAGCTAAAGTATGTGATAATTCTAATTAAAATATGATTGATAGCTAATGCATTCTTAGCTTTTTCTTAATTTATGGTTTACTTTATTTCAGTGTAGTCAGTATTCCACTAGATTTGTGACTATTCTAAATATTAGAATATTTGGACATTAATATATTCTTTCTTAGTGAAATAATCCTTACCTTTTATATCCTCCTTCTTATTCCCTTAGTAAATTTATGATAGAATAAAAAGTTGAAATGAATCAAACAATAAAGGCAATATTTCAGAAACTAAAGACAAGTACACTGATTGTGTGACAGCAGAAGATGTATACATCAATTTGTATAAATTTTAAGCTTGCTCTCACTTTGGGATTTTTTATTTTACTAATAAGATGACATAATTTGTTATCACTTTATTTTATAGGCTATATTCAATTGGTCCAAAAAAATTATTAATATTTTGGGAAGTATTGCTGAAATATACATGAAAAGGCAAGTGATGGCTACCTGACTATAATTTACAAATTATAGCAATTATAGCAATTACAAACCAGCATTTACAAATTATATACATATACATATACATATACATATACATATACATATACATATACATATACATATACATATACATATACATCTACATCTACATACACATACACATACACATACACATACACATACACATACACATACACATACACATACACAAACACATACATTCACCAAAAAGTGAAGTGGGTTTACTGCAAAGATGGCAATCATCTTTTACTTAGAATTGATCGAATATAATCAATTCTTATTTGGAGAGAGAGAGAGAGAGAGAGAGAGAGAGAGAGAGAGAGAGAGAGAGAGAGAGGGAGGGAGAGTTATTTCATGGAATGACTGTAACATTTTAGCCAATAGGATTGGTAGCCATTTATTGAAAATAAAATGTTATCTACATAAAAGCAATATCACAAACTAAATATGAGGAGAAATCAATATCACAAATACTGATGATTGCATGTTGCAATGCAGTCTTTTTATTTTCAGAAATAGTTTTCTTTCATCTTTCCTTCTGCTTTTTGTATGTTTCTATTCAGTTTCCTTAAGATAAAAATATTGAAATGTACTTTAAATAAAATAAAAGAAAAGAAAACCACTATTGCAAAATCACTGAGCCGAGAAGCCTCTTCAGGCACTGACAATTAGCAGGGAGAAGAAGATCAGGAGACATCATGAAGTAGCACAAAATGTTCTATGGAAGCAAACTCTATTACCTCTTTCCTTAAGAGAATTATAGAGATTCTGAGTTTCCTTGAATTAGCGATACAGACTTTGTAGCAGTATATTGTATCTCCTGTCCTGTATTGCATTTTTCAGATGACATCCAATAGTTTTATATTGGTGGAGAAACATCTGGGAAGTGGGTTTCCCTTGGTAAATCACTTTGATGAATTAGCTAAACATGTTTAGGACTTTCTCTTTAGGAGAAAGTCATTGATGCAGAACTTAATTCAGTTGAAACAATATGAAAGCCACAACCAGAGTATTGAATAGCCATATTTTAGGAGATTCCTTTTTCGTTTCTGAGAAAGGAGAAAATGGATTAGCTACTGTATCTGCTTATCCTACAATACATGCTTTCAATCCTTGTTCAGCTTAGAATCTCAGGCCTGAATAACCAGGCCCATATGTGTAGTTCAAATGTTTATTGTTCTACTATTGTACTGCCTACTCCACAGGAATCTCCCCAGACTTTCAGCTTTCACCTGGGAACAACCAGATAAGGTTCTAATGCATTTGGATGGCAGGCGGTAGGCAGACCTAGTTATCTTGGGTTAACGTAGCAAATCCAAGTTGATTCCTAGTTTGAGCCTTTCTCCCAACTGGGATGGTACACTCCATGTTGGAAATTAAAATCTAACCATTGGGATCTGATTGAATTGAGCCAAATTGAACCATAATAACATTTGTTATTATATCAAGAATGAGCCTTCCTGCTTGAAACCTCTGAAAGAACATGAGATTGGGTATACATGATAACATAATACTTGTATGAAGATTTCTACTTTTAAAATTAACTAATTGCAACATTGCATTCAAGTGTAAAATCATTAAGTATAATTATGTCAAACATCTGGATGTGAATTAAACTTTGGTTTCTCTATTTTATTCTCAAGATCCTTGAAAATATATTTTGAATTTCTGACTTGACTATTGGTAAAGACTATTGCTGCTTCTTTGTTTTCTGTTATACTTCCTTCCATTAATCTGAAGCTTCTCTGGCTACCATATATCTTAAAGTTCAATAAAAGACCTTATGTTTCTGTCTGCTGAAAAAATTATTAAACAATGAAATTATTATATTGCAACACATGCATATCTTGAGCCTCATAATTTAAAAAATGGTGCAAGAACATTGTGTTCTAATCATGACAATTTCAATAGAAGTCCCCTTTCCTTTGATAGAAATTTCAAATATAAATTCTGTTTTATTAAACTGAGTTAGTACTGATAGAAGAAATGCAGAATTATTCTGCACACTATTTAGAATGATGCTAAAAGTAACATTAAGTTTAGCTGATAATACACTAAATTAATGTAATTCTGCCATTCAATTGTGTTACAAGAGAATGTGGTTTAGCTAATCACAAACATCATTAATTCTTTATTTCTCCTGGATTATATACTAAGCTTTTATCAGACTGTGTGGCAATTTAAATTGTCAAGCATTTTAAGTTCCTGAGAGCCCATTACTTTTTCTTTAATTCTATATAGTGAATGTTCATTATCTGTTTTGAAAATCCTTTCCATTTCTATTCAATCCTGTTATCAAGATTGACTAATAAGACTTTAGAAAGACACTTTAAGCTTATTATAGAGCTTCATGAATTATCCTCATTATGAATTGAAGTATGAAACTGTGGTAAAATGATTTATGAAAAATAAACAGCTGCATAAAATATTACATTCATGACCTAGGAATTGTTTAACAAAATTACTTTGCATTACACTATAAAATTTTAATACAGATAGTCCTTGACATATGACCACAATTGAGCCCAATATTTCTGATGCTAAGCAAGGCAGTAGTTAAGTGAGTTTTATCCTATTTTTATGACATTTTTGCCACAGTTGTTAAGTGAATTACTGCAGTTATTAAGTAAATCACACACTTGTTAAGTGAATCCAACTTCCTCCATTGACTTTGCTTGCCAGAACTTAGCTAGGACTTCCCCAGCTGGGAAGGTAACAGTTAAAGATGATGATCACATGACTCTTTGGCAGTGCAACTATCATAAATACATGCCAGTTGCAAGCACCTGAAATTTAATCACATGATGATGGGAATGCTGTAATGGCTATAAATATGAAAAATGGTGATAAATCTTTTTTTTTTTTTCAATGCCATTTGAACAGTCAGAAAAATGGTTGGAAGTCAGCTACCTGTATTATTTGCATTGACTATCAAGTCATTAACTCCTTGCTTAATTTACTTTTATTTAATAAAATAAAATTTACTTTTATTATTAAATCATTAAAAAAAAACATTGGATATAGCAAAATATTGTTATTTTCTAAATAATTGACCATATTTTTTAATAAAGAATACTACTTAAGATTTTAAGTAAAGATGTACAAATTTATGGTTTATGACTAATATATAGCCTTTGTGAATTTGCTTTACGTTTACCTACACATAAATATAATAATTTATAGGATATTATTCAGTACATTTGATGGGGAAATCATTTTTACAAATTTAAAATCTATTTAGGAATACAGAAGAATATTGATTTTGCTGGGAATAAGCTACTAAAGGACTAGAAGTTCAATAATTGTTAACAATTTTATTTCATAATCTGTTTTACATATTTTAAATAATATTTTGGTGCATTTCCTTTTCAATATATGCCAACATTACTCAAGTGCATTCTAAACGATAGGTTTTATAAGAACCACAACCAGAAGTAGAGATCTAAAGTGGCTTTGAATAAAATCATGATTTCAAAATTGGCTAGATGCCAGATGCATGGAATATTACTGAAAACAGTCTGTGTGCAGTGACCTGCTGATAAATGTGTGATACTTATAATACTATTAGGTGGATTCATGCATTTTATTTATAATAATTCTCTCTTATGGTCTATGCAATATTCTTTGACCACTATACTGACATTTATGTTACAAAATGCAGGCCTAGAAACTCTACACAGTAAGTTAAAAGGCCAATGGCAGCCTGTGAACAAAAAAAGAATATTACAAATCAGTTTAATCTCTTGAAAAAGCAAACTATTGTATATAAAAAAATAAAATATAGTTTTACACAACATGATTTTCTTTTCAGGAAGAAATATTCACCTGCAGATGAAGAAATACCTATTTTCCTAACAATATGTGTACTTTAAATAAAACATAAATAATTTAAATTTTGATCCCATTCTTTCTCAAGAATATTTGTGTGCGCGCGTGTGTACTTCCTATTGATAATACGATACACTTGCATCTGGAGAGGAAGATCCTACAAAATTATGTGAGTCTAGTATATGGTGCTTTATTTATTGCAAATAAATAAATCCCTCCTCAGGGACAAATAAAATATTTGGAAACAAGGGGAAAAACAAATGTATTGCACTGTTTAGTTGAAGGTCCTTTGGATCTCTGAATTATTTCTAAAAATGTACAATCTGAGAGACAAAATCAGAAGACATATTTTCTGAGCCTTACTGTCTCATGATTAATTATAACTCTTCCTTAATCACCACATTTTATTTAGTCAGCTGGTTGAAGGACAAAAGAATAATGGTAAAATAATTTAAAAAGTCAAGCAAACAGTGAAATACAAGAATGGTGAACTTTTCTGTGGAGGTTTTTGTTATATCACAGTATAAAGTAAGCTTATTTTCTGGAGAAATCACCTCACAGTTCACTTTTTAAAAGTTTGCTTACACAGCAAAATATCAGTCTTAATAATTTTTCTATGTCTAAAAATAATTGCTGACATTTCCCACTATAAAATGGAAATATCTTTATATCTTTAATGTTATAAAGTTTTTGTTGAGCTCTTCTTTGATGACCAATTTATTAATTTTTCAAAAAGACTGAAATTATGAAGTATATTTTGCTATTTGCAAAACAATAATTAAATCTTAACATGGAAGCTGAAGCAAAGTGGGAGTCACCCTATGCAAATTCAGTTTTGGATCCTATAGATCAGTGATGACTAACCTTTTTGCCATCGCGTGCCAAAAGTGGGGGGAGCGTGGGGGTCGAGCGCGCACGTGCCCACACCCATAATTCACTGTGTCCCACCCTCCCTGTGCATGCATGTGCGACCCCCCTGCGTGACTCCCACTTTTGGCACGTGATGGCCCGGTGGGCCCGGTAGGCCTATTTTTTGCCCTCCCCAGGCTCCAGAGGCTTTCTAGGAACCTGGGTAAGGCGAAAATGGCCTCCCCCACACCCCCCGGAGGCCAGAAATGGCCCATTTCCTGATTTCTGGTGGGCCTGAAAGGCCCAAAAATCAGCTGGCTGGTGTACACATGCATGCTGGAGCTGAGCTATTCACGTGCCCACAGATATGGCTCTGTGTGCCACCTGGGGCACGCGTGTCATAGGTTCGCCATCACGGCTATAGATCCTGATTGATATATATTAAGAAACAATGCATTTATTAGATTTTTATTAAAAAGAAGTTTCAATTTCAACCGAAATAATGGATATTGTTTCACAGACTGATATGGCCTTAATTTAAAATTTCTCCTCTTCCTCCTCCTCCTTCTCCTCCATCATTTGTAAAGTGTTCCTTTCAGGAACCCTCTTGCCATGATGAGATGCTGGCACAAATTGTGGAGACATATAGTAGCAATATACCTACATACAAAAATAAATAAATAAATAAAATCTTCCCATAAGTGTAGAGAAACATTTGGAGGTTAATAGCCATCATTGTATGCGAACTCTTTCTTTGTGCCCATTTATACCTATGGCTTTTTTTCTCAGTGTGCTAGCAAGGTTCAAATACTATATGCCAGCTATTGTCAGGTGCAATAGACCAGGTCCACATGTGAAGATTCAATTTATTGCTAAAAGCCTATGCTGACTAATGGTCAGCACCTGGTTATAGTTAGATAAGGCCAATGGCAATCAAGAGGGAGGTGGAATTAATTAATTTGTTGTGATGTAATGTTTCTAGGCTGATCCTTCTTTTTACCCTAGCTCTGCCAGTCCTTCTCATACAGATATGCATGCATATACTGGCAAGCAAAATTTTCTTGCAGAATTAGGAGCGCAGTAATTTATTTTCATTTACATTCTTAATTCTGCAAGCAAATTTGCATAAATTGGCTTGTATAATTTCTCCATAAATATGCTAAACCAAGTCAACAAATTTTGTTTCACATCTCATGCTGAACATAGCCCTTGTGGTTTGTAAAATCATCTGTATAAAATAATAGCTCATGGTATTTTAATTGACAGACCATGTCTTATGAAATATGGGTATAAAACATTGCATGGCCTGAGACATACATAGAATTTCATTCTACAATGCATCTGCTGTCTATTGTACCACCAATATCTTTTATGTTGGCAGTTAATATTCAGTTGCAAGTCAATATGCAAACATTAACCAAATTACATATATACATATATACATATATGAAGTAGGATTTTGTCATACTGTAGAGTTGATTATCTCTTCTCATTTTCAGAGATTCTATAAAATCATACGTGGAACTGATGTCACTTTTTTTTTTCTTTGGCCATTGAAATCTTTGATTTTAGAACAATTGTTCAACTAAGAAATGGTGATAAGTTCTATACTTATAGAGTCATTTTAGATCACTCAAAAAATCTCTTGACAGAACAAAATATCATTGGTTGGTATGTAAGGCACTATAGTTATACAATCTCAGAAATCACCCCTTATTTTTAGCCAGTATGTAATAACTGCACATCTGAAGTACTCATATTTCTATTTCTTCACATTCAACAGGAGTGTAATTTATACTGTCATTTATTTCAATATAACTGACAGAATTTCTTTTCTTACCCTTCGCTTGAACTTATTTATCTGAATAAATTGCCTTATTTATCTGAAATCTATTCCATGTTAAAAGAGAGAGAGAGAGAGAGAGAGTTCAATGTTACTATGCACAGTTGTATAGTTCATATACAATCATTAATTAGAGGCTGCAAGAAGAGAGAGACACAGACATGGGGGAAAGAGAAAAGACCCTTAACTGACCCTGGCAAGAAAATAGTTCTCAATACCTCAAAGGGCTCAAAGATTTTCCTGTGATGGCAAACAGTTACCACAATGTTTCTGGGATTTCAGAAATGCTAATCAGCAGTTCTAGTCTGCAGCACATTTATTACACTCTGACATCCTGGAGACAGCTTGTTACAAATAGAACTGCCTGGTGAAAAATGCTGTTCTAGGGTTTTATAATAAAGTGCACCAATTATATGCATTCATTAGGACAAACTGTTCATCTTTTCCTATATTAGAGCTTTTAAAAGACACAAGGCATTTCATAACTCTGGCTGCTTGGTATTATTATTAATTGAACAGAGCACATTACAAACTTTTAATCCAATAACTGTAAATACATAATGAATAATGTCTCCTTGGGGACTCTAAGCATTGTATTAGTCTGCTGCCTTGTCCTGGAATTCTCGAAAATGGATGCATTTATACACAAGCACATTCTTTGCCTGCCCAAAGGTTATCTACAGGTATGCTAAGGAGATCTCTAAGGCAAGTAACTCAGCAGGTGCTTAAAAGGCCAATCAGTCACTGGTGATAAGGATAAATTAGAAGCTACACTAACATATATTTCTAAATTCATTGTAAGCGAGGGAGTCAGAAGCTCAAAGTAATCTCCAAATTCCTCACATTATCTGGTGTCCTTTGCATTTGTCATGCCCCAACCCCTAAGTACCCCTAAGTCTTAATTTTCATTTTAACATAAAGAGCACTAAGGTGAGGCAATTATTTATATAAGGGAACATGTCAAACAGTAACTAAAAAAGAGGAAAAAAATAGGGGTGATGCATGCGTGAAAGAAGAGGGAAAGAAGAAGCAAAATTGATACAAATGGGAAACGTACAAAGCAAGATGAATGAAATAGCTTCTGCTCCTTGTAAGATAATTATTTCTCTGTGGCATTATTTATACAAATATACAATGCATCAGAAATTACACTTTCAAAATTAAAGAATAGGGATGTAGCTCTGTATCACAATACTTGCTTTGCATGTAGATGTCTACATTTAATTAATAATTTATTAGTTTACAATTTCCTGATTGGGACTCACAAACTAAAAGATAGAACTGTTGTTTATATCATGCCATCATACTAGAAATTCATGATTCCACCATCCCAGAAACGGGCTACCTTTGTATACCTTCCTATGCTTTATGCATTATTAGATCACCAGGAGGCAGTGAATGATTGATTTTATCTTTATTGGAACTCATCAGGTATATGCAGCAGGTGTGAAATCTACTTACCTTCCTTACCGGTTTGGAAGTGCATGTGCCACACGCTTGTGCACATGCACATCACATGCACTTGCAGACCTTCTGCAAATGCGCAAAACCTTCTGTGCATGTGCAGAAGGTAAAAAACACATTAGTTCCTGGTTAAAACCAGGAAGTAATAACACCCAGGCAGGTGGGCAGAGCTTTGTTCCACCATCGCTACCGGATTGCCGAACCACCGGCCAAGATCACTACCGGACCGGATGATCCGGTTCGAGCTGAGAGCAGTTCACCCCTGATATGCAGACATTATATTAGCATTACATTTTATATAGTTCAAATATCTAGAAAATGAAACCCATTGTATGTTGTCACTTGGTAGTCAAGTAAAACTATTATAAATGTAATTTATGATACTATAGAAAGAGCTTGTAAAACTTTGAATTGAGTATTAAGAGACTGTTGCCTCAGAATTAGACCAATGTTATGATGTTGCATTCTGTGTCCCTATGAACAGCAGCAATGCCAAGGTAAAATATCAGGTTTAGCCACTTAATCAAATATGAAAGGGCAAGTACACAATACTGCTACTGCTATAAGAGCTGAGGTGGCACAGTGATTAGAGTGCAGTACTGCAGCAGTGGTGGGTTGCTCCTGGTTCGCACCGGTTCACAAGAACCGGTAGTAAAAATTTATGGTAGTTTGGAGAACGGCTGGCCGGGTATATAAGGAGGACTGTTTGCCTGTAACTTTTGCTGAAGTCTCACTCTACATTAAAGAGCTGTTGTCACTACCTTGCTTCTGCCCCCTCAATCTCCCAACTCAACAGAGAGAGAGAAAGAAATGAGAGGGATGAGTGAGAGGAGATGAGAGAAAGAAAGAAAGTGAGAGGGAGAGATGAGAAACAGAGAGCAGGAGAAAGAAAGAGATGAGAGAGATGAGAGAGACATAGGGAGAAAGAAAGAGAAAGAAATCAGAGAGAAATGAGAGAAAGAGAGGAGATGACAGAGAGGGAGAAAGGGAGAGGAGAGGGAGAAGACACAGATACCGAGAGATACCTGTTTAAAAGAAAATAGAAAAATGTCTCTTTGAGTGTTTAAGGTTGCAGATTCCTGAGTTAGGCAAGCACCATGGTCATTAAGTGAACATTGTGGTTGTCCATTTTCCCCAATGGGCATTTTTAAATGGAAACTAGAAGGAATTTTTGGAAACTGGCAAAAAACATAAAAAACATCAGTCACATGACTGTGTGGGATGTAACTGTGTGGGATATATAACCAGTTACAACACATGACTGTGTTGTAATTGGTCATAAATGTGTGTGCGTGTGTGTGCGCACGCAGCGCATCGCTGTCAAAACTCCAAAAACTGGTCAAGTAGCTCTGGGGAGGTCAGTCATAAATTTGAACACTTGCTAAGCAACCGGCCATTAAGCGAGGACCACTTGTATTTGGTTTGCCTTAAGGGTTCAGAGCTGTATGGAATCTGGTTTCCTTTGACCCTTTGGGGGATTGCAAAAGGTCCGGATGCAGGAATCCTTGTAGGGAGGACTAGGATTGTGACCACCTAGCCACGCCCACTCAGTCACATGACCACCAAGCCATGCCCATACAGTCACATGACCACCAAGCTGTGTCCACTGTCACGTGACCACCAAGCCACGCCCATACAGTCACATGATCACCAAGCCACGCCCACCAAACAAGCCAAGCCCACAGAACTGGTAGTAAAAAATTTTGAATACCACCACTGGTAGACATATGGATGGAAGAGTAAAATTACATATATTACCTGTCCCACAGACTTTCAGATTTTCTTTCCACTTTTAAACATGAACAGTTTATATGCAACTGATGATTTTATATTTTTGAGTACAAAATATATAAATGCATAATTTCTGTTGCACAAGAAAATTGAGTTGATATTAGCAAGCAAGATCTTATTCTCCATATAAAATAACTTGTTTATAAAGATGCTTGATTTCACTATGTTTGATTCATTTTTCCCATTGCCATACCATACTGTTTCTTCTTTTGTCATATAAGGACTTTATTTATTTATCATATTTTTTTATTTTTATGTATAATGTTTATATCTCTTCATATATACAGACCTTGTATCAAAAAACAGGACTATATTTACTAGTAAAGAAGATAGGATGTCCAGGTTCAGCGCTATTCCAGTGATTTCATAAATTAAGTTTGTGAAATTTTATTAATAGCAGTATGGAATATATGAGTTGAAGTTGGAAAGGTGGGAACCAGTAATTCCCAGAACCCTTCATTCTATAAACATAAAACAATCTCTCAAATTAGAGGCCACTATACACTTCATTAAGTATCCATCATTCTGGAAGAATTTAAACTCTGAATATAAAATTTTTTATCTCCTTACCATAACAATGTTCAATCAATTGTTGTGTATAGCTTAATAAATATTTTAATCAATTTGAGCAGCGTCCAAGAATTTTAAACAAAATTATTCTGAGATACATAAAATGTCCAGAAATCTATAATTTACTGCACAGTTCAGCTTGGAAATTTGATGATGTGGTTTATCCTAATGCTACTTCAAATTTTGTTTTAAACAAAATCCCAGTGTAGATTAATAATATTCCAAATATCAGCTGCAATTGTCCTTAAATGAATCTGGAAGGAGGTTACACAGACACTTACAATTTGGATGCTGACTGGTTCATATATATATGATGATAGGTTTTTCAATTATACTATATGTATAGGTATCAAACTGCTGTAACTGTGAAAATCATGTGCCATCAAGTCATTTTTAATTGACCACATAAGATTTTCTTCACAATAATCTTTCCTAATTTATTCTCTCATAGTACACTCATTGCCACTGTAACTGAATCCATCCCCCTAGCTGCTGGCCTTTCTCTTCTAGTATTTGAAATAGTCTTAAAATTCTTCCAGCTGTAATTATGTATATTAATATTCAACCTTGTTAAAGGAAGTGAATGGAAGTTAACAATGGAATATTAATAATTGAAAATTATCAATCTAACTAATAAAGAACAATGTTCCTTCTTCATGATGCAATTTGTTATTTTAGTATGTTTTATAAGCTTTAGTTTTCCTATCCTGAGAACTTTCATTTTCTGGAACTTTCAAGTTTGAATGTAAAGTGCAGTAACTGTAAAAAGATAGATTTATAAAGTATTTTTCTCATGAATGCTTATTTAGCCAAAATTCTAATCTATTGGTAAATTCTGACTTGCCAAAACTGATGTTCTGTTCTGTTCTGTTCTGTTCTGTTCTGTTCCATTCTGTCCCATCCCATTCCATCCCATCCCATCCCATCCTGTCCCATCCCGTCCCGTCCCGTCCCATCCCATCCCATCCCATCCCATCCCATCCCATCCCATCCCATCCCATCCCACTCCACTCTACTCAATTCTGTTCATTACGTGTTTCTCCGAAAATAAGACCCTGTCTTATATATTTTTTGAACCCTGAAATAAGCGCTTGGCCTTATTTATTTCTTTTTATTGGTTTTTATTGTGAAAATATAGAAATACAATTCTACATTTTTCGGTTCCATGGTGTTAAATATAAATACATATTATTTACATATTATTTACATAGTATTGCATCTTTGCTTGTATATGATTTGGATATTATTACAAGTAGTAATGCACAGTTCTTTATGATCATATATGCATGTTATTTACTTGATGTTTTTATAGATTGCAACCTTAATTCAGTAATACACATGGTAATAGTTAACTCTTTATGATCATTATTAACCATTATACTTCTCAAACTTCACTTTTCTCTATCCACTTATACCACAACTCCCACACATTGTAATATTCCGTGTTCTCTCTTTCGTTAAGTTTTAATGTTAGCTTATTCATTTCGACGCACTCTAATATTTTCCTGATTACTTGTTCTTTGGGTGGTAGTTTTTTCTCTTTCCAATACTGAGCGTAGGTTATTCTTGCCGCTGTCATTATATGTATGATTAGGTACTTCTTCTTTTTTTCATATTCTGTTTTCAGGATTCCCAGGAGAAAGATTTTCAATTCAAAATCAATATTTTCTTTTATTATAAATTTTATTCTACAAATTGGGTGCTTTGTGTTTCGGCCAAAATATTTAATAATTTTAAGGGACTTTTAATGTTTGTATTATCTGTATTTTTTTTTTTTAAATATACTTTATTGAGTTTTCCAATATTTAAAAAGACAAAATACAATCTCAATCTTGATCCGGGGTACGATGTTTACACATTTCATAAGTCAAATATTGGATGGATTCCATCCATAACTATCACTATACATTATATTATACAATACTATATAATTCTCTACATTTCTATACAATCAAGTCCATTTCTGGTGTTTAAGCAACTATAGCCTATTATCATACTTTTATCCTATTCTTTAACCAATTATACCAAATTCCCCATACTTCATAGTGCTTAGAATTTTCTTCATTTTTTAGCTCGTTTGTCAGTTTAGCCATCTCTGCGCACTCTAAGATTTTATTTATTAATGTTTCCTCAGAGGGGGTAGATTTAGATTTCCAAAGTTTCGCAAAGGCTATTCTAGCCGCAGTAATAATTTGAATTGCCAAATGGGTTTTATTATTGTTGAGACCATCTTCCGTCATACCTAAGAGAAAGAATTCCGGGGCCAGGACTATCTCCTGTCCCATTATTTCAGAGAGCCAGAGTCGGATCTTTAACCAAAACTTTTTGGTCTCGGGACAAGTCCACCAAAGATGATAAAAGGTGCCGACCGTTTTTCCACATTTCCAGCATAAAGCAGAAGAGTTTGGGAATATTTTAGCCAGCCTGTCCGGGGCTAGATACCACCTATGCAACATTTTGTAGTGGTTTTCCCTGAATGTTGCCGATTTTGTTATTTTGAGATTCCTATTCCAAGCTGTCTCCCAGTCATTGAAATTAAGGCCATATCCTAAGTTTTTCTCCCAAATGCTTAACTGTTTTTTAGCTATCATCTCCGCTCTATCCTCATCTAATATAAAGTTATAAATTTTGGATAGCATTTTCTTATCTGGACCCCAAATAATTTTATCAAAATATCCATATTTCATTTCAATACCCCTTCTATCTCTATCTTCTTGAAATCTAGACTTAATTTGGAGATAGTTCCACCAATCCAGATTGAACCCCTGGTCCCTCAATGCTTCCAAAGGTTTGAGCTTCCCTTCTTCGTCCAAGATATCCTTATATGTGCCCATTTTATAGTTTCCTCTCCTATTTGGGACCACTAGAGCTTCCATAATCGACAACCAGCTAGGAACCTTGGTATATATCTTCTGTCTAATTTCCAGCCACGTACAAATCAGTGTCTCTCTTATTTTATGTTTATGAAAATACGTTTTCCTCCTATCCTTTATATCCCAGAGGTAAGCATGCCATCCTTCATGGAGGTCATGTCCTTCTAGTGTCAGAGTTCTCCCTTCTTGTAATTTAATCCACTCCTTTATCCAAATTATTTTTGCCGCCTTTTGGTATAATTCCCAATCAGGGAGCCCAAACCCTCCCAAATTTCTTTTCCCTTGAAGTGTCTTAAGAGAGATCCTTGATTTCTTACCCTCCCACAAGAAATTCCTGATATATTTATTCAAATCCAGAAAGAATTTTTTATCCAGTGATACCGGTATGTTTTGAAATAAAAATAGAAATTTCGGTAAAATATTCATTTTGATCGCCGCAATTTTCCCGGTCAGGGACAATTTAAATCTCCTCCACCTATCGAGGTCTTGATTGATTTTCTGCAATAGGGGAATATAATTATCATCTTTTAATGAAGATAGTCTTGCGGTAATCCATATTCCCAAATATTTTATTTTCTTAACTACCTGGAGGCCTAGTAGATCTTCTAATTCTTTCATTTGTAGGTTTGTCATATTTTTCACGATTATTTTAGTTTTGTTCTTATTAAGTTTAAGGCCCGCGACTTCTCCATAGTTCTGAACTTCCTGCATTAATTTTGAGCCGGTGTCTAATGGGTCTTCAATTATAAAGGCGACGTCGTCCGCAAAAGCCTGGGTTTTAAATGTTTCCTTCCTAATCTTTAAGCCTTTGATATCTTCATTTGCTCTAATCTTTCTAAGTAGGACCTCTAGTGCTAGAATGTAAAGTAAGGGGGATAGGGGACATCCCTGCCTGACTCCTCTTTGGATCTGAAATGTCCGAGTTCTGTCTCCATTCACTAGTATGTTTGCCCTTTGATTATGATAGATATTCTCTATCATCCTCCTAAAGTTAGTCCCAAATCCCATTAGATCTATTTGATTTATCATGAAGGTCCAATTTAAATTGTCGAATGCCTTTTGGGCATCAACAAACATTAAAGCCATCTGCTTTTCAGGGTGTTGTTCATAGTATTCAATAGTATTTAAGACTGTTCTCAAATTGTCTCTAATCTGTCTCCCAGGGAGAAAACCATTTTGATCCTTGTGTATCCATCGGTTTAGAATTTTCTTAAATCTCTCCGCAATTATAGTCATAAATAATTTATAATCTGCGTTAAGCAGTGAGATGGGTCTATAGTTGGAAATCTGTTTCGGGTCGGCACCTTCTTTAAGAATGATCGTCAGGTAGGCTTCCCTCCAGGAGTCTGGGATTGTTATACCAGCAATAACATCATTTAAAATTTCTAGCAGTTCCAATTTCAGGGCATCATCAAATTTTTGATATAGTTCCCCAGGGAGACCATCAGGGCCTGGGGTTTTATTCTTCTTTATTTTAGATAAGGCAGATCTTAACTCCTCTATGGTGATCTTTTCATCTAACATTTCCTTTTCTTCTTCCGAAATTTGAGGGAGGTTGGCTTCCAACAAATACTGTTCTACCTTATTTAACTCAATTCCTTCGTTTTTGTAAAGACACTCATAAAATTTTCTTATACTTTCTAATTTATCTTCTTCCTTTGTCAACAAGATGCCCTGCGGGTCTTCTAAAGCTAATATTTGGTTTTTTTCCTTCTCTTTTTTTAATTTATACGCCAACCATCTCCCCGACTTGTTAGCATTCTCGAAACAATAATGCTTAGATCTTCTTATTTTTTGAGCCATCTCCTCCTGGTCCAATAAATTCAATCGGTGTCTCAACATCAACCACTGTTGTTTCGTCGCCTCGTCTCCCGGTCGTTGCTGTAATTCGGCCTCAGTATGTAATAATTTTTGAGTAAGTTCTTCTCTACTCTTTCTTTTTTCCTTATTTTTAAAGGCAGTATATGAAATAGCTATTCCCCTGACATACGCCTTCATAGTGTCCCACACAATTTCTTTGGCTGTCTCTCGATTCCCATTTTCTAAGAAGAAGCGTTTGATTTCTTCATTCAATTTTAGTGTAAACTCTTTTTCGTTTAAGAGATTGGTCCTTAAACTCCATCTCTGTTGTATTTTCTTCATATCGTGGGACCAACTGATTTCTAGGAGCTTATGATCTGCCCAAGTATTAGAGCCCATATTAACTTTCTTTATTTCTAACGCCAATTTTCTGGTAGCCCAAACCATATCAATTCGGGACCAGGAGTTCTGTGGGATGGAATAAAATGTAAATTGTCTGTCCTGGGGATGTAAGGTACGCCACATGTCAATTAAATTTATCTCATCTACTAAGTCAAAGAAAGTCTTTGGTAGGGGAGATCTTTTATTCTTTTTTGTTATATCGCTCTTATAATCAAGCTTTGGATCCACAATTCCATTAAAGTCCCCTAGCATACAAATTTCAAGATGTGCCCAATTTGCCAACTGTTCCTGCAATTTCCTGTAGAATTTCCCTTGTTTTTTATTCGGTGCATAAACCCCTACCAATAACAGCCTAGCATTGCCTCTCGTTATTTCAACTATAAGTATTCTCCCTTTTCCATCTTTATATTTGCATTCTGCCATTATTCCTTTCTTAACATAGATGGCGACCCCCCTTTTCCTTTTCTTAGCTAATGAGGAGAATACTTTACCAAATTTACAATAATTTAGATAATCAGCCTCATCTTTTTTTATATGAACTTCTTGGATGCAGATAATATCGGGGTTTTGTTTCGCCAATTTTGACAATATTATCCTTCTTTTTTTGTAATCATTTAAACCGTTCGCGTTTACCGATATGATCTTAGTATCGTTCATTTCTAAAATTAGTTTCTAGACTCTTGTTCTTATTTGCCTTTTAAAGTTACGGCTCTCACTGGTCTTGATTTTTTTCCTCTTTCCTCAGTATCCTCCTTTTTCTTCTCCTCTTCTATATCTTCTCTAGTAATTTGCTCTTGGGATATCTCTTCTTCCGTATTTACTATCTCGTTATCCTCCTTACTAGTTTGTTTCTCCTCTCCTCCCCTTAGTTGTTCTAAAAAATCCTGGGCATCACTTAGACAGTCAATTCTTATTTTCCTCCCTTGCCAGGAAATTTGCAATCCTTCTGGCAAAAGCCACCTAAAAATTATATTCCTCCTGTTTAGGTGGTTTGTCAGGAACCTATAATTTTTCCTCCTTTCCCTCACTCTTCTCGGAATTTGTTTCAGAATATTAATTTCTTTTCCTCCATAGGTAATTTTTTCCTCCCGGGCTATGTTATACAGGATGTCCCTAACTTTTTTCCTAGCAAAACGCACATGGACCTCCCTGGGGAGTCTGTTCCTTCTTACGTAATTCGTCTGGACTCTGTACACCTCGTCAATCTCACGAATTATTTCCTGCTTATCTTGCTGCAGAGTTTCTGCAATCAATTCCGCCATCTTATCACCTAAGTCCTCCTCTTTTTCCTCCAAGATGTTCTGGAAACGCAAGTAAAACAAGGCCTTATCCATCTCAAGTTGGATCAGCGCGTCTTCTGTTTCTTTGTTTTGTGCCGACAAGGTTTGGTCCACTGTGTCCAGTTTTTTCTCGTTTTTTTCAATTCTTTGTTCTGCTTTTAAAATTCTGTTTTCGTTACTAGCAATAGCATTTTGGATTTCGTTCATTTTAAAATCAAGAGCATGGATGTCTGATTTTAGTTCAGAGTGGCTATTCAAGAGTTTTTCTTGCATCGCAAGCATTGTTTCTTGGATTGACTGGAGGGATGCTTGCACCGTTTGCAATGTAGGAGTTGCAGGGGGTTTGTCTAGTTTCTGAAGACCTTCCACTGATTTCTGGGTAGCTGGGGAAGACATCGCTAGGGTAGGTATAGATGTCGCTTTTTTACCAGTTTTCGCAATTGTGGAGGTCAAACTTGCCATATCTTTCAGGACCGATTTTTGGTCTTTTAATATCTCCTCTATCTTTCTCCAGATTCTCAACCAGTGGCACTAGCCACTTTTTCTCTGAGGAGCTTTCTTATATCTTTATTTCACTCCTTTGTTAGTCCTCCCTACACTCTCAATAATTTCCACTTAATAGTAAATTCTAGATTTCTAAATTACTATGGTAGACTGCTATACACTTTCCAGAGATTAACAGTCACTAATTATGTAATTATATAATTATGTAATTAAAATTATATAGTTCTCCTCTAAATAGATTAAACAAAATATCAATCCTAATCAATTAATCACTTATAAGAATCTAAATTCACTCTTAATATTAAATAAGTAATATAAATAGATTGTACAAATAATTATTTTAAATTAATAAATTCTAAGTTCTAAGTTCTAATCCTAGTAAAGAGTATTGGTATAGGTAAGTACAAATAGACATTCTGGGTTATATAAGTTGACCATAATAAGATAATAAGTTAATGAAGTCTGAGTTCAAATCTTAATAAAAATTGAATATAGATAAATATGATAAATATAAATAGGAATAAATAGATTACAATAAATATAAATAAATATGGAATACTATATAATACTGTACTATGAATATAGACACTATATAGTAATTAATTAGTAGGATATAATTCCCGATTCTTGTATATGATCAGACCCTATTTTTTTTTCTTTTTTTATCTAGTAATACTTATAGAGATCTGAATTCTCATATATAATCAACCCCCTTTTTTTTATTTTATATTAAATATATATATATATATATATATATATATATATATATATATATATATATATATATATATATATATATATATGTAATTTTTTCCTTTTGTATATATCTATAAGATAGCTTAACAAATCTAATTATTAATATTTATCAATTTGAAAAGAGAAACAGAGTTCAATTATTACTATCCAGATATTCAAGAGAAGGATAAAGAAAATGTTGACATATATGGAAATGTGGGTATAAGTATGTTATTTTACGGAGTTATGGGTTTAAATAGGAGGTCTTCAGTTTCTTTAATTTCCCGCTTTGCTGGGATCCAGCCAAACTCTATGATATTAGTCTCTGCCAGAACGTCTTCTTGTTCATCCACTGCTCTTCCACTCTTCCGGATTAATGGACGTACTTCCTGTTTGATAGGAGCCTTAAACAGCCAGTCACTGTATTGCTCCTGCTCTCTTCCACTCGATCCCGATATAAAGTGGAGACTTCCGGTTGGCGATTTGCTGTGACAGGGTGTGAGTGAGTGCTTGCTGCTCCTCAACACCCTTTAGCATCGCGTTTTGGGGATCCCCTTGGGGGACGCGGGACCCGGAGAGCCCTGCGGGCAAAAGAGGAAGCCGGACGAGCGGGAGGTTGGTGCGATCACCTCTCGCCGGACCAGGCGGCTCTGCCTAGCCAACGCGGTGAGCGGCCATTCATGGCGGGCACGAAGCAGCAATAACCAACAAAGACGGGAAGCTTAGAAGAAGATCGGAGGTGCGGTGACGGACTCAAGCCTATTTCCCTATACCTGAGATCGTGCGGTAAAGAGGAGGTCGGTGGAGCTGGGAGAGGAGCGCTCGGAGCGGCGAGAGGCAGTGACAGAGAGGACAGAGCAGCCTGTACTCCCGGCGATCCGATCTGTTAAGCCGAAGAGCAGACGAGAAAACGGAGGGAGTGGATCGTACCTGTAAGGAGTTTTTGGAAGGTGCGGTGTGGCGAGGGAGTAAAGGAGAAAAGAAAGACCATTGCTGGGACTGGTGTATTATCTGTATTTTATCTTGGCTGTTCACTGCCCTGAGTCCTCCGGGAGTAGGGCGGTATAGAAATTTGATAAATAAATAAATAAATAAATAAATAAATAAATAAATAAATAATTTCCATAATCCATTTCCAGATCATTTTCCAGAATTTTTTCGCTTGGGGGCAGGTTCACCAGCAATGGTAGAAAGTACCTTGGTGATGGCCACATTTCCAACAATTGGGACTCATATGGAACAGGTATAGCAACTTTGGCAACACGCTCATTTTTATTGCTGCGATCCTGCCTAAAAATGATATCTGAAGTTTTTCCCACTTTTCTAGGTCCTGTTTAATATTTCTAATTAAGGGCACGTAATTGTCTTCCTTGAGGGCCGAACACCTTACCGATATCCACACTCCCAGATATTTTACCTTCTTGGCTATTTGGAGCCCCATTGCTTCTTCAATTGCTTTCTTTCCTTCCTCAGTCATATTTTTGGTTAGCAGTTTGGTTTTGGTTTTATTTAATTTAAGGCCGGCTACCTCTCCATATTTACCCAATTCTTCCAATATTTTAACGCCTGTTTCTAATGGCTCCTCCATAATAAGGGCCACATCGTCAGCGAATGCCTGGGTCTTATACGTCTCCTTTCTAATTGTCAATCCCTTAATTCCATTATTATTTCTAATCCTTTTTAATAAGACTTCTAGGGCTAATATATACAAAAGTGGTGAGAAGGGACACCCTTGTCTCACCCCCTTTCTAATTTGAAAAGTTTTTGTCAATTCTCCATTAAGTAAAATGTTGGCTTTTTGTTTTTCATATATTGTGGTTATTGTGTTTTCAAAGTTTGGACCAAAATTCATCTTTTTAATCTGTTGTATCATAAAATCCCAATTCAAGTTGTCGAAAGCCTTCTGGGCATCTAAAAAGACCAGTGCTATTTCTTTATTCAGGTGTGCCTCATAATATTCAAGTATGGCTATTACCATCCTTGTATTGTTTCTTATCTGTCTCCCAGGGAGGGATCCATTTTGGTCGCTATATATCAAAATTATCAAATTATTCAAAATTATCTTTAGCCTTCCTACTATAACACTCATATAAATCTTATAATCCATATTGAGAAGTGAGATAGGTCTATAATTTTTTATCAGTTTTTGATCTGCACCTTCTTTTTGGAGGAGTGTAATGTATGCCTCCCACCATGATTCTGGTATTTTGGATTTTGTCAGGGCCTCATTGTAAATTTCTAACAATTTTGGTAGAAGAATTTCCTCTAAATCTGGGTTTTTGTATAATTCTCCTGGGAATCCATCTGGGCCAGGTGATTTATTCTTTTTGAGTTTCGATATCGCCATCTTTAACTCCATCATTGTGATTTCTTTATTAAGCATTTCTCTCTCATCCTCCCCTATTAATGGGAGTGTTTCTTCCGATAGTATTTATCCACCTTTTCTTTTGGAATTCCTTCCTCTTCATATAGAGTAGCGTAGTACTCTCGAGTAATCTCTAATTTATCTTCTTGTTTATTCACAATATGTCCCTCTGAATCTTCCAGCTGATATATAATCTCTTTCTCTTTTTTTAACCTATAGGAGAGCCACCTGCCCGATTTGTTTGCATTTTCAAAATAGTATTGTTTGGTCTGTTTTATCTTATATGCCAATTCTTCCTGATCTAGAATGTTTAATTTATGTCATAGGATCATCCAATTTTCTTTAGCTGCCTCATTGCCTGGGTTTTGCTGTGCTATCTTCTCTGCTTTTCTAATTCGTCCAACAGTTCCTTCTGTAACTTTCTTTTTTCTTTACTTTTGTGTGACCCATAAGATATTGCCGGACCTCTCAGGTATGCCTTCATTGCATCCCATTTTAATCCTTGGGCAGTTGGCTCCTTTTCATTTTCTTCAAAAAAGAATTTTAGTTCTCCCTTTACTTTCACAGTATTTTGTTTGTCCCACAGGAATTGTAAATTTAATCTCCATCTCTTATTTCCTCTTTTATAGAAGTTTTTCCATCTAATTTCTAGCGGATTGTGGTCCGCCCAAACATTCGGTGTGATTTCTGCTGACATAATTTCCATCCCTATGTTCCTGCTTACCCACATCATGTCAATTCTTGACCATGATTTTTTAGGGTTAGAATAGAACTTATATTGTTTTTTATTTGGGTTCAATGTTCGCCATATGTTTAAATTAAATTCCTCAGCTAGATAAAAGAAGGTTTTTGGTAGGTTTTTCCTTTTTCTTTTTTGGACTTTAATGCTTTTGTGGTCTTTATCCAAATCTGCTACTCCGTTAAAGTCGCCAATTATGCAAATATTGCTATTACCCATTTTACTTATTCTTTCCCTTATTTTTTTATAAAATTCCCCCAAGTTTTCGTTCAGGGCGTAGATAGCTATTAATAGTATTGGGGAATTGCCTCTCTTTATTTCCACTGCTACAATTCTGCCCTTAGGGTTGGCATACTTTAATTCTGCTACTATTTCCTTTTTAATATACAGTGCCACACCCCTTTTTTTCTTAGCTAGAAAGGTAAAGATTTTTCCCAATTTATCATACTCCAAATACTTTTCATTTTCTTTTTTTATATGAACTTATTGGAGGCATATTATATCCACATTTTCTTTAGCTAATTTTATAAAAACAATTCCTCTTTTTATTATCATTAAAACCATTAACATTGATCGATATTAACTTCCAATCTTCCATCTCTTATATCCTTTGTGTTGTCTTAGTTCTTATTCGCCCGTGTAGTTCTTTATGGCCTTTGCTTCTTCTTTGCCTCTTTACTTTCCTTATCCTCCGTCTCCTTCTCCTCTGGGGTTCCTTCTTTAGATCTCCTCTGCTGGATAATTTCCTCGTCTTGTGTTGTTGCTTCCAATTCCTCCTTACTGCTTTGATCTTCTTCCATCCCTCTTAGCTGATCTAAGAAATCTTGAGTTGCTACCAGGCTGTCTATTTTGATTTTCTTTCCCTGCCACGTAATCAGCATGCCTTCCGGCAGTATCCATCTAAAGAGGATACTCCTCTTGTTCAACTGAATGGCCAGGAATCTGTAGTCTCTTCTTGATTCCCTCACCTTCCTTGGGACTTGCTTTAATACAATCACTTCCTTTCCTTTATACATCACTGGTTCTTCTCTCACCACACTATAGAAAATGTCTTTAACTTTCTTCCATGCAAATCTTATGTGCACTTCTCTGGGCAGTTTGTTTCTCCTGGCGTAATTGGTCTGCACTCTGTACACCTCATCCAATTCTTTAATTATGTCTTGTTTATCCTGTTGCAGAACCTCAGCTATTAGCTCCACCATTACTTGGCCCAGGTCTTCTTCCTTATCTTCAGCAATGTTCTGGAAGCGCAAATAAAAAGAGGCTCTATCCATTTCCAATTGGGTGATTGAATCCTCCAGCTCCCTATTCTGTGCCATCAGCTTCTGGTCTACTATTTCTAAATTTCTTTCGTTTTGCTCAATTTTAGATTCCATCTTATTTATCTTCTGTTCATTAATTTATATTGACTCTTGTATGTCATTTACTATTTGGTCAATAACTCTAATGTCTGTTTTCAACTAGATATGATTACTAGACATCTTCTCTTGCATCATGATCATAGTATCCTGTATCGCTGTAAGTGTCGCTTGCATCGCTTGCATAGTACGAATCATAACTGATTTTTCTATTTTCGACAGTCCTTCAATCGATTTCTGCATTGCAGGTGATGTCATTGTTATTGTAGTATTATTGGCTGTCTTCTTCCCTGTTTTGAGCACAGTGGATTAGAGGCTTGTCATCTCCTTCAACAACTTTTTCTGATCTCTCACGATCTTTTCGATATTTCTCCAAATTATCATCCACTAATTATCCTTTTTTTAAATTTAGTATTATCTTCTTCTGTGTTACTGGGGGTATTAAATATTTACTCCTCCAAATTCTAATATTTAATTTGGTTTAATACTAATTCAATTTATTCTATCTCTTTTCAGGAGAGCTTAGATCTATTTTCAAAAATTGTGTCTTTTTTTTTTTATCCAAATATCCTATTGTCGTTAGTTATTTTATGCGTATTCTGTTCTGTTATCTATTATTCAGGTCTAATCTATTGTCAAATTAATTACCACAATTCATAGATTCTGACTATTATAAATATCCCACAATCAATAAATACAAATAATTAATCAGCTAAAAAGGAAAATATCCCTATTCGTCATTCAATCTATATAAATCAATAAAGTTATTCTAATGTATAATTTTTTACAATTATATATAAATGAATAAGTAGTTAATTAATTAATTAATACTCTAATATTACTTATTATCACAGTTAATTATTAATGGTAATAAATGATCTAATTAGCAAAGAAGAATTAATTTTTTAAAAAAGAGATATATCACTATATATAACCAATACTATATACGTCTATACAAATAAATTACTCTAACATATTAGTTATAAATATATAAATATGCAGGTATATATAACAAATTGATTAGGTATCCTTCATAAATTAATTAATTGAACTCAATGTCTTCACAAATCACAAGGGGCAAGTGTGCAGCAGTGTTCAAATAAAATCAAATTTCACAAAAATACTTTACTTCCTATATGATTCAGAAACTTCTTTCCCTAGAGTCAGTTCGTAGCAGTCTTTAAAGATCGGATTTTAATACTGTCAGGATATTTCAGAGATTATCTTTCTTTGGTGCTTGATGCTCCTCCCTCCCTCTCTGTACACTCAAAGATCTTGTTACTGTCCCAAGCAATGGCCGCGCTTCCGGTCTCCCACTTTATAAATCCGATCTTCAAGACGACCTCCAAAAACAAAAATGCCTCTATTCCCTGATAGTTATATTTATATCACCTCCCATTCTCTAATGATGATGCCACTAAGCTTCACCACTTTCTTTTCCACTTATTTCTCATCGGCTTGCCTGCGACCATACGCCGATGCGATCTAAGCCTTCACTTGCAGTCGCTGCTTGCTTCTTTCTATGGATCCTTTTCGTCCGACCCAGCTGATCTGATTTTGCTCATTTCAGTCACAACGTATTCGAGGGAGAGTAAGTACGAGTGCTTATCTGTCACCGACTTCACCGAAATGCCTTGCTTCCCAACTTTGTTGGCTTTTGCAGCTTCGGGTCTGCCATTAAGAGGCAGACACACCACGTTGGTTTGATAGCGGCAATCAGTCCAGCAGAGAGTGCTTGCTTCTCACCACTCTGCCTGCTGAAATCCCGCTATTATCTGCAAAGCTCTCCAAGCTTCCACGCCTTGAAGGGTCCCCAAAATGCGGTGTAAAAGTGGCGTTGTGGAGCAGTGATCGCAATAAGCATTTTTGCAATATGAAAGTAGTAATGAAATCCTGATTTATAAAAGATTTAAACAGCTCCCAATTACAAATGTAGAAGACAAAATTATCTGCATATAAAATTTACTTAAATTTGGTTCAGAGAAAGAAAATATTAATTAGTTAACTTTACTAATTAATTTAACTAATTCAAATTAGTTAAATATTGACAAGTATGCATTTTATTATCTTTAGTTTTGCAGCTGATTTTCTGATGAATTTTGTCTATCTCATAAAATCATCTCTATAACTGATGGTGGCCTTTCTTGTTTGACTTTGGGTGACCTTGTAAAAATAAGACAAACTCTTTTGCTGTAAGTCCAAAAGCATACTGATTGAAAGCTCTCTTTCAACTCCCATTAGCGGCAAGGTCAGTCTTCTTATTCAAGGAACTTGAGTAAAATTGAAAAAAGAACTGTATGAGAACCATACTTTAAAGTAGGGAACAACAAATCATTGATAAGTCCAAGCTGTTGTTATGGCATAGCTGCAGTAAATATATACCAGCCATGTCTCCTACTTTATTGGAAGAGCCTTTCTATTTGAAGAATTGGCCAGACCTATTATGACTTGAACAATCCAAAGAAGATTGATTGCTGATCTCAAAAATGCTCAGTGCCAAGTGCCTAGACAGATTGTATGGATGTACATACCACTCTATCACAAACTTTGCTGCATGATAAGATTATGGTAATTCTATTTAATTCATTGTAATCTTCCTGAGTTTGTAATCATCCATAATGATCTACAAGGAGTGAGGGAGGGAAAGGGAGAGGGATAGAGAATTTTCATGAAAACCCTTGTGTTCTTTATCCTCTGTTTTTAATTATGCCTTTTTCTATTTTTGTGGTATGTTGGCCACCCTGCCAGTGAAGATACTCAAGAATTCATATATGATATGTGGTTGCATCTGTTGCCACCTCTGTAACACTTTCTAAACTCAAGCACATTTTTTCTGGCCCAGCTTATTTATGTCTGAGACAAGCATTTTCTCAAGGTTCCATTTATTAGAGTAGGTATACTGGCACTTCTTGGGAAACTCAAATCTGAGAGTTCTGGGTTTTCTCTCAGTAAATCAAAACCCCCAAAACCATCCCCTCACTCATCAGTCGATCACATGCTCCAATCACCATCCGTCCCACCTCGACACAGTACTCCAACCACTCCTTCTCCAGATGCAGGCTCGTCCTGACCTTGACCGATGGGAAGAATGCTATTTTGTCTAAATACAAACCCCCAAATAAATTCCCCCTCCTACTTTCCCACACATAAGAAGGTGGCAGTTTGGAAGCTTCCGGCCTAATATGGCTTCCAAAGCTGACAATTTACTTATTTGTTTGTTTATTTCTTTGATTCATATAGCTGCCCATCTCAAATGCATGACTCCACGTATCTTACAACAACTTAAACAAAAAAACTACAAAAATCAAAATACAAGATTAAATTATATTTATGAAGCATATACAATCATGTAAAAACTGTAGAGTATATCATAATCCATAGCAAGTTACAAAAAGCAGTTGCACCTCAACACAACCACTGTATAGTTTTTACTGTACGTCTAGATCCCCATGCCTGTTGAAAAAGCCACCTCTTTCTTACAAAAGGCCAGTAGGGTTTGGGACAATATGATCTCTGTTGGGGGAGGTTTGGTGTTCCAAAGGATGGGTGCCATAACAGAAAAAGCTATCCTTCTAGTCCACGCCAGATGACATTCTGTAACAAACACTACTCAGAGAGTGTCTTTTCCATCAGACCTAATCGAACAAGTAAGACAGAACTTGAAAGGGGGTTCCTCAAAGAACCTGATCCCATACCACATTGCCACAAAGGCTTTATAGATTATCACCAGCACATTGAAGTGAACCAGAAGCTTATTGTCAGCCATCGTAGCTTGTGGAGCAAAAATGTTACATTTGTACACATAACTCTCTACACAGCTTTATTTTGCACCAATTGTAGCTTCTATATGCTCTTCAAGGGCAACCCTGTGTATAGCACATCACAGTAGTCCATCAAGGCATGAGTTATCATGATAAAATTCTCCTTATCCAGGTATGAACACAACTGGCATATAACATGAATTTATGCAAAAGTCTTCCTAACCACAGTTGCCACCTGCTTCTTGAACAGGAATTGTGAGTCCATGAGCATTCCAAAATTTTAGAAAGTTTCTATTTGTGATAATGCAACTCCATCCAGAACATCAGATGGTAAATCCACAGAACCAGCTTCCCTGAAACCCATTCAGTTTTGCTAGGGTTGTGCTGAAGCCTATTGTTCCCTATGCAATTCTCATAATCTCCAAAGACAACATCTCCATAGCATAAATTAGGGCAGAAATGTAAAGCTAAGGATCTTATTCTATGCCACCAGATAGCCTACCCAGGAGATCAAACAAGAGTGGAAAGATTACTGAACTTGTGGGATCAATGCTACCTGGAACCAGTAGAAGAAGAAATAAGATGACACAGTGCCACTATTTACAGCCACTAAAGCCAACCCAGAAGGATACCATGATTGGTCATTTTGGTTGCCAAGTAGTCATCAGCAAATATGGATGTGCTTTACCCAGTTGTTGCTGAGTGAATGCACTCACAACTAGATTCATAACTTATCTAGTGTAGATTGTTGTAAGAAGAACCTGTGAAGGGGTATAATGGTTATAAGCTGCAGACTGACCAGAAAGTGATCTGACGATATAAAATACCTGCAGAATGATTATCTGACATATTCTTTGAAATAAAAACTAAATCCGGTGCTTATTAGATTCATTTAGCCAGTCATCAGCTAGAAAATTCATAGCTGTGAGAAGGCCATAAACTCTTGAGCCATGCTCTGGCACTAATAGCTGAAGGCGAGTAAGGAGTGAAACAGCTTTACAATTAGATTAGGAAAATGGAGGGTTTATTTTATAAGCCAGTTTGGGGTACATATAAGTAGATCCAGTCAAATGCAGAGCAAGGCAACTGGTCACAACCAAAGCCTCATGTAGGAACATCACTACCTGTTTCACGTCTTATATCCTTGGAGTTATAGCTGGCCCAACATTTGGAAAGGCAATTTTATGATGTAGTGGCAGACCCGCTATTTAAACCAGACCAGGAAATCAACTCCATTGGAAGGCTAGCACAGCTTCTATTTAGACTGGCTATAAAACAGAATCTGGCAAGTCTGATTGTACAGGTAATCCTTGATTTACAACACTTCCTTTAGTGACAGTTCAAAGTTAAGGCACTGAAAAAAATGACTTATCACCATTTTTCAGAGTTATGACCTTTGCAGCATCCCCATAATCATGTAATCAAAATTCAAATGCTTGGCAACTGATTCATATTTATGACCGTTGTGAGGATCACACAGATTGTTAAGCGAGGACCTCATGTGATTTCAATTTCCTACTTCCTGCTAATTTCCCATTTTCATGCTTGTGAAAAGCTGGCAAGGAGGATTGCAAATCCCAATAACATGACCATACGACACTAACAATGCTTAGAAACTGCAATACAAGGTTAGCAGTAGGGAAACTTGAAACAGCCACCAAAGCACTTGCTGTTGTAGTTTCCTCTGCCAGTCACTTTACTAATTAGCCTCATAGCCCCATAAATCCCTTGAATTTTTTGGAGCAATTTTAATGCAATAGAGTCTGAACATCCTTTTCCTTTCCAGCTACCACAAAAAACACCTAAAGCAGGGTCCATAATGCTATCCTTCTATCAATAGTTCATAATACATCATATTCCCATCCCTAAAGACCATTTTCCATGGGTTTCAAGAGGTTGACAATGCATTCCCTCTGGTCCTGTCTTCTTTGCCCTTCCTTTCCTTTCTAATTCGCTCCATTTGACTTCTCCTTTTAGGAGGAAATATTTTTTCCAACTACTTCAAAAATCAAAAAGTTAGAAGGGAGCTTTAATTTATTTATATTACAACTCCCAGATCAGTGCACTCTGACATATATCCAGCCTCTGCTTGCACATTTATATTGGAAGTATGTTCTATTGGCTGACAGAGGCAGCTTATTGCACTGGCTGACAGCTCATACAGACAAGAAGTGTCTCTTGATTTCTAGTCTGAACATCCTTCTTTGTTATTTTAACAGATCTTGCCCTCTGAGCTATAAAGAATATGTCCAGTTGTTCTTGTGACAACCTTCCAGATACAGGTACATAAATTCCAGTTTCATATCTCCCCTTAGTTGTCTTTGTGTAGGCTAAATATACCAAATCCTTTAGCCATTTTTCACATAATTGAGTTTACAGACTCTTCCCCAACCTTCCTACCTAAAGCCTAGGTCATCCAGTACTGGCAAGCCAAGTTCTCTCCTATCCTTCACTCAATAGTTTTTGGACCCACTTTATATTATTCCCTGTTAAATTCCATCCCATTCATTTCCGCAAATTCCTCAAGTCTGTCTAGATCTTTTCAAATCTTCTTTTGTCTAAAGTTTTAATTAATCCTACAAGCTTAAAATATGAGAATTCCCTGATCCATGTCATTCGATAAAATGCTGACTAACACGGGAATCAGGACAGAATGCTCTGACATTCCACTCAATACATTCCTTTAAGATGCAATGGAACTACAGTACTTATGACCATCAGATTTAGCCCAGAAATTATCGCAAATGGTATATATTGCTCTTAACACACTTTTAAAACTGTTATTAAGGATATTATCATAAGGCAGGTCTATAACAAAGGCTTTCCTAATATCTGAGTAAATAATATCCATAGCATTCCCTTCAGTTACTTAAGCTAGAAACTATTGAAGAATGAAATAAATTACTGGTATAATTTATTTGTGACCCCCCCCCCCTTTCCCCATGTTGATACCTTCTAATTGTAGTATTCCTATCTAAGTGCTCATAGACATGCCGCTGGATAATCTGTTCAAAGACCATGAACAGACATAAATGTCACAATGATAGGTGTGATATATGGTTTTAATTCATCTAAATTAGCAAAGTTTTCTCTTACCCTCTCTTTATCAGCCCTAAATGGTAGTTCCATTCCCCATCTATATTTCTAGCTACAGTTAAATTTGATAAAACAGACATAAAATAGAAGTTAAAGAATTCTGCCTTCTCACCATCACCCATAGCCATGTCAGCACTTTCTGCTACCAATAGAACTGACTTTTTATTTTTAACATACCCAAATGATTCTCTTGTTGTTGCTGTATTTGCTGGTAGTTTCTTTTGGTATCTTTCATAAGCCTCCATTCATTTTGAGATTTATCTTTTCTGACAGAGTTTCTACAGTTTCTAGAGACTAACTGTCTTCTCATTCAGTTATTCCATTTTCTATATTTCTTTCTATTTTCAGCATTTTAAATTGCATGTATCCACATTGGCTTCCTCCTCCCTTCCTTCCTCCCTTTCTTCCTTCCTCCCTCCCTCCCTTTCTTCCTTCCTTTCTCCCTCCCTCCCTCCCTCCCTCCCTCCCTCCCTCCCTCTTGCTTGCTTGCTTTAGCTTTGGGATTATTCTCTCCCTTTGCTAAAGTCAAGATTTGAAATCCGTAACAATAGAAATATTCCATGTTCAGTCTTCTATCCCGGTTCATTTCATACATTTACACAATCTGTTAAATTTTCATTTTCTTTGCCCCCATCTTCCCCTGGTATTTGTCTCTTGCTTTCCTGGTTCCTATTAGTCAGAATCCCTAGTCAAGCTTTATTGAGAGCCAGTTTGCTCTAGCAGTTAAGGCACCAGGCTAGAAAGTGGGAGACCATGCGTTCAAATTCTACCTAGCCATGAAAGCCAGTTTTTCACAGATTTGTTGTTATGGGGAAAATAGAAGGAGGTACGTGTGTTGGATATGTTTGCTGCCTTAAATTATTTGTAAATATAATAAAGGTGGGAAACAAACAAACAAACAAATAATAAGCACGTTTTCCACATAATTCTAGTCATAGCAGCATAAACTGGAAAAATTCTTCATGGTTTTCTTCAAAATCAAAATGTGGGATGAGGATTCGGGCAGGGGAAAATGCACTAGGCTTTGTCCATAGTGTTTACAGAGTTCCAAAGCAATAAATTTATTGATGGCAAAACTTCTAGCATTTTAGCCCTATTTTTCATTATAGCTGGACTATTGAAGAAATTTTATCTTAAAGGACAATAAATTTCGGTACAGTCCTACAGACTTTTCATTTCAATTAGACTCTCACAGTTCTCCCCAAAAAATTGGTATACAAAGAATTACATTTTAAAAAGATTTTTTTTAATTGTATGGGAAGAATCAGAGTCAGTGCAATCAGGTTCATTTTTTAAAAAAAATGTTGGTGTTATATAACAGGCTTATATTAAATTGAATGATAACACTGCAAGATCAATGTTAGTTATATTATTGTTTGCCGTCCCTGCTTGTCATTATGTTTATTCATTGAATTTTGTTTTGTACACACATTAAACAATCATTACTTGTTTTCTGTGAAGATAGTCTTTGGAATTAAAGCTATATTATCTGCAATTTTAAAAGAGCAAATTTAATTAGCTCATTTATAACATTTCTATCTTTGATCCTGTAAATAGGGTAATGTCTTATCCTTGCTCATTTAATTCAGTACCCAAACGTACATATACAGCTTTATATGAAGCATAATTAACTCTTTTTCACTATTGCCATCAATTTCTATAGATCACTGATATAGATGTGCTTACTTTGATTTTATATTTGAGCCTTTCATCAATTTTACAATCTTGGGCTACCTACTATTCTTCACTGATGTCCTTACGCCTTATACCTGGATGGTTTTTGTTGTTCTTTTCAGATGACTTTCTTCATCTCTCTCTTTTTCTCATTTGAATTGTTTAATAGTAAGCCAGTTTGATGTAGTGGTTAAGGCATCAGACTAGAAACCATGATACTGTGAGTTCTAGTTCTGCCCTAGGCATGAAGGCAGCTGGGTGACCTTGGATTTGTCATTCTCTCAGCTGTAGGAGCTGGCAGTGACAAACCACTTCTGAAATCTTGCAAAAAACTGAATTCACACACAAACACACAGAGAGAAACACCTATATATAGGTGACATGTATTCAATCCTGTACCTGGATGAAGCTGTCTATCTAGACCCGTACCAGTCGGGCTTCAGGCCGGGGTACATCACGGAAACAGCATTGGTCGCATTGGTTGATGATCTCTGGAGGGCTTGGGACAGGGGCTGTTCCTCTGTCCTGGTCCTATTAGACTTCTCAGTGGCTTTTGATACCATCGACCATGGTATCATGCTGCGTCGATTGGAGGGGTTAGGAGTGGGGAGCATCGTGTTGCGATGGTTCTCCTCCTTCATCTATGACTGCACGCAGTTTGTGTTGGCAGGGGGACAGAGGTCGACCTCGAGGTGCCTTGTTTGTGGGGTGCTGCAACGGTCGGTCCTCTTGCCTCTCCTGTTCAACATTTATGTGAAGCCGCTGGGTGAAATCATCCGTGGTTTTGGGGTGAAGTTCCATCAGTACACTGATGATACTCAGCTGTACATTTCCATCCCGGACCACCCCAATGATGCCCTTGACGTGATGTCCCGGTGCCTGGAGGCCATGCAGATCTGGATGGGGAGAAACAGGCTCAGACTCAACCCCTCCAAGACCGAGTGGCTGTGGTTTCTGGCGTCCTGGTATAGCCAGCTGGTTCCATCGCTGATTATTGGGGGTGAGACTTTGGCCCCCTAAGAGACGGCTCGCAACTTAGGTGTTCTCCTGGATGCACGGCTGTTGCTAGAAGATCATGTGACGGCTGTGGCCAGGGGGGCTTTTTATCAGGTTCGCCTGATTTACCAGTTGCGTCCCTTTCTGGACAGGGACTCCTTGTGCACAGTCACTCATGCCCTCGTCACCTCCCGTCTGGACTACTGTAATGCTCTCTACATGGGGCTCGCCTTGAAGAGCACTCAGAGGCTCCAACTGGTCCAGAATGCAGCCACACAGGTGATTATGGGAGCGACACGGCACACCCATGTGACACCTCTCCTGCATAAGCTGCACTGGCTCCCGGTGGTCTTCCGGGTGCGATTCAAGGTGCTGGTTACCATCTTTAAAGCGCTCCATGGCTTAGGACCTGGGTACTTACGAGATCGCCTTCTGCTACTGATAGCTTCCCACCGGCCAATACATTCCACAGAGAGGGACTCCACAGGGTGCCATTGGTCAAACAATGTTGACTGGTGACCCCCAGGGGGAGAGCCTTCTCTGTGGGGGCACCTGCCCTCTGGAATGAATTGCCCCCGGAGATATGGATGATCCCTGACATACGCGCCTTTTCTGTGCCCTCAAGACCTTATTGTTCCAACAAGCTGGGCTGGCCTAAACATGAATTTTAATGGTTGTTTTAGTTTTTTAATTAGACTGGGGCCAAATTATTTAATATATTTTTAAATTGCTTTTAAATTTTTTGTATATGTGTGTTTTAGTGTTGGCTGTGCACCACCCTGAGTCCTTCGGGAGAAGGGCAGTATAAAAATTTAAATAATAAATAAATAAATAAATAAATATTCTATTGCCTATAATACAGGTAGTCCTGGCCAGTGGTGGATTTCAAATTTTTTTACTACCAGTTCTGTGGGCATGGCTTGGTGGGCGTGGCATGGCATGGCAGGAGAAGGACACTGTAAAATCTCCATTCCCTCCCCACTCCAGAGAAAGGATACTGCAAAATCCCCATTTCCTCCTGATCAGCTGGCATTTGGAGGCAGAGAATAGATGGGGGCAGGGCCAGTCAGAATTTTCACTACCGGTTCTCCGAACTACTCAAAATTTATGCTACCAGTTCTCCAGAACTGGTCAGAACCTGCTGAAACCCACCTCTGGTCCTGACTTATCGCTATTCATTTAATAACCAAACTTACAACAGCAGTGAAAAAGAAAAAGACTTATGATCAGTTTTCATACTTGCAACATTTCAGCATCCCCATGATCACGTGACAAAATTTGGACACCTGACATCTGGCATGTATTTATAACAGTTGCAGTATCTCAGGGTCATGTGATTATTTTTTTGCAATCTTCTAACAAACAAAGTCAATGGGGAAGCTCAATTCATTTAACAACTGTGTTACTGTCTTAACAACTTTAGTGGTTGACTTAACAACAAGGCAAGAAAAGTTTTAAAAAATCACTTAACAACTATCTTGCTTAGCAACTGAAATTTTGGGTTCAACTGTGGTCTTAGGTCAAGGGCTATCTGTAATCATTCTTTTACAACTCCTTCCTTCCCTTTGTCTTTCCAGCCTTCTTCCACAGATTAAAATAATGTGAGAAGACCATAACGGTCTTAAACTTCCTTTCTAGGTTTTTGAAGTCATTACATATTCATTCACACAAGCTTTAACTAAAGCATGGGAAGATAATCAGCTATAGAACACTGTAGAAATTATACATTTAAGAAAAGGAATGGATGGCTTCACATGTATATATCATGGCCATTTTGAAAGGAAAACATGTGGCTTTGGCTTTTGCATCTTTTACATAGAAAAAAATGTTTTATTTTATTTTCAATTAAAAATACTTTTTTTTCCAGTGCAGTACTAATTAAGACTGATGCCGTGGGCACAAGAAGCATAGATTAATAGAGTAATAAAGAGATAATGCTCCATCTCTCTTTCACTCAAAATGTTTTTGAATACTTGTTCACCAAATGCCTTTATAGAGAAATGCCTTTATAAGGAGGAATATTGGATTGAAGGATTGAGGTCATCTACAAATCAATCTAACCTTTGTGATTATTCCTCTCAATTGCTGCCTTTTGGATGGATGGCAAGATCATGGGGATATACAATTTGTGAGATACAGCAGGAAACAAGATTTATATAAATGGCAACTATGTATTTCCTTTGTTTTAAAAGGAAGTTATTTCTTGTGCAGAAAATAACATTTTAACCACAAGGACAGCTGCAATTTTATTGTGCAACCAGTATTACAACCATACTTGTAATTGTAATAATTATTATCATTATTATTGTTAAACACATCAGCCAGCTGTTTGGATTGGTTTTAGGATTTTCATCCACCTATCAAGTCCTTGGCGAGGACCTTGAATGGGCAGATATTGATGTTTGATGTTGTTAAAGGTATTGTCACCTTTAACATGTAAGATGTAAGATGTTCCAAGTAATGTTCCTTTTTACAATTGAATGACAGGAATTTGGCAATGTCAATAGTGTTCAAATGATGCTCTAGATCAGGGGTGTCAAACATGTGTCATCACGGCATCATCATGTAATGTATCGTGACTTTTTTCCCTTTGCTAAACCGGGCCTGGGCATGGTCAGCGTGTGACGCATCTGGCCCGCAACCGTGCAAGTTTGATACCCCTGTTCTAGATGTTTTGGATCAAGTGTAAGGCACCAATTACCCAATGCTGCTATCTTTGTTTTCTATTGCCACAGTCATTCTACTTCTTTTTGCAGGTCTTTATACTTTGATTTTCTCCAGTTGTTTTCTTTTCTACTCTGCTGTCTACAGGTACTATTATCCAGGCATTTTTGTCCTTATCAACAATTGTTAAGTCTGAAGTGCTACATGGAACTGATTATCTGTTTGAATTCTAAAGCCCCAGAACACTTTGGCTTCTGCATTTGCTATTATTTTGTCTATCTATACCAGTTCTTGCTTGCAGGCAAATGGTATTTTTTGCAGATCTTCAAATGCACATTTGTTGTTACTTTGTCATGCCATTGTTTGTGCTCAAGATCTGTATGATCTTCTTACAGCAACTATCTAGGTGATCCACTATTACTTCAGCTTCTTTGCAGAGGTGACATTTCTGTCTGCTGCTGTCTTATCAATTCTGGTTTTGTATACATTTGTTCTTAAGACCTGGCAAATACTAGGAGTAATAGTTGTCTCCTTGAAATTCAAGCAAGAAAATTCCTTTCTTGATATTAACCTATCCCAGTCTATCGCTATTGACCAGCAACTATGTTTTCCATTAGGTTATTTATCTTTGCCCCAAATGAATCCAAAATACATTCAAGATGATCTTTCTTCTCTTGCAGTTTTCCAAAATCACTTTGTGGATTAGGATCTGATCTTTTGTTTGTCTGCTGTTTGGCCCTTTCTTTTTTGTTCAAATGGAAAGAGAAATCACAGCTGCCAATCCTTTAGTTAATATTTGCATGCATCAAGTTCTTCCCAAGAACATAAGATGTTGCAATGTATCAACATAATAAGCATGCATGTCAAAGCAGTGTGCTTTTTGTAATTTGATAGATGTTCATTTTGTCAAAGCACTTATTTTCTAAATGCAATTCAAGATTTTTTCTGATATGGACCAAGTTTGCTGATAACTAGTAGGACCACCATTCTTATTAGTAGCAGTAGTAATAAAGGTATTAGTAGTACAAATGTGTAAAACTTGTGTCAGGAAATCTTAAATTGGTAGCAAAATTAAAATCTAAGCCTTGTTATAGGCTTTGCATTGTGAAGCCTCCTCCCCCATTTCAGAAAAGTTATGCCTGTCACCCAAATGTATGGCACATATTCATTTACTTTGAATTATTCACCTTGCCCTACCAATAATGTTAAACATGCCGCGGTACATAGCATCTATTCATCTATGATCTAGTACCAAAGTAAAAAAGAAAAGAAAAGAAAAAGAAAACCATTACTTTTGGAGAAGAATGTTGTTCTTCCCTGTTTTCACATTTCCATAAATAAAATAATATAGAACAAGCATTTGATATTACAATGGTTATGCACTCTCCGAGATGCATATGCAAAACTTTTCAAATTTCTGCTCTTCTTTAGAGAATAATACTTATGCAGTCCTACTACATGTGGTCTTAAGCATAAAATAAATGAAATACATACATTCTTCTGTCAATAGATTGATCATTCTAAATATCAAAGGCCAAGTCACTGAAGACCTATATTAAGCTGGGATTTCATATGAGAATTTAATGTGTTATAATAATAAAGTATTGATATTGGATTTCTCATTTTATACTTCATGTACTTACACATGCATGGAATGTCATACTAATTGTAACGTTACTACTGTTACTTTAAAAAAGTATTTTGGGCTATCCTGGAGCTAAACTTACCTGTTCATTATATTACCTCTGTAGGCCTCAGAAATAATCTTCCTAGATTCTTAGAAGAATCTAGAGCCTTGAGTTGAGTTCATAGCCTGGAAGACATCTTTTCCTAATGAACTAAATTCAGGAAAGACAATGACCATTTTCTGAACTCATCTGAGTCAAGGATGCATGGGGCACATTGTTTTTAAATACTTCTCATTTGAAAAATATTGCAATAAAATGTATGAAAATTTGTTTTTGCTTCAGGAAGTTAAGAACGATGCTAAGGTAACCCAGCTAAAAAAACTGATCAGCTTTTGGCAAAGTTACCATCATTTGCTTCACCTTGTTCAGTAAATTTCTATAGGTTCCATTGACCAGAAATCCTTGGGAACCAGGAAAATGCAATAGAAAGGACAAACTTTTCCTGCACCAGTCTTAGTTATTTTTGTATATGACTAGCTTTTCAAGTCCCTTTCTCTTTTCTTTAGCTGTATTATGTATAAAAGCTGGCTTTTAATTTTCACTTTCCCTTCTAGTCTTTTTCCTGTCAAGCTTCTGTCTCTGAAACCTGTTGCTGCAGAGGTGGTATTCAGCAGGTTCTGACGAGTTCTGGAGAACCAGTAGCAGAAATTTTGACTAGTTCGGAGAACCAGTAAATACCATCTCTGGCTGGTCTTGCCCCCATCTATTCTTGGCCTCCTAAGTCCCAGCTGATCAGGAGGAAATGGGGATTTTGCAGTAACCTTCCCCTGGAGTGGGAAGGGAATGGAGATTTTACAGTATCCTTCCCCTGCCATGCCCACCAAGCCACGCCCACAGAACTGGTAGTAAAATTTTTTGAATCCATTGTGTTGCTGGTGTCCAGAAGTCTTACTCCCACCTATTAAAAATGATTTCTCTAAGGCATAGAAAAGAAATTATACAAATTATGTATGAGACATGCTCCCTTTCTTAAAAACTGCACTGTGTGAGATGTTTTTTACTGCTAAACCCCACACCATGTTGCTCCCTCTATAAAGCCTAATTGTTTTTTCCCCAAGAGTTGCTATTTTTTTCTTTGTTGCTATTCCCCATTTTTATTTATTTTATATATTTAAAAGACTTATATAGCCACCTATTTTATGTGCCATAACCCTGGGTGGCTTTAAAATCCAAACATTAAAAAAAAAAAAAACCCTGTAAAAAAAACCATCACTTCCAGTTCCCAAAAGGAACACTCCACTGTACATCCACATTCAATTTACAGGACTCCAGCCTAATTTTGCCCTAAATAATTTATTGTTTCTTCCTCCATTAAGAACTTCATAAACATTTTCGTGTTTTCATTGCTATTCCCTCAATGCTGTTTATTATTTTAGATATGATTTTGCCTGCTGAATGTTATTTCCCTATAGCTATTTTTTTTCTGACATTTCCTATTGATATGATTTTAGTACATTGTTTCTAAATAAAAACCTAACTCCTTTTTTCAAAGTATGTGCAATCACCAATTTAAGGCCCATATTTGCTCTGGGATGCATTATTTTTAAATACTTTACTTTAAAATATTGCTTATATACAGCTCCCTGATGAATAATTGGTACATAACATAGTACAGAGGTCTATCTTGCCTAAAATACTATTTTCCCATGATAACTATCAAGTCATCTCTGTAAACATTAGAGGATTCAAATTATATTTGCTAGATTAATAACAATAGTTGAAACTCTGAACAAAGCAATCTTGAAAGAGAGAGTACAGCCATCAGACTTGGAATAAGTGATCTTCTCTATGCTTTGCATTTTTCATAATATTTAGTAATGAGTTTGTATGAGTAAGTGGAAAGGATACTTATCAAATTTGCAGATGACAGATGATAATTGTGGTGGATATACCATATAGTATTTTTTTAATTAACAGATTTGAAAAGTATGCTAAATAAATAGAATAAACTTTAATTAAATCAACTGCAGTGTTCTTTCATGTTCAAAAAATTAATTAAATGCATAGCTGTTGTATGGAGAATACTTACCTTGGCAACAATATGGAGGAAAACATTTTTTGAATTATAATAGATTCAACTGAATATGAATTGTTTGCTAATACATTTTTTTTTATTTTGGAAAATAAAAATTCCAGAATAACGTCTGGTGGGATGTGGAGCTATACAAATTTGATAAATACATTTGTCCAAACACAATAAATATTAGTCTACTATATTATGCATTACTCAAAACTTCATTTTCTTTTCTAAACTTTCATTTTAAATATTTTGCCTAATTTTGAAACCAAATTTAAAAAAAAAACAGAGAAATGGAAGGTACCAAGTTTATTGGGAATATAGTTATTTGTAATGTAAATCTTATGAAAATGTATTAACTGAATTAGGTGTATTAGAATGAAGATAAGATATAAGATAGGAGTGTGATAATTTTTTTTAACTATCTGAAGAAGAATTAAACAGTAAAGGTCAAGACCAATTTTCTATCTTCTTAAAGTACAGGACATGAAAATATATATCTTAAATTACAGGAAGTCACATTCCAACTGAGTGTTAACAAAAACTTCTTAATGGTATGAGAAATTTGACAGTGAAACCAATTACTGAGGAAGCTGGTGAGCTAGATAGTTAGATAGCTTTCCTAGACATGTTTAAGCAAAGACAGAAAGCATGTATCAGTGATGGTTGTCATGATTTTTATTCCTGCACTGAGGTTGGACTTGATAGTCTAAACAATCTTTTCCAACTATAATTCTATGGATTCATTTTTCCCCCATCCAAGCATTTACTATTTATTTATTATTTAATATTACATATACAATAACAAAGATTAATTATTCATTGTACATGCATCCCGACAATTGATAAAATATCGGGGTCATTAGCGCAGTTAAACCTTGGTTGAAAAAGAGTTGCTATTGTGGAAAATAGAGAACTGAATAAATAAATAGAAAATAAGAACGTAAATAAGCTGTAGAAGCTGTTTGTGGTGAAGACCTGGGAGATGAAAGATTTTTTTTTCTTTTCCTAAGGATTAAGGATTCAAAAATGAGGTTAACATAAGGGAAGGCACTGTAAAAGGAATAAGTATTGTGTATTATGTGTTACAAGAACAGTGTGGAAGAAAGAAGTAAGAAGCAGAAGTTCAGCCTGCTGGGACCATGGAAAAGAAAGAAAAGAAAGGAGACAGGGAGGGAGAGAGGAAAGGTGCTTGGAATAGGCACAACTGGGAAGTCTTTCTTGAAAGAGAACACAAGAAAAGGTGACTCAAGAAAGAGAGACAGGAATTAACTCTGTCTGCACAAGTCTAAGCCTTGATAGCAACCGCATATAAAGTATTGAGAAGACAGGAACATATAGAAAATCTCTGCAAAGAAACTTAAGGGCCACTTCATAAGTTACTGTAAGAAGATCACAGACTGACTACAAACAATGGTGCATTGAAATTTCTGAAATAAATACTATTTGGCTGCAAGCAAAAACTAGTAGGACCACAAAATAATTAGAAAAGTAGGGGGGAAACCTAAAGTGTTCTGGGACTTTAAAATTCAAACAAACAAGCACCTGCCACATAACACCCCAGACCTAACCATTGTCCATTAAAAAAAAAAGTCTAGATAGTAGATAAGATAGTACTTGGAGAAAGCAAAATAGAAGAGAAAGAACTGGAGGAAATCACAAAATACAAAGACCTGGAAATAGAAATAAAATGACTGTAGCAAAAGAAAGTAAATATAGTAATAGGTGCCTTGGGCACAATTCCAAAACATCTGGAGAACCACTTGAACACAATTGACCTTGACAAAATATCCATCTCCAATTGCAAAAGGCACCCCAAAAAAGGGGAACAGCTTACATCCTGCAACAATATTTTTTACACCATCAAACAACAACTGTCTATCCCAGGTTTAGGGAAGGATTTAATGGGTGGATAAAAATGCTGAACCCAGTCAAACATTTGGCTAACTGTGCAACCAATCATAAAATACCTGGCACAAAGTCAATTGCCTGGACACGTGCAGCTTCTTGGAATTTCCATCACTTCTGTTGAAAGGCTGGCAACTATTCTTTATCCTCTTTTCCCCATGTAGTTGTTCTTTTTGTTTTAAAAAAGATATTTTATATGCAGCTAAGGGAACAGCTGGAGTACCTGAATCTTTGTACATGACAAACAGCCATTTGTAACTCACAACTCACAGGAATATGAACTGTTATTCTGTAGTCTGAAATCTACAGTCTGATATGCAGAGTACAATCACAATAATGACCAACTTCACCGACTTCAACTGCAGTGTTTTTGAAGCTGCTTCAGAGGACTTGGATGAATTCACTGATACTGTGACATCATGTTAGCTTATGAGAGAACATGTGTGTGCCTACCAAAATCTTGCATATATATATAAATAATAAGTCTTGGTTCACAACTAAGCACAAGCAGCAGCTACGTTGTGCCAAAGAAGATGCCTACAGGAAATAAGACAGGATTTTTTACAACCAGGCCAGGAATGTATTAACAAGAGAGATCACGGTAGCAAAGACAAGCTACTTCAAAAAGCTGAAAAACCAGTCCTCAGAAAATAAATCAGCAAATGTGGGAAAAGTCTAAAGAACATCATTGGCTACAGCAGACCTCCCTTCCTTACTGAAGAGAATTATCAACCAGCAGGCAACCTAAATGTGTTCTACTGTAGATTTGAGGGGTGATCACTTTCATCTATCCCTACCTTCTCCACTTTAAATACACCAATAGCACCCAAATCGCCTACACCCAAATCCATCCCTTTGCTCTCCCCACCTCTGGTGAGCTTAGAAAAAGATATGCAATGTCTAGTTCATAGACAAAAAATGGGAAAGCACCAAATCCAGAAGAGAAACTCCTTGCTTGAAAACCTGTGCTGAACAACTGGTCCCCATCTTCAAACACATCTTTAATAAATCACTGAAGATGTGTTATGTCCCTTCTTGCTTCAAACCTCTATCATCCCGATTCCCCAGAAACCCTCCATCAATGAGCTAAATGACTACAGACCAGTTGTTCCGACATCTTAGTTTTGAAGAGGTTACTGCTGGCCCAACTGAAAGTTATCTGGTTTGGTACAGCAACCAAACAAGATAGGTACTGACTCCAATGCGTAGTTAAGACTGCAGAAAGAACAATTGCAACCAGCCTGCCTTCCATAGAAAACATGTACATTGTGTGTGTCAGAAGGAGGGTTGAGAAAATGTCTACAGACCCTTGACATTCTAGACATAAACTGTTTCAACTCCTCCCCTTGGGATGCTGATATAGAGCATTGTATGTCAAAACAATTAGACACATGGACGGTTTCTTTCCTTGTGTCATCACTCCGCTGAACACCTAATTCTCACAGTACTGTCTATTGTCTATATACATTTGCCCATGTTATATGGCTGTATTATTATTATCCTTCTTAGGTTCTTTACTAACCCTCTTATTGGTATTATTATTATTATTATCAGTCTGTTGGTCTGCATATACATTGAGAATTTCTGCATTGGAGACAAATTTCTTGTGTGTCTAATCACACTTGCTAAATAAAGTATTCTACTCTACTCTACTCTACTCTACTCTACTCTACTCCACTCCACTCCACTCCACTCCACTCCACTCCACTCCACTCCACTCCACTCCACTCCCACTGCACTCCACTCCATCCATTCCATTCCATTCCATTCTTTACAGTTAAAAGATCTTATTATGCTTGCCTAGAACAATTTGTACCTGCTGCACATAATCAAATAGTTGTCTTTAGAATAGCAATGTTAAATTATTTTGTAATCTCAGGCACCTTTTCAAATTTCAGCAGTAGTCATCACAGTTCCTTAAATTAAATACCCTCCATTTGCTGCCTTTTCATGAAATTCTAATCCTCTGCCTGAAAAGCAACTTCTGCCTCATGATTACACCAGCTTTGCAAATGAAAATTGAATAGATATGCATGTCCATTCTCTTTTTGATGATTATGTTTCAAGAAATCATCTGTCACGATTAACCAGATTCAAACTCAATGATACACTATGTTCTAATGAGCCAGTGCACCAATGTGGTAAAAAAGATATTATACTAGAATATGTAGTTCCTCTGTTAGTGGATTACAACATTAAGTTTATTTTACTTTGGATAATATTTAGATATGTAAATCACTCACCACAGGCTCAATTACAGTTGTTTTGTGCTTTTGTGTCCATGGGTGTAGTTTAGAATGCATTATCCATTCTGTCCATTTAGAAATCTGTTTAGCTGTTGACTTGGAGTTGCTTTGTTGCAATATTTATAAGCCTCTTTTCATGTGTTTTTAAAAGAAAAGTGAATTAGCCAAATAATGAAGTTAAAATTACAATCTGTTTGATAGCTGTTTGAATAAGGATTCTTTAAAAAAAAAAAAAAAAAAGTGCTATTTTTCCAGAGCCCATTGTAAACCACATTCTTTTAGCAAAAAGCATTCATTTTATTACTTGTAAAGATAAAAGCCTAATTAAATGTTACACACGCCTTTCTGTAAATCAAAAGCACCACTAATCATGACTGCCATACTGCTTACAAAGTTATAATACAAACAAGTCTAAAGAATGAGAACAAGCATCAGAAAGGAAAGAAAAGTATGGTGGAATTTCATAGCTGGTATCTTTTCAACTAAGATCAGGGGGCATACAACATGTGTAATTCACAAGGTTGATCAAGCATTATTTTAAAAGGATAAACTTTAGAAATTGCAGCTGTTGATAACATAGGCCACCCAGGCATTGAACAAAGGCATTGAGCCACTAGGCTTGGAATACTGGTGGTTGAAGCTTTTTTTTTTTTTTTTTTGGTAAGAGAAAAAATTATAATGCTTAAGATATTTTAATTTGAGTGAAATGGGTAAAATGTAGGAAAAAAATATTATAGATAAGGCAACATTTTAGAGATTAAAGCTCACATCACATCATTTTAGAGATTAAAGCTCACATCAGGGATACTATTATACCTGAATTTCAGAAGAAATGATGCAAAGTGGTAAATACTAAGGTATTCTATTTTGTTGTAGAATTCTAAACTGAATATTTTATTTGGTCAAATATGATTAAACATACAAGGAATGTTTGTCTCTGGCACAGAAACATACGGTGAACATGCAAAGCAACAGAATAACGATAACAACAACAACAGGGGAAATAAAGAAGATAATAAAAAGGAACATTATTATATGCCAGCCACACTACATATGTTAATAGATATTAGGCAGCATAGAGAGAATTAAGTGTTCAGCAGAGTGATGGCATGAGAAAGAAAAAAAGCCTGCCCTGTGTCTAGCTGTTTTGGCATGCAGTGCTTAATTGCCGTGATGGCGAACCTATGGCACACGTGCCAGAGGTGGCACACAGCACCCTCTCTGATGGCACGCAACCTGTCACCCCAGTTCAGCTCCACTGCGCATGCGCGCAAGCCTCCCGCCGACCAGCTGGTCTTCGGGTCTCTGCCGCACATGAGTGGGGGGCAGGGCATGTGTGGGAAGGCCCCATGTGCAGGGATGGGGGCTGCACATGCATGCATGGGGGCGGGGCTTGTGCAGGGGCCCACACATGCATTGCATTTTGGGGGTTTGGGCATGCTTTGGGCACTTGGTCCAGAAAAGGTTAGCCATCACTGTTCTATTGGAAAGAGTTGAAACAGTTTTTGTTCAGCATGGGGGGGGGGGTCTCCAGTTATCTTCTCAACCCTCCTTCTGACCCATGCAATGTACAGGTGTTCTATGGAAGACAAACTGGTTTCAATTGCAGTCGTTCTTTCTGCAGTCTTAACTATTCATGGGAATCTGTAGTTGTCTTGTTTGGCTGCCATACCAAACCAGAGAGTTATAGAAGTACAAATAACAAACTCAACAATTTCTCTATAAAACTGTATCAAAAGCTCCTGGGGCAGTCTAAACATCTTAAATTGATGCAGGAAGACCATTCTTTGCTGTGCCTTTTTAATGATTGTTCTAATCTAATGTAATGAGTGTCAATTTCAAATCCTGGGAGATTATAGAACCCAAAAACCTGAAGGATTCCACTGCTGATACCATGCTGTTGAATATAGTAAGAAATATGACAAATATGACCATGCTTCCTTGTGATTATTAACCAAATACTAGTATCCATGCTAAGACGATTTCCATTTGGTCTCTAAATCTGGTGTGAGTATTTCAATTATAATTTAAACTTTTTTCGTGGCATGGTGTTATTAAAATAGAGGAAATAGCCAGCTTCAATAACTTGTTTGTATATACTTTGCCCTTCAGTATGAACTCTACAGAAATTGAAAGCAATGCTTCACATAGCAGATACATTTTAATTTTTCACACCATGAAGACCTCAACGCAGCCCAATGTTGTGCTTCAGAGAGATGATTCTAAACTGGACTGGCAAACAAAGAAGTAGGAGGTCACAGCAAGGTGAACTGAAGAAAAGATAAATAACATCCGGGAGAAGCTCAGAATGTGTTGCAATTAGAATATAGCAAATTGTCTCTTTACATAAACATATATCTCCTTTAAATAAACACTGTACACTAAAAGTAGAACTGTGAAGAAATGTAAATAATTACTATCTCTCAACTTGAAGAGATCACTTTTTTTTAAGACAAAACTAAATGGAGAAAAGCGCTGCCTACCAAATATTGTGAAATTAAGCATCTGGTATAGAAATGTTGGGAAAGGGGTGTATGTTTATATTTGCATACCTCATTCAAACATTACGTGGCAGATTCAGATGCCATACTGTGGGATGGGGAACATCTCTAATATGAAATGTAACTAACATTGAGAATGGAAGAGTTTTACAACTTGTTTATCCAGTTTCTATCCAGTTTCAGGCTTCTCTCACAGCTTAATCACGCCATAAGAAATGCCTGAAATCCACCTTCTTCTCTTCTTGTTAATGGAAGTTTCATAGACTCAGATCAAGAGGTTAGATTTGCTACTGCTAATTATCTTCTGCAGGGAAGGATACCTTATGTTATTATTCTGGTCTTCAAAAGCTATAGGCCAGTGACATCATGGCTTTACTGGACGATGTCAGGTTGAAATATTCAGTTAACTTCTCCTATTTTTAGAAGATGTTTGTTTGTTTTAGTGCCAAAAAATAGATGAGTTAAGCCTTGCAGAGTTTTAACACATCTATTTTGCCTATTTTCCCCTCCAGAAAAGCAGAAAATTATACTGCCAAAAATCAGCAATTTATTACTGAAATTTGGTTTGTTAATTTTACAGAGCTCTTGGTATCATATGCAGCTAGTGGAGAACATAGTCATGCTTGTAGTTCAGCTATATTGCCATGCTTATGGGATGAATGGAATCTCTTCTTATTCCAAGAAGTTAAGCCACAAAAGAATTAATCTGATCCTGACCTTGAGTGGGCATAACCACCAGCAACAAGAGAAAAACAAGTCATAAAGAATCAGGAGATTCCCTCTTAATAAAGCTTTAAAAATATCTCAGGGAAGCTCAAATTTTACCTTTGTTATGTCAGAAGGACAGGGTATCTTTTTTTCAGACTGATCCCTGCTAGGTAAGATAACTGTCTCAATTGGAATTGAAGGAGAAAAAAAAATATTACCCAACAAGAGAAGTATAGAGTTAGATGAGAATTATGATTCTTTCCTGATTTATATTGTGGATTGATAAGAGCTACCCTGTATCTTTAGTTCTCCTTTGGCTCTTCAGATAATATATGTGTATGTGCTTTTGTCTGGAAGGATTGCCACTAGTTAAATATTGTAGGATTCATTATATGTTCTCTTTCCTTCCTCCCTTTGTTTTCAATTCTCAATTAATTTCTTAACCTTAATCTACATAATAAACAACTTATATCTTCTTCTGAAATCAGAAGTCTCCCTCCTTGACAGGGAATTTTAATCTGCCATACACTCTGCTTGCTAGATGTAGATAGAGGTAATATGAAGAATGCAAGCCCACATTTTATTACAGCATATTATTTGGTCGTCTTGAAAAGATCACATTGACAAGAACCACTGTATTAATATATTTAATTTTTTGGCAACTATAGATTTTCAGAATCTTGTGAAAAGTAACTATTGAAGACTTGAATAATCTAAATCTTTAAACTACCGAATAAATTACATTGCTAGATGGACCAACAGCATGATGATTTCAGGGACTTTGTAAAATGATATATAATGTTAAAGCTAGAAAGGACTTTGGGGATCATCCAAATCATCCTTACTTAGTGTAGCAATCCATTACTGAACATTTTTTGTTTTTAAATTTTGATTTATATGCCGCCCTTCTCCGGAGACTCAGGGTGGCTTACAATGCGTTAAGCAATAGCCTTCATATTTTTGTATATTTATACAAAGTCAGCTTATTGCCCCCACAAACTGGGTCCTCAATTTACCTACCTTAGAAAGGATGAAAGGCTGAGTCAATCTTGAGCCTGGGGAGATTCAAACTTGCAGTAATTGCAGGCAACTGAATGTTAATAACAGGCTATTAGTCTGCTGCGCCACCAGGCTCATTTATAGCAATGAATTTGTTTTTGTTTTAAATTTCTGGTCAATCATATCTAATTCTTGGAGACAGCCTGGACAGGTTCTTGCAGTTTTCTTGTCAAGGTTTCTCAGAAGAGATTTGCTTTCCAGGGATGAGGGAGAGAGTGACTGGTCCAAGGTCATCCAACTCGTTTTGCACCTAAGGCAGGACTAGAATTCAGAGTCTCCCAGTTTCTTTTCTTTTTTTTTTGAAAAAAAGTTTTTTTTTTTTTTAACATAGACATAAAACACATCTTTTCCAAAAGGAAGCATTGATCCGGTCACAAATTAATACAAATCATTAACAAATCTTGTTTTCCAGTTAACACAACTTAATATGGGTGGTGGTTGATACCCCAGTGTCAGCGTTCCAAATTAGGCTTTCTTCCAGCGCTGACATAACAAGATGAACTTTTACCTAATTTTGTATGTTACAGATAGTGTTTCCTGGGAGACAAGGGTGGGGGCTACATTCCTGTGAAAAGAACATGCCGGGATGTAGAGATGGATCTGTATGATGGCCAATGGGACATTGGGGTTGGAGAGCAGAAGAGGAGGGGGTTGGAAGGAGGAGCCAGTTTGGCTGCAATTTGAATCAGAAATGTCGGATACTGCTATTCTTAAAATAAAAATGATTCATTAGACAGTTTGCACTTGAGAATGAAGTTTATTCAAGATAGCACCGAAACCTGACAGACAGCCAAACTCTCCTCCAAATCCAGGCTGGCTGAGTTTAAATCATCCCGTTCCCTCCCAGACATCTGGTCGGACGGACTATGGCTGAAGCCAAGCTCTCGGAGGAAAGCCTGCTTCAAGAAACGGGAGGAGCAGAAGCGGTTGATATTCCAGCCAACTTGGAAAATACAAAGGTTCAACTTTCTCTGCCTTCCCTCCCCGCAGAACTTCAAGCAAAGAAACGTGAGGCAGATAAGTACCCGGGGACTGTGCCAAAAGCCTTAGAGGCGGAATTTTCTTTTGCAAATTTAAAAGATAAAGAAAAACCCCTAAGTGAATTGGGAAGGGCGAGCTGGGGATGGGAATGGCAGTGAAGCCCAGACAAGGCAGCACCTCCCCACCCCAGGATGAGAGACGAGGCAGAGGACTATCAACACCAAGGCCGGCCCTCCAGAGCTCAGCACAGAGAGGAGAGGGCCGAGAGGGAGGAGCTACCCCAGTTCAGAGGGAAGTTCGATGGTGACCCAGACAACCTCGCCCAATTCCTCAATTCAGCTGAGATATACATAGAGTGGTTCGGACACCTCTACCCTTTCCCCAGAGCCCTAGTGAATGCTATCTTGGAAGGGCTGGAGGGAGAAGCAAAGAGGTGGTCAGCATCACTCTACAAATACAGGGCCCCCCAGCTACAAGATGCGGATGGGTTCTTGCAACTATTGAGAGCCCGTTATGAGGAGGAGGAGGAGGACCCCTATGTGGAAGACGAGCTCAGAAACCTAATGCAGAGGGGGAAGCCTATCAGAGAGCATATCCGTGAATTCAGGAGAGTCATTGGGACACTGCCTCCCCTACCAGAGCGATTGCTGGTGTATTTTTTTAGAACAAGCCTAGATAAAAGAATTTCCCAAGTGACTGCCTATTGTGACATCCCAAAACGACTCGCTGAATGGTTCCGGGTAGCGATAAAAGTCGACAGAGGGCTGCAGGCGAGTGACACATCAAAACCACCAGAGGAAAAGGAGAGAGGCCGACCAGACCAGGGGCCACTCAACAGACGAGAAACCCCAACATCACAGCCCTCCTACAGACCAACTGCCCCACGGAGCCCACTGAAATGCTACAGATGTGGAGGAAGCAGCCACATAGTAGCAAGATGTGGAATGCCTAGACCGGGACCAGCTCCACCGCCCAAAGCACAACCGGAACGAGGGCCCAAGCGCGTCACCCACGTACCGCGGGAAGCTCCCCAAATCCCTGAGTTTTTCGCTCATCTGACCGAAACCAGAGGAATCCCAGAGGAGGGAGATCAGTCCCCCGAACCCTATGACACGGAAGACGAAGGCGAGGATGACCCGATGGTGAGTGGACCCATCCATCCTTTTCTTTTCCCCATACGTCTAACAGCCCCCAAAACAGGGGCCCAAGAGACTTTCCAAGCCCTAATAGACTCGGGTAGCACACGGTGCCTAATCAACCTACCCACAGTTCTAAAATTGGGAATCTGAGCTAAACAGCTCAAACAACCAATTCGCTTCGAGCAAGTTGATGGGTCCCTAGTGGGAGGAACGTACGCCACACACTTGACTGAACCCGTGAGACTAGAACTCGCAGATCACTGGGAGACGATCCGCTTCATAATAGCCCCCAAGATGACAGAACCAGTTATATTGGGACTCTCATGGCTCGACAAATGGGGCCCAATCATTTGGTGGCAAGAGGGAACCCGCAGGCTGAGAATAGCAAAGGGGCCCCAACCCCTGCCGCCCCGACCAGAAGAATTCCCTCCCACGCTGAAACCCCAAAGCAGCCCTCCACTACAGAAGAAAACACCACCAACACAAGGGTCCCTCCCAGAAGGTGCAGCAAAGCAATTGGCAGCCGCACCCACCACCGCTTGTAACGCAAACCAGATCCCAAGGGAGTACCAAGACCTTGCGGGGGTATTCAGCGAGGCCGAGTGTGACATTCTGCCCCCCCACCGCAAGACCGATTGTGCCATCGAGATTATCCCAGGAGCGAAACTACCCAAACCTAAAATGTATGCCATGACGCCCCGAGAAATGCAGGAAATGTGGGACTACATAGACAAAAACTTACAAAGGGGATTTATTGAGCCAGTGAAACCAAGGGTAGCGGCGCCGGTCATGTTTAAAGAGAAAAAGGACGGCTCCATGAGACTGGTGGTCGACTTTCGAAGTATCAATGCTGTTTGCGTACACAACTTGTACCCCCTCCCCCTCATGAAAGACATGTTAGCCCACCTAGCTAAAGGGAAGGTTTTCACCAAACTAGACCTTCGAGAAGCTTATTACCGAGTACGCATAAAGGCAGGAGATGAATGGAAAACAGCATTCAACTGCCCCCTGGGTAGTTTCCAGTTTAAAGTAATGCCTTTTGGATTGCAAGGAGCCCCGGCAGTATTCATGCAGTTAATAAACGAAGTCTTACATGAACACCTTTACAAAGGGGTCCTCGTCTACCTGGATGATATTCTTATCTACACGGAGACCATAGACGAACACATACCCCTTGTCCGCCAAGTACTGAAAAAACTGCTACGGGCAAACCTATATGTCAAACTGCCAAAATGCGATTTCCACCAATCACGGCTAGACTACCTGGGCTACTGAGTATCAAATGAGGGGATAGAGATGGACCCAGCCAAGGTCCAATCAGTTCTACAATGGCAGCCCCCTCGCACCCGCAGACAACTGCAAAGTTTTCTAGGCTTTGCGAATTTCTACAGACAATTCATCCCCTCGTTCGCAAAGATTGCCAAACCTTTGACGGACCTCCTAAAGACAGGAAGCCCAGCGATGAAACCTCGCCCGGGACAACCCCTACAGTGGGACCTGACCTGCCAACAGGCATTTGAGATGCTAAAAGGACTGTTCGCGAAAGAACCTGTCTTAAAACACCCGGATCCGGAACAGCCTTTTGTCATCCAAGCAGATGCAAGTGATGTGGCAGTAGGAGCCGTGTTACTCCAAAAGAACAACCAAGGTGATCTACAACCCTGCGCCTACACCTCCCGCAAACTCACCGATACGGAGAGGCGATGGGCGGCGTGGGAGAAGGAAGCGTTTGCAGTAAGGTGGGCCTTGTTGACCTGGCGGCACCTTCTAGAGGGAGGCCAGAAACCATTTGAAGTCTGGACTGATCATAAAAACCTAGAGGCTCTAAAAACCCCACGAAAACTGTCGCCCAGGCAAGTGCGGTGGGCACAATACTTCAATCGTTTCAATTTCGAGCTTAAGCACATCCCAGGAGGGAGAAATTTCCTGGCTGATGCCCTCTCCCGGATGCCCCAATACAACAGTGAGCGGGAGCAGGTAGTGAATGCCATCATCCCCTCCACCCAAGCTGCGGCCCAAGTGATCACCAGACGGCAACGACGTGACCAGCAAGGCCAACTTGCAAGTGACTTAACTGCAAAATTAAAAAATGAAACGCTGACCGACCCCTGGTATCGGGACAATCAACATCTCTTGACAAAAAGAGATGAACTAGCATGGAGGGGGACAAAGCTCTATGTCCCACAGAGTTTACGCATCCTGATTCTCAAGAGGAGCCACGACGTTAAACCAGCAGGACACTTCGGGTTCCTAAAGACTCTGCACCTAGTACAAAGGCAGTTCTGGTGGCCACACATGAGAAAGGACGTAGACAGTTATGTAAAAAGCTGCACCATTTGTGCCACGATGAAGACAAGGCCAGGGTGCCCGCCTGGATTGTTGCAACCAGTAGCTGAGCCAACAAGACCATGGGAGGAGATTGCAATGGACTTTATAGTAGACCTACCGAGGAGCAGTGGAAATACAGTGATCTGGACTGTAATAGACTTATTCTCCAAACAGGCACACTTCATTCCTTGTAGTGGACTGCCTTCAGCCCGTCAGTTATCCAAACTGTTCCTGAAACACATTTACCGCCTACATGGAGTCCCCAGGAGAATCATTTCCGACAGAGGGGTCCAGTTCACAGCAAAGTTCTGGAGGGAGTTCCTACGATCCATAGGTTCATCCCAAGGGCTCAGCTCAGCATTACAGTGCTTACATTACAGCGTTACAGTGCAATTGCAGTTGCCACGGCTTTTGGGGAAAATTCACCCCGTTTTTCACAGTAGCCTTCTAAAACCTGTAGTAGGGTCTACTTTAAGGCCAACGCCACGTGAACCCCCTGGGCCCCTGGTTGTTGGGGGCCAAACGCACTACGAAGTGCAGCGGATTCTTGATTCAAGATGGCACAGGGGGCGCCTTCAGTACTTAATTAAATGGAAGGGTTACCCATTGTCAGAGGCTTCCTGGGTGAAGAGCGCAAACATTCAAGCTGATCGCCTTATAGCAAAATTCCATGCAGACCACCCGGGAAAGCCGGGAGGGGCTGATGAGACTAATCTTGTTGTGTTTTCCCTATGGGATAGGTGATGTTGCAGAAGTGAAGGGAGAGGGGCCGGATGTCAGCGTTCCAAATTAGGCTTTCTTCCAGCGCTGACATAACAAGATGAACTTTTACCTAGTTTTGTATGTTACAGATAGTGTTTCCTGGGAGACGAGGGTGGGGGCTACATTCCTGTGAAAAGAACGTGCCGGGATGTGGAGATGGATCTGTATGATGGCCAATGGGACATTGGGGTTGGAGAGCGGAAGAGGAGGGGGTTGGAAGGAGGGGCCAGTTTGGCTGCAATTTGAATCAGAAATGTCGGATACTGCTATTCTTAAAATAAAAATGATTCATTAGACAGTTTGCACTTGAGAATGAAGTTTATTCAAGATAGCACCGAAACCTGACACCCAGGCTTTTAGTCATGCGGGATTTCAACCTGCCGTCCATCGGTGAAGCATCTGAGGTGGCTCGGGAGTTCATGGCTTCCATGACGGCCATGGACCTGACCCAGTTAATTCAGGGCCCCACTCACATAGGAGGAAACACGCTGGACTTGGTTTTCGTCTCTGGTCAGTGGTTGAATGGCTTAGATATAGGGGATATAGTTATTGAACCCTTGTCATGGTCAGACCATTCTCTCCTCAGACTTGACTTCCTGACCGCTATGCCCCACCGCAGGGAGGCGGAACCGATCAGGTGGTTCCGCCCCAGGCGCCTGATGGATCCTGATAGGTTCCGAATGGAGCTTGGGCCATTTCCTGAGACTCTGGCGCGCGACTCGACGGAAGGCCTGGTGGCCACCTGAGATAGGGTGGCCGCTGGTGCTTTAGATCAGGTTGTGCCTTTGCGGCCTCTGACCCGGCGCCGAATCTGCCCAGCTCCTTGGTTCTCCAAGGAGCTGAGGGAGATGAAACGCCGGAAAAGACACCTAGAGAGTAGTTGGAGGGCCAGTCGCTCCGAATCTGACCGTACACTAGTGAGGTCTTATATCAAGACCTACTTAGTGGCGATAAAGGCAGCAAAGTGTAATTACTTTTCCGCTCTTATCGCGTCGGCAGAAAATCGCCCAGCTGCCTTGTTTAGGGTGACTCGCTCCCTTCTCCATCTGGGAGCGCGGGAAGACCCCTTGCAAGGTCATGCTGAGGATTTTGCGCATTATCTGCACGATAAAGTCGCTAAGATTCGGGAAGGCTTGGACTCTGACTGGGTAGGTACAGGCGGGTTGTCCGAGGTCTGTCTTGAGGTGGTTATCTGGGATGAGTTCGACCCTGTGACTCCCGAGGACGTGGACAGGATGCTGGGGAGGTTGAACGCAACCACATGTTTATTGGACCCGTGTCCCTCCTGGTTGGTGCTGGCTACCCGGGAGGTCAGACGAGGCTGGCTCCAGAGGATTATAAATGCTTCTTTGAGTGAGGGGTTCTTGCCTCCCACCTTGAAAGAGGCGGTGGTGAGGCCCCTCCTCAAGAAGCCCTCTCTGGACCCAGCTGTTTTAGTAAACTATCGTCCAGTTTCCAACCTTCGCTTCTTGGCGAAGGTTGTTGAGAGTGTGGTTGCGCGACAGCTCCCGCAGTACCTGGATGAAACCGTCTATCTAGATCCGTTCCAGTCCGGCTTCAGGCCCGGGTACAGCACGGAAACGGCATTGGTCACGTTGGTTGATGATCTCTGGAGGGCTCAGGACAGAGGTTGCTCCTCTGTTCTGGTCCTATTAGACCTCTCAGCGGCTTTTGATACCATCGACCATGGTATCATGCTGCGCCGGTTGGAGGGGTTGGGAGTGGGAGGCACTGTCTTACGGTGGTTCTCCTCCTATCTCTCCGACAAGTCGCAGTCTGTGTTGGCTGGAGGACAGAGGTCGACCTCAAGGCACTTGGTTTGTGGGGTGCCACAAGGGTCGGTCCTCTCGCCTCTCCTGTTCAACATTTATGTGAAGCCGGTGGGTGAGATCATCCGTGGTTTTGGGGTGCAGTGCCATCTGTACGCTGATGACACCCAGCTGTACATCTTCACCCCAGACCACCCCAACGATGCCCTTGAAGTGATGTCCCGGTGCCTGGAGGCCGTGCGGGTCTGGATGGGGAGGAACAGGCTCCGACTCAATCCCTCCAAGACTGAGTGGCTGTGGCTGCCGGCGTCCCGATATAGTCAGCTGGTGCCATCGCTGACTATTGGGGGCGAGACATTGCCCCCCACGGAGAGGGCGCGTAACTTGGGTGTCCTCCTGGACGCACGGCTGTCTTTAGAAGAGCATATGATGGCCGTGGCCAGGGGGGCTTTCTATCAGGTTCGCCTGATACGCCAGTTGCGCCTCTTTCTGGATCGGGACTCCCTATGCGGTCACTCATGCCCTCGTCACTTCCCGCCTCGACTACTGCAACACTCTCTACATGGGGCTCCCCTTGAGGAGCACTCGGAGGCTCCAACTGGTGCAGAATGCGGCTGCGTGGGTACTTATGGGGGCGACATGGCGCTCCCACGTGACACCTCTCCTGTGCGAGCTGCATTGGCTTCCAGTGGTCTTCCGAGTGCGCTTCAAGGTGTTGGTTCTCATCTTCAAAGCGCTCCATGGCTTAGGACCCGGTTATTTACGAGACCACCTTCTGCCTCCGATAACCTCCCATCGGCCAACACGCTCCCACAGAGAGGGTCTCCTCAGGGTGCCGTCTGTCAGGCAATGTCGGCTGGCGACCCCCCGGAGAAGAGCCTTCTCTGTGGGAGCACCCGCCCTCTGGAATGAGCTACCCCCAGGGATACGACTAATCCCAGACCTCCGGACCTTCCGCCGGGCCCTGAAGACTTTTTTATTTCAGCAAGCCGGGCTGGGTTAAAATTTTAATTGGGTGAATTTTATGGGTAAGGGGTTTTAAAATTGGAGAAACCAAAGATAATTTAATTTGTTTTAATGTATTTTAATATTTGTATTGTGTGTTTTTAATTCTGGCTGTTCACCGCCCCGAGTCCTTCGGGAGAGGGGGCGGTATAAAAATTTAATAAATAAATAAATAAATAAATAAATAAATAAATAAATAAATATAAATATTTTATTCAGTTATTTCCCAAAATTCTATCAATTTAACTATGCCATTGTCCCAAAAAACTCATTACTTAAATCTTAAATCCTAACCAAATATCATTCCATTTTTCTCTTTCTTTTTGCTTAGATGGATATATTTTAACAATATAAATCATTACAGTTATTGTAAGCATTTAAAAAATATTTTAACTATTGCTCCCAATATAATCATCTTCATTACTTTAATATTAATCCTAACACAATCATTTCATTTTTACTATCCCCAACATAAACATAATTTCCAGCATAATCACTTTATTTTTACTGTTGAACCCAACATTATCATCTTAGTTTCTGTTATTAAACCCAACTTATTAATTTCATTTTTACTGTTAATCTAAACATACTTCTCCTTATTTTGGCTGTCCTACCCAGCATAATAATTTTTATTTTTTGGCTGTTAATCCCAGCATAGTCATTTTATTTTTACTGTTAAACCCAGCATCATTATCTTTGTTTTTATTATTAAGCCCATCATAATCATTTCATTTTTACCGTTACTCCCAGCAAAATCCTCTTTGTTTTGCTGTCCTACCCAGCATAATCATTTTTGTTTTTATTTTTTGGCTGTTAAACCCAGCATACTCATAGTTAATGTTACTATTAATCCCAGCATGGTCCTCTTTTGATTGTTTCCATCCATCTATACATTGTTTATTTCAGTTAATCAAATTTGTCATTATCCCATTTTTTTTGACAGTTTAACATTGAGACATGGTTCTTACTTAAAACATACCTTTGTATATATTTATAAATCTCTTGTCACATGCTTAATTTCTCTTATGTTCTAATTTCCATCAATATTTCAATTTTATATATCTATGTCATATTCTTCTCATATTATTATTCATCCATATTTGTCTATAAAAACCTCCTTTTTATTATTACTATCCACCTATACATTATTTCATTTTTAAACACAGTTTTAATCTTCCAGCTGTGTATTCCTTATTTCTTCATTTTCTGCTAGCATATATTTCCTTCCATTTTCAACATCTTCAAATTTTGTCCTCCATATGTCGTATTAAATCTTTTTCTTATTTTTATTACAGATATAATGCATCAAGTTCCCTTTTCTTGAGCCTGCGCTAGATCCTTCTGTTATTCCTGCGCCAGTTTTTTAAATTATTATTGTTCCAATTATAGGAGTTCCATTATAATTTCCTTTTCTTTTCACCAAAATCAAACTGCCTGCAGACAAGAAGAAAAACCTCCTCCACAAAATCTCAAGGCTATTATCTGTAAAGTTCAGAATTTTCCATGACAAAGACGAATTGCAATGTTCCTTTTTAAGCCAGAAGGTGCCCCTCTACAATCCACATTTTCCATTAGTCATGCACGTATCCATTTTGTTTCAATTATATAACAGTCCAATTTAATTATTCTTCTTCCTTTGATTTTAAGAATATCAAATCTTCTTCTTTTTAAAGATCCAGTTCAAATTTTAAAATATCCAGTCTTTTCACCATGTCTCGATATTTAATCCCATTAGCTCTGTTCAAGAGTTAGTTGTTTATCAGGTCTTTGTCTCTTTAAAGTTACATTTTAAACTTTCTATAGCCTCTTTGTCGTTCAGCCACTGTTTTAAGGCTAGGGGTTAAAAAGGCTATAGTTAAAAATATTGCTCTAAGCATTGTTACAAGCCTGGGTTGGTTGTCACTCACCCAGCTTCAAAAAGCTCCGTTTTACTCCACTTTCCTCCTGCACATCTCTTAGCCCGGTTGTCCCAGCTTTGTGGCAGCCTCCATGGCTGCCGCCACCCGCCGCCGACCCACAGAGGGTTCCCTCTGATCTCTGAAGATCTTGCCTGTTCCTCTTGGTCGTCCAAGGTACCCCTCCTTCTTCCCCGCCCCTGCAGGATGGTTCCGGTCTGAAGACCCATCGGCGGCGGTTCGGCAGCCGGGGTTTTCACGGCGCTTATCAGAGCCCGCTATTTTCCTGACTGTCTTGCCGCGATGCCAAACTGGAAGACAGTCTTCCAGTTTCTAACCTGATGTCTTAACCACCTCAAAAATAGGTTCTCATAGGTACAGTAACTGGTTTCAATATGGTAGTTGGGGCAGACAATTGGAGCCACATCCTTTTTTATGTATTCAATGAAGGTGAGTAATGTTAAAAAGAGTGTGGGACTTTTATTGCTTGGAAAGAATCAACATTTTGAAGACAGGAGCCATTGCTGTGGATGCCCTTGATTACAGTTTATCCAATATACAGCCATGTGGACTGGAAGACAATTCACCATGTCTCAAAGCAGTCTGTTCTACTGATGAACAATTATTATAGTTACAATTTTTTTCTGATGTCCAACTGAAATTATCTGCCTTGTAATTTAAACCTATTATTTCTTGTTATGTCTTCTGCAGAAATTCTGAGAAATTCTATTCAGTGTTCCAAATGACACCTTTTATATAGTAAAAAATAACAATCACATCTCCCTATAATCTTTTCTCTAGACTAAATATGCCTACTACTTCTGTAAGTTGTTTGTTAGTGTATCTGTCTAGGCATCTTATTTTCTTGATCTGCCTCTCTTGTGGAAACTCATAAGTTTTTAAAATTCTTTCTAAATGGCAGTATCCAGAAGTGGGTTCAATGTTCTGAGGGATTTGGTCAATGCAGCTTGGAATGGAAAAATGATTTTTTTTTTCATATTATACCTCTGTTGATAGAACACATGTATCCTTCTCCTTCTTCTCCATCACCACCACCATCACCACCACATATTGACTTGTGATTCATTAAGGCATTCTTGTAGTGATATAGGTTTTGCATGTATTGACACCCAGTAAAGTTCCACACTACCATAAATTAACAATGCCTTTGACTTTTGTTTGCCCAATTTTGGACAATACATTTGTTCATTAAAATTCATATTGATGGTTTTGGCCATTGAACCAGCTTGTAAATTCCTACTAAATCCAGAAATTATTGTTGAAGACATTGTACATGTTTGCTGGATATGATTGTTTAGCCATCCATCCAATGGTAGCATAGTCCAATTTATATTTTGCTATCTTCTCTGCTAAAACCTCATTGGAAACGTAACTGAATATTTTGCTGAAGTCAAACATATCCTGAATGTATCATTGCTATCAGGCAGTCTGTCACTCTCTGGTCCATTGGATCTCCTCAGGAGAGCAAATCATTATATAATTACTTGCTTGAAACAGGCAACAACAACAGGCAGTTTTTCATGGATTTTATGACATGCTAATTTTCCATCTGTCCTAGATAAAACAGACTGTGATTTAGTTCATTCACCATCTTTTAATAAGCAATACATATGAACAGAATGCTTCTTCATGCTTTCAAAAGCTTAGGTGTATTTCAAATTATTTATGCAGCTTCCAAAGGATATATTTTATTTTCCATTTTATATTCTTCTCCAACCTCAGGTTATCACTGTCTGCTGGTTAACAAAGATCAACAGGAAACTTTATGGCAATACCAAGCATGCCAAATACTGTAGGCCTAGAGGCTTGTGAGATTTATAAAATTTATGAAATCTGAATGCATGAAGTGAAAACAGATGGCTGATATTTTTGTCATTTACATTAGATCATAAGATATAGAACTCTGCTATCCTGCTATGTGTAAGCAGAACAAGTCATATGGAACGGAAGCTCCAGCCATGACTTTTCATTTAATTTTATTTATACAGACTAGGTTTTTTTTAATCGTGTAGCTTATATTTTTAGAGCCTAGATAGTACATCTGAAAGATGAAGTAGCTCATATAAGACTAGGATTCAGGATATTTTGCATTATCTCCCTCATTTTCATAGTTTTATCTGAAATCCATATAGTTTCTTAATTTGGCTCCAAACTTTTTCTGACCACAAATACTACAAATACAAATACTAAAGGTATGACTTTTATCAAATAGAAATAATTTGTCTCATAAAAGACTCAGAGCTTCAATAAAGCCCCTAAACAGAAATACATGGGGATGCAGAGTAAACAGGTTTTTATTTTTGGTGTGGCCTATATAATATATTGGATATAAATTCCCTAGCATTCAAGGTAATGATGAACTCATTTCATCAGCCACTTTATTTTTTATCCTCCCTCCCCCCGTTCTGTTCCTTTCAAACACACACAAACGCATTCAACACAACACACACACACACACTTTTCAATTCCTCTTCTTTTTTTCCCCCCAAAAATTAACCTAATATTAGAAAGAACTTATATAAAGTGAGTCAGGATTCAATCTGTCATCAATAGGATAGCTTTCTAAAAGCTGACAGAATGAGAACAAATGTTATGTTTGTAGAGAAGTCAACAAAATATCAAGTTTGAAATTAGCAAGGTCAGGCTAGGGTCCACAGGGTAAGGATTAGGATTAGGGTTCATATTCTGAACACCTTCTCTATTTTGTTCTATTTCTTTTCCTCACTAAGCCCTTGACTCCTAAAGTGAATATTTGGGAGCCAATATCCATCTCCCATTTAGCCAAAATGGGTTCTCCTCCCCCTCTCATAAAATGTCTTGTAAGCAACATTTGTGCAGGCCATTTTGAACATGTGCTATAAAATATACTGCACTCAACATGTTATTCATTGCTTCCTCCAGAGACTGTTTGTTGCTATTCCACCAGTGCTGTTGAAATTCTATTCCCCCACTACTTTCCAAGTGATTACTAGTTCCCCTTTTACTTTGATTGCCTACTAAATATTACTTCCTCCCACTAACTCATTTATGAATGTTTCATACTTTCATTGTTATTCTTTGAAAACTGTTTCAATTGCTACTTATCTATTGAATGCGATTTCTCCAACCATTGTTATTTTCTCCTTTATTCTTGCTTCTCATTGCTATGCTTTTATTGTGTTGTTTCTTAGTAAAATCAGCCCTTTTCTTTGAGACATGAGTGGTTTGCCATTTTAAATACAATCAAATATATCCTTTGGGTATCAATCCTTTTTAGATGGTCCCTGTCATGATGTTTTTTCCTTTAGAGATATGTCATTCTTCAAAATACCAAATAGCTTAGTTCAAGAAGAAAGGATTTTGTATGCAAAAAGAAAAAAAAGCCAAAGGATAAAACTACAAATAAAAACTTCTTAAAAGCTTTCTTTTAAGATATTTACTTAAAAAAAATGTACTTATTTGGAAAATTGCATTGATAAATTACTGATAAGTGTGAAGACCAAAAGGTAAGGTAATCTTTTCCAAAGTGCACACTGATCTGGAAAGTACTGTGTATACTGTGTACTGTGTAATTATAAACAACATGCAAACTTTCTCCCCTGTCCCTGTGCAAAACAGTCCCACTGGGTTCTATTTAGTACCAACGTGTTGATGACTTGTATATAATAAATAGATAAGCATACAAATATCCATAAAACTGCCTACAAGACAGCAGTACTGAATGGCTCATTTTCCACAGACCTATTTTGAACTACATCTGTATTGACATAGTGGAAAGGCAGACGTAAAAAGAAATTGGCTCTGAGCAAGCCTTAACTAAATCTGAGTCTGTTACTATTTAAGGTTCCTCCACCTGCTAAGTGAATAGTTAATTATAGCCTTTTTCATATGATCCTTCCCTCAGAATATTAAATACGTGTTACCGGTTGAGAATCTAAAAGTGGTCTGTGCACATATATTACAAACATTGCATTTTACTAGAAGTCTGTCAATCAACCTTTCACTTGTCTGTTGAATGTACAGAGATTGAAAAGTCAACCCAATGACTTGGTACTATCCTCTCTTTCTTGTCCTTAATAAAAACAGATTAAAAAACAGTTGACATTTTTGATATTTAACTTTTAAGTCTAAGTAAGTCTAAGTAACACAATAACACAAATAATTATATATGAAATTAATGCAATCAGACCACACAATATCATATGACAGAAAGGCAGCCAATAGTGCTTCTTTACAGTATCAATTAGTATTATGAACATGTTTAATTGTCCTGGTACTTACTCTAATCCCATGTATCAGTCTTTGTGCACTTTGTGACTTCTGGACCACTTGAGAGTTTGATCTGAGCCCTCTGGACCACTTTGGGGGGGGTGATCTGACTCCTCTGGGCATAGATAAACCTCCAAGTGGCCTCAACAACTCTTAGACAGAGTGCTAATAACCAGATAACTGTAAAGAATATAATTCTTCCCTTCCCTTCCACCCATATTAGTCAGTCCTGAAGAAGCTTCTTGGATAAGAATCAAAATGTTTTCAAAAACCCCCAAACAAACAGACAAACAGTTGCCTTTTGAAAAAGTACCTTTGTGACTGTGGCACAAAGAAAACAAACCAGTGCCAATAGTAATAGATGCCTTGAGTGTAATGCCAAAACAACTGAAATATGACTTTAACACCATCGGCATTGACATCACCATCAGTCAATTGCAAAAGGCAGTTTTACTCAGAGTTTTGTAAGTTTTACATCTTACATCCTGTAACAATACCTTTTACACCATGAAACAACAATAGCTATCCTTGGGAAAGATACAATAAATGAATAAATAAATATGCCAAATGCAGCCTAAGTATTTGGCTGACTGTGCAATAAACCATAACAGCAACAATAACAATAACTTTCTGTAGTGACTACCCCTTGAAACAGAAATGTGGCCTTGACTAAAATCGATAGAACTCAATTTCTGCTAAAAAGGGCAACTGGTTTCTAAGTGATAAAAACAATAAATATCTTAATATCTCTTCCAATAACATTAAATACGCTGAAATTATATCCCTCTCTTCTATTTAATGATAGATATATTACATATTGATTAGAATTTATAATATTAAGCATTACAAACTGCTTATGATTTTTCATTGTTTTCAAGTACTACTCAATAAAAACAAAAACATCAGTAACAAGAACTTAAATTGCAGCTCAAGCAATATTGAAAACAATGTATCCTAGCAGTCTTTAGATAGGTTAGTTAAGTACATAACTTCAGTTTCTTACTGCTTTATAATTTGATACAATCCTTTTTAATACCAATAGATATTTATGATCCTGTTCCCTGGCATACGATTATGACCTTCACATTTAGGTAATTATAATTGTGGAGGCAAAGAGAAAAAATAATTTTAATATATCAGTTGTATACGATTGCAATAAAAAAAGTTATCATTATAATTATTACAGATTCTATTAACAATTACCATACATTTAGGAAAGTTATTTTCTTCTCAGCATATTCCTTTGCTATCTACGCAAATCTATGCTGTTGTATTTCTTTATTCTTTAAAAGCTGAGCTTCAAAATCCTAATTTATAAGTATGTGAGAAATAACATCAAAATTAAAGAGAAACTGCTTTGTTTATGACATGTTCATTTCATCCAGCTGGTTTTCTAGATAACTAGCTTTAAGAAATATGGGCATGAAATGCTGACTTCTCTCTAGGGCTACCAAGATATTTGAATAGCTGCTGGCATGGCATTATGCCTAATGAGAAGGTGGTTGGCCTTGTTCTCTGGGTCAGAAATTTTAAGAAATAATATGTTTAGGTTATTCCTCCAGGCAAGCCTGCAAGCATTATTAGAAACAGACAACTCCCCTGCACTCGGTTATGCTAATATGTACATGCTAATGAACCAGAGAGAAAAGACAGCTAATGTAGCAGTTTGTAGGCTATCCAGAATGAAGTAAGTTATTTGCATCAGCATATCAAAGTATGGATAACAATAAGAAAGTAAGCCGGACAGATAGCTGGACAAAATAGCATTTATAACATTAGCATCCATATACAAATTTAACACAAAATGTGATGATTATATTACAGTGTAATTTTCAGCTATTAACACAAAGTAGAAAATGTAAGACAAGAAATTACTGAAAATATATGTGTTCTGTACAAGACTACTAAAATGTTCTCATTATAAAATTTATTTCACCTACAGTTCTGTAATATCACTTTGCTGTAGAGCTGTGGGGTGTTCTAAGGAACAGCTCGTACATTAAATGGAAGCAAGCCAAGATTATTTTTATATATATACAAACTTTTTATTAAAACTTTTAAAAGACAAAATAAAACTAGTGCAAACTAATATAATGAAAGGGGAAAAAATAAAAAAATAAAAAATAAAGGGAAAGAAAAAAGTTACAGAAAATTAGAAAAGAAAGAAAAAAGATATAAAGAAATTCTATGTCTAAAGTTATATCACATTGCCTGCTCTGAAATCTATTTTGTTTAATTATAAAAATCATAACTTCTTCTTTTTTTTCTTTCATTTTTATGCAAGAAAGCCCTAAGAGACTTCTGGTTGTCAATAAATGAAAATATTGCCTTTTGTCTAATTAAAGTCAATTCATCTATTTCAGCAAAATTTGTCGATTTCACCAACCATTCCTCCATAGTAGGTAGCAGTAAAGCATTCTATCTCACATGTCTTATATTTATCCATCAGTCTTAAAAAAATAATCAGTGGCTACAACTGAATTTATTAATCTTTATAATTCTGTCTATCAATGTATGATTTGAATCCAATATTTTAAACTTTTTTTTAACTTGTCCACCAAACTTGAAAAAATATTCCTTCATGTTGTTAAAATTTCCAACATACATTTAACATATGTATATAACAGTTTAGATAATTCCTCTGGTGTCATAACCAACTATACAACATTTTGTAAAAATTCTATTTGAGATCATAACACGACAGAAAATTCAATCCTTTTAACCACATATATTTTCCCTTTGGTAGATTATAACAAATATCTAGCCACTTTATTTATCATTCTTAGCCTCTTCTTCCTCTGAGGTAAAGACGCTCGCCTTTCACTCGGAAGGTTGAAAGTTCAGATGTGTCTCTATCGGTGCCCAAAGAGAAAATATCTGCTGTGAACTCCTCATAGGCATCAGGAAGGGAATCCAGCCAGTAAAGATACATCCAGTTACCCCGAATCCACTCTGGAGCAATTTTATAGGGTTTGAATTTTATAGGGTTATAAAAAGAAAAAAAATCTTAATATGGCACATTTTTTAAAAAATAATTTTAAAATCCACATTAATTTTAACTTTATAGTACCATACATATTGTATCTATGCCTTCCAAAGCTACCAATAAGACTCTTGTTTGTTAAAAACATCTATTTTTTCATACAAATAAATAAAAGTGAAATACAAGTTCAAGTCCAGTAAACCCAGTCCTTCTCTTTTTTTTGCATCTTGTAACACTTCTTCATATTTTTTTCCCTCTCCATATAAATTTAGATGCATCTTTTTGCCATTGTTTGAATGATACATCAGTTGTCAAAGCAGGTTTAGTTTGAAACAAAATCATCATTTTTGGAGAAAAAATTACTTTTATCACAAAAATTCTCCCCAATAGTGACAATTTTAATTTTTTCCATTTTAATACATTCTTCTTAATTTCATTCTATATCTTGACATAATCATTTTGAAACAACATATAATTCATATTTGTCACAGTAATACCCATCAAATTAATTCAAACCTTTATTACAATCAAAGACTAGCCAAAGAAGGGGGAAGTACAATCAGAAAAAAAAAGGGGGAGGGGAAGCATAAAAAGAACAAAGTTACAAGAGGCTAAAATATATAAAAAAAAATAGAAAGTATTAAAACAAATATAAATATAAAAACAAAAGTATAAAAATAATCTATTTTGTTATTTATAATGAAATATTATTAGTAGTAATAGAATTAGTATTGATATTTGGGTCTTTTTCCATTTCATCTGGGATATGTTTACTTCAGGGCTGCTTCAGGCCCATTTTTGTTGATATACTGAAGATCACGATCTCCATCATGATCACAAATTTATTACCTACAGGTAGTTTATTCAAGAGCTTTTCTCTCAGCTCCAAGCACCTTTTACTGGAATGCCTTTTTTCATTTTTTTCAGAGAAATTAGAGAGAGGAGAAAAAGAAATAAAAGAAGAGTGATCCAACTCTGCAATGTTTTCTTTATGAATCAATGTGTGTTTATGTTTCCTTCAAGAAGATTGTGAACAGTTTATATGCTGGCATATGACATAGCAGAACATAAAGTGAAATGCTTTATTCAAGGACTGGGCATACATATCCCCTGAAGGTATCAAGGTATCCGCAGACACTGCCCTTAGTGTCTGCCAGATGCTGTTGCCTAGTCAATTTCATTTTTTTTTAAAAAAAATATTATAATTGAAATGAGAAAACAAACTAAATAAATGGAAGCTGACAAGCTGCAATGCAAAGTGTCAGCTTACATCATCATATTTATTCATGAGATTGTCTTTATAGCCTTCTTAACAAATAAAAATGATGGGTAGTTACAGCCCAGGTTCTGGATATGTGGCAACTTGCTAAGAAAAAAGTCAAAAGTAAGATGGGGCGGTAGAAGCCACAAGAAAGCTGACCAGTTTGCCTTCATATCATGTTTAATAAATGGTAATGTGTAATACAGTTTATGGCAACACTGCCTCTCTCTTCTTCCCAATATAGCCAAAGTGAGAACATTTCCAGGATAAACTCAAAATTCCTAGTTTGCGCACAAGATCAAATAAGTTACTTCTTGTCCTATAACACATGATGAAATACTTTATTTCTTTCCTATTGAATGCAACATGGTCACTCAAGCTTGTACATAATAAAAGTCAAATGCTCAAAGCATGGTAGGAATAAAATATTTCTTGTAATATTCATTATAATGTATCATACCTGCTTTGATATGTTATTTGTACCTAGATTATACTATAGTGTAAACATTAGAGTCACACTGAATGAAGTGAAATAAACAGAATTCTAACACAACACCAGTGTAATTTTTTTTAAAAAATCTGTTATTTAAAATAAAGTGTGAAAGAGATTAATAGATTATTATAGATATTTACAGTGCTCTAACTAGCATACTTGGGTAACTTTTAGCATCTTTTTATTATTGTGGCATTATGATATTTTAATATGACATGATATTATACTTTTCTATAAAGAGAATAGTGATCTCAAGTCCATTTATTGACTAAATAGTATAGATATGGGAATATATAGTCATAAATCTGATTAATTTCAACAATAGTGCTTGGCTGAAGTTTTAAATTTTCAGTGCCCAGGCTTAAAGGATTTAATTCTATAACATTTCAACAATTGGACCTTGGACCAATTCACCTTGGTAGTTTTAGCTTTCAGAGGATAAACTCTGTAAGAAAAATATAGGAATTCTGTGAAATATTATCATTATTAAATAATTATAATATAATTACCCTGTTTCCCCCAAAATAAGACATCTCTTGATAATAAGCATGACAGTAAGGCCAAGTGCTTATTTCAGGGTTCAAAAAAATATAACACAGGGCCTTATTTTCAGGGAAACATGATATTAGAAAAATCCTCTATTTCTTGTAAAAAAATACACACTATATTTTATAAATTTGTTGTGAGGAATACCACAATGAAATCATGAAGTATATATAAATTTATATTTATTATGATGATGTAAGAAACATATTTATTTTCACCTCCCCAAACCAGGTAGATTGTAATATCATTTGTGTACACACTCAAAGTATATTGTATAAATAACCTGTATCTATCATAAACAATTTAAGAAACATAAGTAACTTATTTATTTATTTATAATGAGCACTTTTATGCTACTTCATTCAAAAGCAAATCTTGTATCATTAAGAAAGTCTGTTGTTTTTTTTTTTAGCTTTTGTCTTGCTTGATTGAAGCCTTCACTTATTTTTGCAGTGTATTCCCCTCATTCTTAAGTGAAGCTAACAGTTCATGATCTAATAAGAGAATTTTATTAGCTGGCTTGTTGCAGAACCTAATGCTCATTAGCTTGTTTGGTGCAGTGTTAAAGTATCAGGCTGGAAACCATGACGTGTGAGCTCTAGTCTCACTTTAGGCCTGAAAGCCAGCTGTGTAACTTGGAGCCAGTCTCTCTCTCTCTCTTTCTTTCTCAGTCCAACTGATTTGCCAGGGTTATGGTTGTGGGAAAAACAGGAGAAAGGGGTGCCTTGAGTTATTTATCAAAAATACTAAATAATATTTTCCAATATTATGGAAAAATAATAAAGTTAGAAGTTAGCTTGGGATCTATTTGGATATATGCTATGTAGGACTTATAAATTATTACAAACATGTTGGAGGTCCGTGGAAGCAAATTGGTAGTTAATGCAGCTCTTTCAGTACAGGCCCTTTATGACGTAAGGGTTTCTCCATAAATACATCGCTACCAGTATTTTGAATCAGTGGAATATTCCAGATGGTTTTCAAGGCAGAGCCCTGAATAGTACACATTCCAAAATTAATTAATAAAAGTGTTGGGACATTGCAAAATCACATCTATATTATTTGTAATTGAGTCCTCCTGATCCAAACCTGAAAACCTAAAAAAAAAAAGTTCAAAACAAAACAAATTGCAATAATTATTTATATTTTAATCCCTGCATCAAGGTTATAAGAGGAATAAATGTCCAATGACTCAGTTTCTCCATGACAAATGGACAGAGGTGATTTTTAATTGAGATATGACAGAATCTCTCTTCTAGTAGAACAGCATTATAATTGGCCAATGTGAATACTTCTCCATGTTCCTTTGAAGTCAGATTATATACACATAATTATTATCCTTTGGAACAGTCTACTCCGGGACATCCAGACCACTTTATTATATTTTTTAAAAGAGCTATGAAAAGTGGTTGTTCAGAAATACTATCTTTCCTAAATGATGCATATATGACTGATTGATTTTAACTGTATCGAATTGAATAATTACTCTTAATGGTTTTGTTTGTAATTCTATTATATAAATGCTTTGCAGGCCTCTCAGAATTTTTGAAAATGGGGCAGTATATATGTTGAAGGAACAAACAAACAAACAAATAAACAAATAAATAAATTAAATAAAGCAAGGGTATAAGCTTTTTTTTTGGCCTATAAAGAAATTACCTAATTTCTTTGGGGGACTTCTTTAAGCAGCATGCTGGTCTCCAGTGTTACAGGAGATGAAAATACATACTGGTAGTTAGGAAATTCCTGACAGCTTCAAGATGGTGCCCATATATGTTCTGAAAAACCCTCTTGCCTTTAAAGTGCAGAGTAGCTCAACCACATAATATATGCAATAATTAAAAGTTAAAATATAACTTTTAGATTTCTTAAAAAGTATGCATAAAGTTATGTACTCACTAAGTGTCTCCATCTTTAAAATTTGCATCCTGATAGACACATGTCAGAAGGCCATCACTGCTGATAGGTCTGGCTAATTCTATATCAGTATAACCCAGTTATTTTCAGTCAAATTGGAAATAAGTAATTCTGGGGCAAACCGGTAACAACTGATAGAAGAAAGAAGGGAATTAGCCTGAGTGTTATGGATCTGTTGCACAGGGTTGTTTCTGAAAGAGATCAAAAGCAGAGGAAATTACCATATTTTTCAAATAAGACACTCCTGAGTATAAAACACATATTAGTTTTTGAGGAAGAAAACAAGAAAAAAAAATCTGCTTCTGCCTACCAGCATCCATCGGTATTCATCTGGCTAGCGTCCTTGCAGCAAACAGCCTGGTAAGCTTCAGCATGTTATCGCAGCCTGATCCAGCAAGAGCAGTTGATTGGTGGTTGGATCAGCCTCCCAGAATACCACCAATCAGCTGTTCCTGGCTGCATGGATCTTTACAGCCCATCACCACCTCTGCATGTTGCATTTTTGGCCTCCATGCATCGCATTTTCAGCCTTCGCATGCTCTGTTTTATACCCATTCCAGGCTGCTGGGATCACCACAGCACATTGCCCAGTGGTGGGTTGCTCCCAGTTCTATCCAGTTCTTTACAACCGATAGTAAAAGCAGCAGGAGGCTCCACCCACCAGCCCAGACGTCATAATTGATGATCTGCACATGCGCAGAAGCTTCTGCGCATGCACAGAAGTGCGCATGCACAGAAGTGCGCATGCTGTCATTGTAAACCGGTAGTAAAGGTAAGTAGAAGCCACCCCTGACATCACCACCAATCACTGCCTCCATGCATCACATTTTCAGCTGGTTCCAGGTTGTGGGAATCGGCAGCGGCGGAGATCCCCGCCACCTGGAACCAGCTGAAAATGTGACACACGGATGCCAAAAATGGGGCATGCAGAGGCCGAAAATGCAATGTGCAGAGGCAGCGATCAGCGGCAATGTACTGTGGCAATCCATGCAGCCTGGAACGGGAGTGTGCGGAGGCCGAAAATGGCCAAAGGGTAGGGCCGGCAGGTGTGTAGGGCTTAGGCAACATTCAGTGAATAAGATGTTATTCACAGACATTTCCACCCACTTTTGGGGAGGGGAAGTGTGTCTTATACTCCAAAAAATATTGTAGATAAATAGAAGTATACATTAAAGGAATGGTTTCTGGAAACTAGCATGGACTCAGGAAAGGAATTGGATTTAGGAAACTCTGGAAGGAAGATTCTAAAATAATGGAAAAGCAAGGATTGAAATTCAGGAAATATAAAAATGATGTGAAGTTGTAAATACATTGGGCGACACAGATGGAGAAAGATACAGAAACACCAGTGTTGAGAAAGTTGAGGAATGGAAGAGATTTATTCTAAAGGTAATGGCTGGAGAAAAAGAAAACAAGGAAGAGATTAATTTAGAAAGACCATTAACTTTCAGGAGAAAGGCCATTTGTAAGTAAACAAGAGAAAGAATCACTTTTCTCCCTGTAGCTCTTTGCCTACTGTGGTTACTAGTCCCCGAAGCTAAAAAGGGAAGATAAGAAATCAGAGGATACAATAGAATTGGGTATAGCTTGGCAGCAGCATGGCCAGTGTGTAGAGAGAGAATTTAGGAAATTTCACCTGCTAAGAATTCCCTTGTGTATCAACTGGTTGAATAGCTGAAAGTAGAGATTTGTGACCTAACCTAGAAAGAGGGATCAAGCAGCCAGAAAAAGAGTGACATTAATTTTTGAATAGACAGCTGTTCCAGCAAGTATGTCACAAGGGAGGAGGAAAATTGTTTAAGTAGGTAGCATGCTGTTCAAATGCACTTTATCTTAACGGAAAGTGCTCAGTTTGTATGAGAAAGAGGATAAACTGCTAATTCTGAGTGAAGAAGACTACATTGGATGACACAATCTGAGTGCTGGTTTTTCTTGATCCTATGTGATGATGTCTATCTATATAGCTATTCTTTTTAAAGCAAGTAATAAGGATTTTTTTGACTGTTCCTAACAAGAGGTCAGATATTTTATTACTGGATCTCTGGAAGTCTAGAAAGTAATTTCTTACAGCTTTCTTCCCTATGAACTTCCTTCCAGTGAAAGATTTGGCAGGAAGTTTATTTATAATGAATAGGATAGCAGCTGGATGAATTCTGTCTGAAAGATCCTATAAAGGATCAGCTTTGGAACTTAGAAAAAGTTTCATAGCAGAAAGCCAGTAATAATTTCATTACATTATTACATTATTGACTGTTCTCAGATACTGAGATATAGAAGAGATGACAGAGCAATGCTGACTTTCATTTTAATGCAAATATATTCCACTGCCGCTCTCCACCGCCTGGAAGTGCCTGAAAACGTGATGTGCAGAGGCTGAAAATGCGATACGCAGAGGCATTGATCGGCGGTGATGTGCTGTGGTGATCCCCGCAGCCTGGAATGGGTCTAAAACGGAGCATTCGGAGGCCAAAAATGTAATGCACCGAGGCCAAAAATGTGATGCACGGAGGCCAAAAACACAAGGCATGGAAGCAGCAATGTGCTGTGGCAATTCCCACAGCCTGGAATAGGTCTAAAACAGTGTGCAATAGCCGAAACGTGACACACGAAGGCCATAAATGGCTGAAGGGTGGGGGCCGGCAGGTGGGCAGGGCTACATTTGGTGTATAAGATGCGCCCAAATATTCACCCTCTTTTAGAGAGGAAAAACTGCATCTTATATTCCGAAAAGTATGGTAACTTGGAATTTTCAGACATTTTATGAGATGAAATTTAGGGATTTATACAATGTGTACTTCACTTATTCATTAACTGGTTATAGAAAGTTTAATGAATGTGAACTATGATATATTTAGTGTAAATAGTCTTGGTGAAACATTTACAGTACTGAAAATATTTTATTAGCAGATGCTTGCTAAAATGTATGTTATGCAACTATACATAAATGTACATGCTAACTTCACAAAAAGGTGTAGAAGGCAATGAACTGAACGTAAAATGGAATAAATTAGAAACAAAAGCTTAATATGAAAAAGGAAAAGAATTTTGTTTAACACATTTAATTGGTCTGCCCAGATGACTGATGGGCCCTTTAGGGTTTCAGAGAAATCCAACTGCTATACTAATCATTGGGATTATTCCTGAGGTTCTGGTGCATGATTTAGTTGAAGTCTTAGCTGTAGCCTGAAATGAGCATTGATGAGACTATAGATTGTACTATGCCTGACTCTCTGTGATGATAGATACCATAGGTCCTCCTGTTTCATTGTAGAGCTCTGGGAGATGGAACAATGTAAGAGATGGAACAATGTAGTGGAAGGTAGAAAAGGTAGAAGGCTGACAAGGTACAGGTGGGAGCATTTATTAGGGCTTACCTTGACGCTATAGGAGTGATGAATCATCATTTTGCCACACTTATTGTACCCACACAGAATTGGTGACCAGGACTTTCCTGGATAAGGGAGGGAAGGTAGATCTATAAAGAGCCTAGGCAGCTATTGTATAAATTTGTTCAATTTGTTTTTGAGTTTGTCATCTTTGGTCTGTATGGTTTTTTTTTAAATAATATTTTAAGGAAGGTTGTTGAGAGGGTTGTGGGCTCCCAGCTGCAGAAAGTTTTGGATGAAAAGGATTGTTTGGACCCGCATTTTAGGTAGGCTATCTGATTAAGGCAGATTGGCTGCACTTGTGGATAATGTTTGGGGATATTGGGATGTAGGTGGTGTGTGCATTCTGGCCCTTCTGGATCCCTCAGTGGCTTTCTGTACCATTGGTCATGGAATTGTGTTTGTACACCTCTAGGGATTGGGAGTGGAAGGCATGTTATTGTTGTGGTTCTCCTTTTTTCAGTGTTACTGTTGTTTGGGTCACTCTCCTCTACTACTTAACATCTGTATGAAGCCTGTGGGAGAGGTCATCTGGTAGCATGAGGTTCATTTTCATAGGTATGTTGATGATACTGAATTATACATCTCTACGCCATGAAGTAATTGATGCTGTTCATGTCCAGGATCAGTACTTGAAGGCTGTAAGAGCCTGAATGGGGAGAAAATGGCTGATATTCAACCTTAGCAAGATGGAGTGGGTTGTGAGTCTTTGGCTTCCTAGTGATCTGTCCCCGTCCACACACACACACAAACACAGCCAGCCGAGGGTTAAGGAAGCACTTGGCACATACCCAGGTCTTTATCTCCAACTTGGCAGCGATATACACACCGTCTGCCAAGTGCTTTATTTCCACAGAAACAGAAAGATAATATACTCAGTGTACAAGAGTCCAACAAAAATAAATATTCCTCTCAGCAGTTTCGGACAAGGCTTTAGTGACTATCCAAGGTTTATTTTTGTTCGTCACAGGGATCACTGGCCACCACCCTCTATTATATAGTCTCTGGGGTGTGATCCAGTGACTCAGTTCTAATCCCTAGCACGCCTCCTGAGCTGCTGCAATCGTTTATCACGCCTTCGGAGGCGTGCGTCCAGGAATGATGTCTCTCCTTCGCTCTCATCCGAGCCACCTGTCTCCCTGCTAATCTCCTCTCCCTCGGCCGGCACCTGAGACAGTGCCAGAGGGGAGGGGCCTGGAGAGGGAGGCCTGGCTGACTCCTCTTCCTCATGCTCGGAGCTTTCTTCCTCTGATGGGATAGGCTCAGAGGGCGGGGCCACAACACCTAGGGTCAGAACAGTTGAAGTGCTTGACTCTGGTCAGGATGCTGCTCACCCACATCTACTGCAAAATTTGGGAATCCTACTAGCTTCCTTCTAAAAAACTAAATAGTAGCTGTGACCAGGGAAGCCATTACTCAAATGACCAATTGTATCCTTTCCTATATCTAAAGGCCTTGCTTACAGTCACTCATGCCTTAGTAAACTTCTGTTTGTATTGCTACAACACGCTTTACATGGTCTGCCCTTGAAGACCATTCAGAAGCTGCAACTTATCCAGAATTTAGTGGTACATGCATTTTGGCTGCCTTGTGGTTCACCCAAATTCCACTACTGCTATATGATTTGCACTGACTCCAGTTATGTTCTGGGTAAAATTCAAGGTGCTAGTTATCAGCTTTAAAACCATACATGTCATAGAGGTAGGTTATTTGTGAATCTACTCTTTTTCCGGGTGTATTTGCCCATCCTACTAGTTTAGTATACACATGCTCCAGCTCCTCTCACAATGTTGTCACCTGATGGGATCTCATAGGCACATATCTTCATAACCAACCCAGCCCTTTGGAATACCTCCCACCTGGTACCTTAGAAATTCCTACCTTTCTAGACTTGCAGAAGACTGTGAAGACCAGGGTTTTCTCCTGGCTGTTGGTTAGAATGATTTTTGACCTGGGAAGCTGTTTAGTCTGGTGCCTTGAGAGAAGGGTATGGTTTTTTAAAATCTGTTTTAATTGATGATTGTGAATGTCAGGGCATTGTTTAATCCCATTCTGCTTTTGGGATAATTGCACCTGATTACGAGGAGTGGATTGAGGCCTTTCCTTGCGAGTATACTTTAAGAAAACAAAACCCGAAGATATTTCTTCTAAGAAAACTCATTTATTTGTTATAAAGAAAATAAAACATCTCACTAACTAAGAAAATTGTTACATTTTGAATAAAGTTCGTGCCAGCTGCTTTTCTCAGCAGCCGGACCTCTGGCAAGAGAACAAAGGAAAGAGGTGTATGAAAGAATGTGAGTGGACATGCGCAGTTTAGCTTACTGATAACAATTCTTGGCAAGCTACGGAAAGTCTGATAGTCCAGAAATAATGAGCTCAGCTGGTAAATAAAAGAACGCAGTGACATCCCCTTCTTTTGCCAGTTGACTGAATATCAGGTACATCATCAAATAAGCCACATCTTCTTACGCAGATACTCGTGTTGAGCTGCTGGAAGTGGTTTGTTGAGCATATCTGCAATCTGATCATGTGTAGATACATACTGTACTTTAACAAAACCTTTTTTCACTAAATGTTTTATGTTTTGATAACGGATGTCAATGTGTCTGGACCTAGAACCTGTGAAATGTGATTCAGAAATATAAACCACTGATTCATTGTCTTCCATCACTGTGATCGGTCGGATCGGGTGTGTCCAGATATCTGTGACTAAAGCATCAAACCAAGTTAGAGAATTACATGCATCTGAAACACAAGCATATTCAGCTTCAGTAGATGAACAAGAAACAAAATTCTGTTTACACACTTGCCAATAAACAGGACATCCATTTAAGAACATCATATAACCTGAAGTACTTTTACGTGATTTCTTATCACTTGCCCAATCAGAATCTGCATAACAACTTAATTCTGCATAATCAGTATGTGTTGGTTCTAACAATAACTTCATGTGTTTAGTGTATTTTAGGTATCTTAATAATTTCTTAATACATGTCCAATGAAACTGTTTTGCCTTACCTACGTGTCGAGATAAGAGATTAACACTAAGTGCAATGTCGGGTCTGGTCCAACTACTAATGTATAACAGGGACCCAATAACTGAACAATAAAGTGTTTGATCCTCGAACTCAGGACTTGCTTCTTGTGTCAAGTTATGGAAATCTGTTTGCATGGGTGTCTTTGTTGTGTTAGCATCCTTCATGTTGCAATGATGCAAAATTTGTTCAATTTTATCTTCTTGTGAAAGACTAAACCCCTTCTGTGTTTTTTCAATCTGAACACCTAAATAAGTGCTAATATGACCCAATGATTTCAATGTGAAGTATCTCTGCAAAGCTTTGGCAAAAATTTCACTCATTTGCTTATTTGGACCAATATAAACAATATCATCAACATAAACAAGAACTATCTCATATGCATTGTTAGATCTTTTTGTGAACACGTACTCATCAGTTTCGGACTTAATAAAGCCCATTGAATTTAGTTTGTCAGTAAGACATAAATAGGCATAATGTTAGGGTGTGTGTAAAAAGTATTTGTTGCTTGTGCAACGAGCAGAGCAGAAACACACAGGGAAGGAGATAAACGTCCAGCTCATGTGAGAATAATACTTTATAGATAACAAACAGTCTTGGTGTAAGTAAAACAGTCCAAGGTCATAAACAGTAATATCCGTCCAGTAAGTATCTTCCCTTACCAAAGCAAACAGACTTTAGTAACTCTTGGTATACAGTACCATATATCAGACTCAGTAAGCAACAGGATACAATCAGGTATCAATCCGGAAGAAGCAGGAAGAACCAGGAAGAAGGAACGCTTCTCTGTGCTGCTTATTTATGCACTGTAGCCTAATTACAGGGTTCAGCAAACCCTGATTACGTGGCTCAGTTGTTTCTTAAAGAAACAGATATTGCCTGACCAACAAGTTAGGAGTACGCTGCAAACTGAACCTAACATTCTCCCCATTGGGCAGGACAATATACACTATAGATACAGAAATAAAAATACACATCCAAATTATACATTGTACAGTGGTATCAGTCACATTTCAGATTCTTAATCCAAATCTTTCACAACAATTGGTGTGTTTAATGGCACCTTGCGCTTTGGTAAAATTGTCGGCAATATTGTCCTCTGATGCGCAATATTCCAATGTAATCATGTTATCCTTAATACATTGCCGAACATTCAGATAACGTATATCAGTGTATTTAGTCCTTGTCTTTACAGCAAGATTCGTTGCCATTTTAATGGCTGCCTGGTTATCCTCATACACCGTAATAGGATAATCCATTTTGAATCCAATATCTTCCATCAACTGTTTATAATAAATCAGTTCAGTACATGTAAGTGATAGACAAGAAAACTCCGCTTCCATGGTAGACAAACTGATGTGTTTCTGGCGAATTGATTTCCATCCAATCAGGCAGTTATCCAACATGATTGCTATTCCAGACGTAGATTTTCTGGCAAAACTGGCATCAGCATATGCCTTTAATATCATATTGGCATTTGGTTCTAAATACATAGCAAAATGCAATGTTCTTTTAAGATACCTAAGAACACGTTTAGCAGCCTGCCAATGCCTATCAGTAGGCTCTGAACTATATTGTGCTAGTTGATTAACACTAAAAGCTATATCAGGCCGTGTCCAGTTACTCAAATACGACAAACTACCTATTAATGATTGATACAGTTCTTTACTGAACTGTGGACTCTGCAAACTATCCTGTTGGAATTCTTGTGCCATAGGAGTCTTGGCAGGTTTACATAATTCCATCCCATATTTTTTCAACAATTTGCAGATTTTATTAGATTGTGATATTTTAAATCCTCTAGATGTTTTCAGGATATCCAGCCCTAGATAATGCCGTATATGTCCTAGATTTCTAAGTTTAAATTTTGTTTGCAACTGACCGATAATCTCTCTGGCCTCAGCGTCAGTTCTGGTAATTATGGCAATGTCATCTGTAAAGAGTAACAAGAATGAAACACATCCATCCTGTTCTTTTTTAAACAGACATTTATCTGCTACGCCCTCATAGAACCCAATGTTATGTAATTCTTGCACTATACATTGGTTCCACTCGTAACCTGATTGCCTTAAACCATATAGGCTTTTCTGTAGCCTCCAACACTCAGTTCTATCCTGTGTATCATAACCAGGAGGTTTCTTCATATATATTGTATGCCTCAACGGAGCGTTCAAGTAAGCTGTCTCGATATCTAAATGAGTAATAGAGCATTTATTTCTAGCTGCCCAAACAAGCATCGTTCTCAAAGTGCTCGCTCGTAGACTTGGAGCAAAAACCTCATCATAGTCTTTATCTGTCTGTGAGAACCCTTGTGCAACAAGCCGAGCTTTATGGGTTACTACCCCATCTACACTTTTCTTTACCTTATAGACCCACCTACAGCCTATAAGTTTCTCATTTGGTGGTATTCTTACAACTTCATAGACACCAAGCCTCTTCAAAGAATCAATTTCTCTATCCATTGCCTCTTGCCAGGCTTTTTGCTCTTTTTCTGGATATAATTTTATATCATGATAACTGGATGGTTCGATATCTACTTGGCAAACCACTATGGCTTTATAGCGATCTGGTGGATGCCGGTCCCTGGAAGATCGTCTAGGCATAACAGGACTAACATCAGGTATATTGGGTTCATCCTCCCCTAACCCTGATTCCTGTTCCTGTTCTTCCACCTTAATAGATGGTTTATCATCCATCTCAGATGAACTATCATCAGGAATATGGTCTACCCTAACATCCATATCTGTAAAACCATAGTCTGCTTTTTCTAACCTGTCCCAGCCTTCATGTTCTAGGAATTTAGCATTAGTGCTACACAAAACTTTTGTTGTTCCTTTTTCCCAGAACCTATAGGACCTATGGTTAGCCTCATAGCCAACAAAAATCATTTTCTTTGCTCTCTGTTGGTCCTTCCTTCTCTGACTAACCGGTATATGCACCCAGGCTGGTGCACCAAAAGTATGTATATAACTTAAATCAGGCTTCCTCCCGTGCCATAAAGTAAAAGGAATTTTTCCCGTAGAGGAGTGCACTACATTATTTAAAATATGATTGGCACATAGTATTGCTTCTCCCCACAATTTATCAGGTAAACAAGCATCAGCCAGCATAGTCCTAGTCATAGCTTGTAGGGTCTGGCCTCTTCGTTCAATATATGCATTATGTTCTGGCCGAAAAGGGGCAGAACGTTTATGCTGTATCCCAGCTTCCTTCAAAAACTTAGCCAACTGATGGTTAGTAAACTCAGTTCCATTGTCAGTAACAATGCATTTCACCTTAAACCTCTGCTTCCTTTCTACAAAACGAAGCCAATTTGTGATACATTGGAACGTATCACTTTTGGACTTCATAAGGTAGCAAAAACCATATCTAGTAAAGTGATCAACTATACTCAAAATATAGCATGCTCCCCCTAAACTGGGTTTCTTTGGCCCTATTAAGTCTAAAAAGACTACCTCCAAAGGTTTAGTTGTTTTAAACCCATTGCAGCGGTTTGCAGGTGTAACTTTACTTTTATGCTGGTTACAAGTATTACAGTTCAGGTATTTGCTGCAAGCCCTTAATTTTATGCCGTTAGACTGCTTAACAGTCGAATTCAACAACCTGAAATTCAGATGACCAAGCCTTCTATGTAATAAATGTACGCATTCATCATGAGGCTTTACATTTCCAAATTTAGCTTTTGACTGAACTAACAGTAATGACTTATCCCTAATAACAAATACGTCGTCTTCTAATTCTGCAGTAACTACAGTGCCTTCACATTCCAGCAAACATTTGTTGTTTTTAAACGTTACTGTAAACCCAGACTGTAGTAATGACTTTACAGATAAAAGGTTATATTTCAAACTAGGGATATAAAGCATGGGTAAAGGGTGCTTACTAATAGAACATTGAACAAGTCCCTCCCCAGCTACAGTCACATTCCAGCCATTAGCTAATTTGACCTTTTTAGTACTTTTCTTCATATTTAGAAACAGTTTTCTGTTTTTTGTTATGGATTGAGAGGCACCGCTATCAATCACCCACCAATCATCTCTTATATTAATAGATGAACTGGTTGCTAAATTACACCCTTTCCTGGGTTTAGCAGAGCTTCTAGCAGACTCTTTCTTATTTTTACAATATTTTGCAATGTGCCCCTTAGCCCCACATGCATAACAGCGTTTAACAATATTAACATTCTCATATACAGCTTCCACTTTTGGTTGCTGTTGCATCCTTAACTGGTCTCGTTCTTGCCTACGTTTGGCCTCATCCAGTAACCTACCAGTTATACTGGCCAATGTTAGTTCATCTCTAGACAATACTTCTAATGATGAAACAAAAGAGTCATAACTGCCATCCAACGATGAAAGAATAATATAAACTTGCTGCAGTTCAGTAAACACAAGGTCTTTCTCATGTAGCTCCTGGAAAAGCCCTGTCATGGAGTCCAGGTGAGCCATCATGTCTCCTCCTTTCTGAAGATGTAAGCGAAATAATTTCCGTGTCAGGTAGATATGGACACCCACAGAGTCACGAACGTAGAGCTTCTTTAGCTTTGACCAACACCTCGCAGCAGACTCTTCGCCCCGGAAATGGACAAGTTGCTGGTCTCCCAGTGTCAGGCCAATGATGCATAAAGCACGCTCGTTGTCCCTGTGAAACTTCGCTATCTTTTTGGCATCTTCTTCGTCAGCAGCATTCAATGCAGTTATGTCCGGTGGATTATTAACCATGTCCCACAGTCCTTCTTTTCGCAAAAGTAGACAGCATTTTGTGGACCAGGTAACATAGTTTGTTCCATCCAACCGGGTTATAGTAGAATAACTTGTACCTTGCTCAAAAGCCATCATCTTGACTACTACACCCACTGCCTGCACTTCTCACTTCCACAAAAACAAGTTAAAGAGCCCTGGAACGTTCTGGGCCCATAACCAATGTTAGGGTGTGTGTAAAAAGTATTTGTTGCTTGTGCAACGAGCAGAGCAGAAACACACAGGGAAGGAGATAAACGTCCAGCTCATGTGAGAATAATACTTTATAGATAACAAACAGTCTTGGTGTAAGTAAAACAGTCCAAGGTCATAAACAGTAATATCCGTCCAGTAAGTATCTTCCCTTACCAAAGCAAACAGACTTTAGTAACTCTTGGTATACAGTACCATATATCAGACTCAGTAAGCAACAGGATACAATCAGGTATCAATCCGGAAGAAGCAGGAAGAACCAGGAAGAAGGAACGCTTCTCTGTGCTGCTTATTTATGCACTGTAGCCTAATTACAGGGTTCAGCAAACCCTGATTACGTGGCTCAGTTGTTTCTTAAAGAAACAGATATTGCCTGACCAACAAGTTAGGAGTACGCTGCAAGCTGAACCTAACAACCACATTAAACCAGACTGTTTCAGACCATAAAGACTTTTGTTTAGGAACCAGGTATCCCCTTCTTGCTGTCAGAATCCTGGAGGACTTCTCACGTAGATCTCTTCATCTAGGTTTGCGTGTAGATAAGCTGTGTCAACATCGAACTGGAAAACTTCTAAACCAAGGATAGTTGCAGTTGCTAAAGCAATTTTTATGCTCTCAGTTCAAACTGTCGGTGAATAGGTATTTGTGTAGTCTGGCCTTGTACAATGACTCACCATTTGGCTTCTTTTTGATTCTGTAGACCCATCGAGTGCCAATGACCTTTTTGTTTGCTGGAGGTTTTGCAGGTGTAAACACTTTAAGTTTCTTTAGACTGTCCATTTCAACCTGCATTGCATCATACCATTTGTCTTGCTCTGAATCAGGAAGCTGCTTGATTTGTGTGAAATTATCAGGTGGAAGTTTAACATTGCAAATCAAAGGCAAGGGTGTTTTTGTCAGTTGCTAAGAATATCGTGGTGGAGGGATTCCTTTTGTGGCCCTCTTGGAACATCTTGGAACAACCGTCCAGTCTTCTTTTGCTTCGTCCTCATCCTCACTTTCGTCGCTAGCGTTAGCATCCGCGGCTTGCGAAGATGGAACATTGGGTTGAGAAGAATCAGTGGAATCTTTATCATCAATCTGCGTAGCATCAGCAGTATCCTCTCTGGGAAAATAAACTCCAGGATCATTGGAATGAATCCTGGACCAGTCAATATCTTCCTCAAAACTAGCAGATTGGGAAATCACAATTACATGTTTAGAGTCAATAAATTTGCTCCATTTTGAGTTATCATCAATACCCATAAATCTCAGTCTCTTTGCTGCTGGACCTCCTTTCCTTCTTTGAGCTAAGGGAATGTTCATCATAGCATATGAACCAAAAATATGGATGTTTTTAAGATCGGTCTTGTAGCCGTACAACATGAAGAAAGGAGTCTCATTTATTACACTGCTTCAAGTACGGTTGACAATGTAATTTGCATATTTTATAGCTTCACCCCAGTATATCATATCAAAGTTGGCGTCTTCTAGGAGACAACGCATCATGGTTTGCAGTACATCTCGGTTGTGAGTCGGTGTGTAAGGAGCTGACGTCTGATGAAGAATTCCATTCTTACGCATCCAGTCCTGGAAACGCTGAGACATGAATTCGGCACCACGATCACTCTGGATTCTGGCGATGCGAACTTGGTGTTGGGTAGAAACAAGGGCTGCAAAGTCTTTAAAGATCTGAAAGGTCTCAGATTTTTCTTTCATAGGATATACATATCCATATCTAGAGTAATTATCAACAATTGTTAGAAAATATTTTCTACCACCAAATGATGGCGGAAAAGGACCAACTATGTCAATGTGAACCAAATCAAAAATGCGTGTTGACAGGCGTGTAGCGCATTTGGGAATGGCTGCTGCTTTGGATTTGGCATTTTTGCAGACAGCACAATCCAAAAACACCTTACACCTCTTTAGATCCAAACCTTTTGCGAATTCCGGCATCTTCCTAAGAACACGGAAACTGGCATGCCCCAATCTTCTATGCCATTTATGGATACACCTAGAATGCAAAGGTTTACCAGTTAGTGAATTTTCAACATTAACAGTTTTATGAGGAACCTCAGGCTTGCTCTGAGCAACTTGTTTCCCAATTTTCTTTTTGTTGGCTTTAGGAGCCTTTGGAATAGCAACAGGATATCTTTCTCTGGAGCATCTCTCTCTGGGCCTGTGCTCTCCCTTTTTGGAGTTTGTATACTTGCCTGTGTTTGTGGTTTAGGCTTTGGCTTTAAGTAATAAACATCACCAATTAATATGGTTTCAGCAACAATATCTCCATCTTTAACTATGTAACTTGCTTTTTCAAGGTGGTGAACCTGGAACTTTAACATTCTAGACAAGTGACACTGACTAAGCAAATTACTGGTTGCTGTTGGTATGTAATAAACATCAGGAATGAATGCATCGAGCTCTTCAACATAAACAGTTCCTTTTCCTTTGTCCTGAAAAGGATGATTTGAAAAAGAATAAAGTTCACGTAGTTCAGGTTCAGGCTCGTGCATGTCTGTGAAAAGTTCCTTTCTGTAGGTAACATGCAATGCTGCACCACTGTCCAAAGTCCACAGGAGTCGTCTGTCGTACTCTGGTTGAGGTTGTGGATCATTGGTTAAAGCCAATGTGGCGAGTGGAGCTTGTGGATCATGCCGGGGACCACGATGACTTTCTCTTCCATCTCTGCCTCTGCCTCTGGAATCTGTTCCTCTGGGCTGGTATGAGACGGGAGCTGGAACTCGTTGGGGACAATCCCGGGTGGCATGTCCCACACGATCACAGATGTAGCATCTTGGCATCCTTGGAGCATAGGTCCTTCCTCAGAAGGGGCGCCTAGCTGGAGCTCTTGATGCGGGTGGTCCTCTCAAGTGTGGCATGGCTGACATAAGTGCTTCTTCTTCAATTAAAAGTCTGCATACATTGTCCACTGTGCATTGAGCAATAGGGACTTGGTTAATCTTTGTAATGGCATCTTTCCATTCATAGTTCAAAGAATTAATGATAATGCTGATCATTTGAATATCATCAATATTATAGCCTCTTTCTCTCAATTCTCTTCTCAGTCCTTTCAGTTTGGTCAAATGTCCTCCAATTTGTTCACCAGGTTTCAATCTCGAACCATGGAATTGAGACATGAGCAAACATGAAGATTCAATTGAAACAGGCCTGTAGCAATTTTCCAATTGGGCCCAAATTTGTTGGGCTGTTGCATCAGGCGAAAAGGTAACCTGCAGTTCAGTATCCATGGACATCAATAATGTTGTGCAGGCTTTAGTCTCTTATTGCAGGGGACCAAGGCCGAGCCGGGGGGTTAAAAACCATACAGTGAGTGCCTTATCTATGAAGTAGCAATCCAATCTCACTGACCCAGGCCTTATAATTCTGTCCTGACATTTTTAATTTTGACTCACTAGCTAGTGGAGCAACAGAAAATGCCTGGTGAGGAATGTGGATTTGAGGTGCTGGCTGTGGAAGTAAAGGCACTTGTTGCACTGGAGGTGGACCAGGAGCTGGCCCTGGTTGTACAGCTGGAGGCACTTGTGCATGTATTTGTGGTTGAGGCTGTTGCACTGGAATCTGCTGTGTTCCAACTGCCATTTGTGCTTGAGCTGCAATATTAGCATGACCTGCTGGAGATGCAGTCATTTGCCTTTGCTGCATTAAGATTTGTTGTGTTCCATCTAAAAAGACACCAGCACCACCAGGGGGTGCTTGAGTTTGGGCCTGTGGAGACACTTGTTGCATTGCAGCCTGAATCTCTGAGTGAGTTAGAGACAGGTTTGCCAGGGTCTGCTGTAATAATTCAAAATGTTCATGTAGGCTACGTTGCCTTTCAGCTTTCTCTAGTAAATTCCTTTTGCCAGCAGATGGTGCTGCACCTTTTGTTTCGGGCAGCTCTGCATACGTGGCACTTGGAACTTTAGAGTAGGAGTGATTATGTAAGACATGTGACGTGTGCACTGCTGTCTGTTCTGATTGGCCTGACACAAAATCCACCAGGGGGAGTGTCTTTGTGTCCGAAGAAGAAGGCAAAATGGCATTTTTAGACATTTTGAAAACACTAGACTCTCTCTTATCTTGCTCAAACATAGCTATATCCATTTGTGCCTGGAATAGCTCTTGTTCATAAAATTTTACACGGTCACGATAGGCTTTTATAGCCAGCTCATCCAGGGTGAGCTCAAGGGTGCGAGGAGAATAATGAATTGTTTCTGTCTCTGCGTGGGAGGAATTATGCTCGGCAGTTTGTGAAAACTTTGGCCTTGCACCAAGCGTTACAAATTCAGAAGGTTCTGGGAGGACTTTTTCAGAGCTTGCAAAATCAGAAGAAAATGCTACTGACCTCAGTCGTAATTCATTATCTTCAAAAACAGCTTCTGTCTTATCTCCCTCCATTTCTGCTCCCATGGCTTCTTCTTGTTCCAGGCGTGTGGCTGTAGCAAGGGGCTGGAAATCTGAAAACCTCCTGTCTGCCACCTCTTCGTTGGAAAGATCAATCAAATCATTTATGAAGAGTGGTCTTAGTTTCATTTTGCCTTTTTTCTTCTTTTTCGGCATCTTAGCAGATAGATTAATTAAGGTTCCTCAGTCATAAATCAATCATCTAGCTAACTAGCCTAGCGGTCTTATCAAAGTAACAAGCAAGGGAAAAAAAGCCATAATTTCAACTGTCCGACTGCTACCAGATGTCAGGGTGTTGATTAATCCCATTCTGCTTTTGGGATAATTGCACCTGATTACGAGGAGTGGATCGAGGCCTTTCCTTGTGAGTATACTTTAAGAAAACAAAACCCGAAGATATTTCTTCTAAGAAAACTCATTTATTTGTTATAAAGAAAATAAAACATCTCACTAACTAAGAAAATTAATTGTTACATTGTTACATTTTGAATAAAGTTCGTGCTTTTCTCAGCAGCCGGACCTCTGGCAAGAGAACAAAGGAAAGAGATGTGTGAAAGAATGTGAGTGGACATGCGCAGTTTAGCTTACTGATAACAATTCTTGGCAAGCTACGGAAAGTCTGATAGTCCAGAAATAATGAGCTCAGCTGGTAAATAAAAAAACGCAGTGACAGTGAGCTCCCTAGAATTACAAAATGATATGGTTGCCATATAAGTTCTGTAAATGAATGGATGAATCAGCAGGTTATCTGGTAGATGACTGTAAAAAAATATGATTTTTGTAATAGAGTTGTCAAAATCTGAAATGCTTTACTTGATTCAGTTGTCTTAGCTACAAATTTTCAGTTTTAGTCACAAATTGGCTTCTGTGGACCTCACTTCATACTTAAGAGGTCCATAGAGGGGGTTTGCATAAGCGCACCTATCATCCCTGTCATTGCATTTTTATATTATTCCTGTTTTTGTTTCTGTTTGACAAATTATAATAAATAAAATAAAATAAAATAAAATAAAATCAAGGTGCTGCTTGGACTATATAAAGCCCTTCATGGCATGGGTCTGAGATATTTGAGAACCTGGTTCTGTCCAGATGTTTTGTATCCCATCAGATCCAGCGGGCAGAAAATATTCTGGTCCCAACAATTAGGGAGAGGGTCTGGCAAGACCCAACTCCAGATTTGTGACCTTCTGACAAGCAAGTCAATGAGAAAGGCAAATTAACAACTGTGTTATTAACTTAACAACTGCATTGATTCATTTAACAACTTTGGCAAGAACAGTTGTAAAATGGGATAAAACTCACTTAGCAACTGTCTCACTTAGCAACATAAATTTGGGGCTCAATTGTCATGACTCAAGACTACCTGTAATCAATAAAACTGAATGTGTATAAATCAATGATCCAATACAATAGCCATAACGACTGAATTTTTTAAATCCACGAAAGTGACAAAACCAAACAATCATCACTATGTCCAGCCTCCATCAAACATTGTTTTCAGTAATACATGTGTTTGTATGTAAACGCATAATATGTAAATATTAAAATAAAAATAATAAGAACTCATTTTTTGAGAAAGTAAGATGGTAGAAGAAAGGAATTTTGTGCCCCTTAATAGAAAAATGATTGGCAAGAATGTATAATAAAATTCATATTTACTAATTATTTTGTTTATCTATATTGGAAAGTATATTATAGTTTTTAGATTTTTTAAATAAAAATATAGATTTTTTTAAAAAAATCTTAATAACCAATACAGAAAATGGGATAAGGAAATATTAGTTTTAAAATGTAAATACAGCATTCTCTATCTTAAAAAACGACAACACGTTAATAGCTGACTGCTTTGAAGTTTCATCAAAGGTTGAGGACAACATATGGTTTTCTGGTCAGATCAAGAATTTTCCTATTGGTACATCTCATCTCTTTTTGAAACTTATGAACAAAAGAGGAAAGAGGTGGAGAATAAAAAGAAAATGGGGACACTTTTTACTTACAAACACAACTGTTGTGCCAGTCTTCTACAATCTGTCCCAATGACTTCTTTAATGTAGCTTTATGTGCTGAATGCAATAAGCAGCTGTTTCCCTTTTGTTGGTTTACTGTAATGGCACTATCTGTATTACCCAGTGTCTTTTGGATTCTAATTTATAATTCATTGTACACAGATGTTTCCAGAAAGTAGAAATATTGGCTGCATTACCTGTCATTCCTAGTGTACTTTGTATTCATAGCGGGTAAACATACTTGAAGAAGGCTAGTATAGTGTATGGCAGCCTATAATCCATTAGCAAACACTTGTTTGATCACTAACTGAAATGGTGTTGGGGAAAATATGAAATAACCCAATATTTTACCCTCTCTTAATTAAAAAAAGGGGTTCTTTTCCAGATTTTCTCTTTGTCTGAATACAATAATACATCAGCTATTTGATCTATTCATCAATGTGGTTTGTTCCAGAAGAAGCAAGCATTTATTTATTTGTTTGTTTGTGTTCATAAGTTCATCACTCATGGTTGCTGCTAAGAATGTTAAAAGAGGAATGAATCCAGCAGGAAAGAAACAAACCTATCAGACAGGACTAAAATATTCCAGCAGCATAAATGGAAGATAATGGGAGACAATTGTACTGAGATTACTTATTGAACCAATTTTATTTTTAGTGCTGAAAAGAAGAGATAGGGCAAATATATTTACTATATTTATAGTCCTGCCTTATTTACAACATGCAGTTTACAATAATTAGTTTTTCAATCATGAGAATGGTTCTCATTCTATTGATGTCACTATCCTCTGGATGAGTCTCATTCATTTTTCCTGCATGGCAACTTTGCCAGATATGCTTGGCATGGGAACACATTAAAATGAAAATGTACTGAAGATGCTTTCAGGGAAAGCCGAATAAAGAAATGGATGCCAAACGTGTGTGGCAGCCTAGAAAGTGTATAACAGCCTGAATGCCATCACCATTAAAGCATTAGCATAGCTGTAGGCAGTAAACTCCTTCTTAACTGAGTTAATTTTTAACTGTGAAATACCCTTCGTGCTTCACCAAAGTACACTAATTTTATGACTAAGTGTTCAAAAGGATTTGTATCTAGTGACATTCTTTGTTCCTTATTTCTGTTTTGCCAATGACATCAAAAACCTTGAGGCTTGCTTCCTTGTTCATACATCATTTTTCTACCTAAGACACAACAGATTTGTTGCCATTCTTTTTCTATAGTTTGTGGATATTATCTCTTACCAGCATGTTCATATTTTCAACTTCTAATTTTTCAATTCTCCATAAATCTGCATTGTGGTCACACATTATATCTGAACAAAGGAAGTTGCTCCCACAATTACAGTAATACTGTTAGGAGTCTATGTACTGACTGATTATTTTCAGTTAGCTAGTACTTTCATAATAATAATTCTACTTTTCTCTGGGATGGTGTATGATTGGACAATATTGCAGATTTCAAACAGCACGAGAGAAATAGAAAAGTTGTGTTTATTCAATTTATTTTATTTAGGGATATTGTCAACTCTGAAGCAAATCTGTGCTGAAGCCATCTTGTGCTCTTTCATAGTTGCCACGAAGTCAGGGAGAGAAAAAATAGATAGCCCAGCTAACAGTCGAAACAAAAACATTTCCTGTGGGAATCAAGGTCATCCTAACAGGTGGCTGTTGAAGGAGGAGAGGAGCCTACCAGCTATATTCATTGGACAATGTAATTGGTGACACCTGGGAGGGGGGGGATTGTTACTCTTTTAATTAGGTGAAAACCACAGGAACTTTTAGAGTTGGTTTTTCAGTGGCTGTGCCTATATGATGTATCCAATAAACATGTTCTTTGAGGAATCTACCTGCCTCGGAGTTCTGTTTTCAATGGGTGCATTACTCAGAACTCAGATATTGTTGGAAATGGCTAACCTCAGTTTCAAAGCAAGATGCCGTTGAACAGAAGCTGTTTGGAAATACCTGCAAAATGGTTGAGTAGTAGCCCTGGCAGAAAGAGAGATAGGCAACTGAGTAGCATGGAACTGAAAGCAAATGCTGGGATTTCTAAAAGAATAGTGAAGTACATTTCATGAAGTTATTTTTCTGAGTTCCTGAGCACTAAAAACAGGATTTGAAGATTAAAGACTTTTCAGAAACAAAGTAGTCCAAAATCAATAGATTGATTTTGTGGCATCAAGTCATTTTCAACTTCTGGCAGCCACACAGATAGATTTTCTCCGTAACAATCTGTCCCCGACTTGGTCTTTCATATCTTTCAATGGTGCAGTAATCACTACTGCTGGTTGTCCAGCTTTTGCAGCCTTTTCCTGTGAGATAGGTCTTTCATAAAATTTCCAAGCCTGGTCATTTGTATCTCCAGTTGGAACTCTAGAATGATTTTTTTTAAAAAATGATTCATTGGTTTCTTAGCTATTCATGGTATTCTTAAGAGTATTGTCCAATACAACAGTTCAGCATCAATTCTCTTCCTATCCTCCTTCTTGAAAGGGCTGTTTTCAGGCACATGAATCTCATCATAAATATGTACATTGGTCAGAAAATGAATGTTTTATTACCATCACATTTTTAAATGGTCACTAACTACGGTAATCATTAAACAAAGAATGAGTACAGGTTATTTATGTTTCTTCCTCCAATTTTTAAACCATGCATCTCCTTCCATTCCAGCTTTCATTAATATATATTTAGCATAGTGGTTGAATTTCCCCCTGTGATATATGTATGTATCTATGTATCTGTGTGTATGTGTATGTATACACACACACACACACACACACACACACACACAGATTCATATTCATTTATTGCAGTATAGAGGTATCATTTTGGTTGTTTGAAGACAGTATTAGCCCTGAAGAAATCATTTAAGTAGAAGAAATTGATGTCACTTTCCTGCTTCATTTCATTTTCTTAAACAGTACATTCACCTACAATTTCCTCTTTTGGGTTTCTAACATTGGCATTACAAACTCCAATCAAAAGCAGTACATTTTGCTTGCATGTTCTGTTATTTTCAAACTGATCTTAATAATAAAACTTATCCACCTCCTTCTGCATTGGTGGTTGAACTATAAACTTGAATGATCATCATATTAAAGGGTTGTCAACAAAGCCTAATCAATGTTATTAGGTCATTGATTACATACTGGTACTGGTACTGGTCTTGCTATACCTTCCTATCATTAAAAGCAATGTTCTTTCTTGTTTATTTTTCATGGTGCCTCCAGGATCTTGTGACTGAAATGTTTGATTTTAGTCCGCCTCAATTCACTGATGCCGGAGATACCAATTTATAGTTATTTCACTGTGTTGTCTATGTTCATATTTCTTATGTTCCATATTCCTACTCTGATTTTGTGTACTTCAGATATTATTTTCCTGTATGGCAACATTAGCAACTAGACCTCGCAAAAGCTTTAATCTTAAACACTATTAAAAAGATTCTCACCTCTTCTTCAGTAGCACATGGAGTGTATTCCACCTGAGGGACCCATCATTCAGCACTATGCTGTCAATAGTTTTATATTTTCTATCCATTTGGTGTGTTGTTGTTTTTTTAAAAAAATAGAGGTGATTTACAATTGCTTTTTCCTGTCCAGTATGAATTGGCCATTCTCATTAAAGTGATCATCTATCTCCAGATATCTTCCTATATTGCTGCTTCCCAATATAGGTTGCTGCTTGATTAGCTGGGCAGTTGAGATGGCTCTGCTGGAAATATATACTCATACATTCCTGATGTTCTTTGCTTATCGCTCCCATGAATACCCCTTCTTCTCATAAGTTTCTTTTTACCATGTACCATCTCATCCTTAGGGACACTGACTCAGTGGCTAAGACGCTCGAAAGGTTGGCAGTTCAGCGGTTCGAATCCCTAGTGCCTCATAACGGAGTGAGCTCCCATTACTTGTCCCTGCTTCTGCCAACCTACCAGTTTGAAAACACGTAAAAAATACAAGTAGAAAAATAGGGACCACCTTTGGTGGGAAGGTAACAGTGTTCCATGTGTCTTTGGCATTTAGTCATGCCGGCCACATGACCATGGAGATGTCTTCGGGCAGCGCTGGCTGTTTGGCTTAGAAACGGACATAAGCACCACCCCCTAGAGTCAGGAATGACTACTACATATGTGCAAGGGAACCTTTATCTTTACCTTATCTCATCCTTCTTTAACTCTATGGCTTATTCTTTGATAAACTGACATCTATCTTTATGCTTAGAAAACATTTAGTCTATAAACACACATTCGCTTAAGTGTGATGTATCACAAGGAGACTGTGTTTACTCTTTATCTTAAGGATAATGGGCTTCCAGTACTGATTGTGAAGTTATTCCTCACGAAGTTTCTGGAGCACCAGGGCTACGAAAATAACTGAATAGATAATATAATTTCAATTAATATAATCAGGGTAAGTTAATGTAGGATATCATGCACCTTTTTTTTCCAGGACAGAAAAAGTGTGGAACATCCAGAAGCATTCTGCAAGGACTCATAGTCTGAGGCCTGGGAATCACTTCTACTGGATCCTCCATTTGTGGAAATCATTTGAAGAAGTTATTATTCATAGACAGGCATTTAGGGTGTTATCCAAAGAACTACACTGGCTTTTTGCTGTAGAAAAAAAAAGTGTGTAATTGCCTCAGTGGTTTACTAAGGTTTCTCAGAGTGGGACATCAACCTCTTATAGCCAATACTATTTAGCTCACAGAGTATATTTTGTGGTGCTGACTCATCCTTACATTTTACAGAGAAAACAATGAGAGATTCTCCCTTGCTTTTCAAAGGCTAGTGGTGTAGAACACCTGCTTTAGAGAGCTAAAGCAATAGCTGTTGAGGTGCACATATTCGTTTATTCTGCAAAACCGGCAGGTGATGATAGGAACAGGCTGTGAACATATTTAAAATTAATATTTGAAGTTTCTGGGGAAACACATCACTCACAGTATGAGCATCCAGAATGTTCAGACTCACAGTAGAGATAATATGAAATCAATTGAAAGTGGCTGTCAGCTAAACACACCCATGGATTTTGGTAACTTAGTCATTATTGCACCAAGTTTACTAATCTGCACAGCTCATTAAAGACTGCAGCTAAACTCTGTACAAATACCCACCACAGCAAATTTCCACCTGCTTTGGAAATCTTTGTGATCACTCTTTCACATAACAAATATGTATCTCCATCGGCTTTGCCTGTTCCAAGGCAAGACAGTATAAGAATTCATTATTATAGCTGACAACTGCACTGAAGCCCATAATAAGAATCTCCTTCACTTGCTCTAACAAGCAAATTCTCTGTTTTCCTCTTATAGAAAGGAAGTGCTGTCCCTATATGTGGCTTGAAAGGAAAGCCTATCTGCCCTTCCATTTTCTCCTTTTATTTGCCTGATTTGCAATTCTGTGCAGGTCCTTCTCAAAGAAGCAATTCTCTGCTGGAAATGCTGCAGCTGGTTTCCCCCCTCCCTGCATTCATAGTGAGGGAGGCAGCAGTGGGCTCACACAAGATTGGCTTAAATGGGAAATCAATACCGGTTCCTCATTCCCTACAAAAGAGCTGAACTGGGCTGGCTCAGCTCCAAGGGAAAAAAAAATGACTCAAGTGGAAAAGATTTGGCTGACAGGGGGATAGGAACTTTGCTTAGCTCGTACTATGCTTGTTGGGTCTGTGCCACTAAGCACATCACAAGAAGTTTGAAATAATCTACCTTACCTCTCACCATCTGCTTTCTGATGGATAAATATTAGAAAAATCAAAGGCAGAAGCTTGCTTTCCTGAGACAAACACCTATTAGCTTTGAAGAATTGAAATACTTCTGTTAAGCTCAGAAATAGGAAAGCTTTTGGAAAGGATTGTGTACAGCCAAAAGGTATTTGTCACCATAGAACGGCAAATGACAGTCATCAATCTATCATTTCCAGAGAGAAACTTTCTAGGATTATAGTCAATTTGCACCTTATCTGACGGTCCCAGGCAATGCTATGAGATATTAGGAGGAATGTTCACTTTATACATTCCTACCAGGTTTGTGGATGTGGCCCAACATTTCAAGGACCACATTGAGTTCTTTGTCCTTAGGTGATGTACCCTTGATTTAGTTCTTATGCTAAACTCATACCACATAGCTCCCAGCGACCGGTAAGATCCCACAGAGTCAGTCTCCTCTGGGTCCCATCAGCTAAACAATGTCGGCTTGCGGGCCCGCGGGGGAGGGCCTTCTCTGTGCCTGCCCCGGCTCTCTGGACCAACTACCTCCTGAGGTCCGGACCTCCCCCACCCTATTGGCCTTCCGCAAAGCGGTGAAGACCTGGCTCTTCTGGCAGGCCTGCGGCCATTGATCTCGTTATAATGATCTTGCGAGACCCGGCCACGAATTGGAGTGCATGTGTTTTAAAGTTTTTAAAGTTTTTAATGTTTTAATGTTTTTCTTTTTAACATTTTTTTATGGGATTGTTCGCATTGTTTTATTCTTTGTTGTAAGCCGCCCAGAGTCCCTTGGGAGTTGGGCGGCAAAATAAATAAATAATAAATAAATAAATAAATAAATAAATAAATAAATAAACTCATATCTTCCTGAGCAAGTTAAGATTTTATAAGCTAGTGTGAAAGAAAAATAAGGCAAAAGCAATATGAAGATTCAAAAGGCACTGCTTAATATTTGAAGGCAAGAAAGAAGAACTTGGAGAACTTTATGTACAGGAAAAGGAAAGAGGAAAACAGGAGAAGCAAGGTTGGTAGAAAAGTTATGAGAAAATGTAATCAAATATGAATTGCTTTGGAAACAATTCCAACTGTTATTTCTAAATTTCCAAATTTCTGAATAAATAGTTCAGAATGTCCGAGCCTCTTGTAAGGTAGAATTGTGATTATGATGTGTACAGTACACAGTTTTGCTTATTGCAATAGACAAAAAGTCCATTTTATGTACATAGGCAAGGTTGTTTTAATAGTTGAAATGAAATGTCCAAAATGCCTTCAGACATCTTGCCACATTAGACTAACAGTAGAATTGGTCTCCAAGTCCTCCTTTAGTTTGGTCTAAGCATTTCACAAAGAATGCCATCTTGGAACAATGTCTTGAGTAAAAGTGAAGATTCAAAAAGATACTATCCAAATTCTTTTGCAATATCCACATCTATTTTCTCAACATATTCTTTCTTTCTTTTTCTTCACAACAGTGAATCAATACTGACATAATGGGCAACTCATGGCTCTCCAGATGTTGCTGAATTGTACTTCCCAGTATTTCTAGAAAGCATATTGAATGATAAGAGAGCTCACAGTATTGTGATCCCTAGTTTTAAGGCAGATGTCCATTTGTTATCCATACTTTCTTTCTAATGTTCTGACTAGCAGAATGATGACTTGCACTAAATGTTAACATAGTTTATCAAATTTCCTTTAGGAATAAGCTTAATTTAATTAAAACATTTTAATGTTTAATTTTAAACATTTAAGATAATAAATATATCCAGAATTAAGCTTCTTCACCATCAGCAGAATGCTTAGAAACATATGATAATAGCTATCTTTAATTTATGCAGTAATTTATTTATTTTATAACTTGCATGCCATCTCCGTCATTAAGGTGACTCTATACAACATACAGTATATTAATATTACGTATTTTTAAAAAGTCTCTGCTTCCATTTATAATGAGAAAATTGGAGACCAACCCTTCTTCTAATTACAAAATGTAATGTCATCCGTTTTTATACCAGAAAGCAGGAAATGAGGGCAAATCCCCATGAAAATGAGAAAAAAGGGACCTTACATATAACAATAAGACCTACGTATTACCTCTGCCTTTTCTTAACATTAAAGGTATTGAAACCCTTAGCATAACTCATGCGGACAGTAATTTTGATTTTCTAAAATGATATACTCTGGAGGTTCTCAGTGCTTTGACCCCTAAAATGATAAATGGATTTGTGTGCAAGTTCTCCAACCCCTTGAAAAAAATTGCTCTACTCTTTAATAAGTCACTCTGTTAAAGACAGCTTTGACCTTATTCCCTAACTCAAGCTAATCTAAAAGCTGCAGAAGTGCAGAGATGTGGATTGGGTTTGTACACAGCTATGGTAATCATTGTGATGCAGTTGGAGTAGCCTACTCACATTTGCCTTTAAAAAAGAAAAAAGAAAGATGTCAGCCTGCTATCAAACATCCTTCCCAAAGTCCCAATTGGATTCATTCCAGATTATTATTTTACACCATCTCTTCAGAGGACAGTGTCCTGGAAAGCACAAGGCTTCCCCGTCATATGCATAAACTAAGGAAACTACACAAAAAAGGAAGTTATCTCTTCTGCACCTAATAGCAATAGCACTTAGACTTATATACCGCTTCATAGTGCTTTACAGCCCTCTCTAAGCAATTTACAGAGTCAGCATATTGCCCCCAACAATCTGGGTCCTCATTTTACCCACCTCGGAAGGATAGAAGGCTTAGTCAACTTTGAGCCTGGTGAGATTCGATCTGCCAAACTGCTGGCAGCCAGTGATCAGCAGAAGTAGCCTGCAGTACTGCACTCTAACCACTGCGCCACTGTGGCTAATACCACTGTCCTATGCCAATGAAAGGCAAACCTCTCTCTTCCTTGCAGTTTTGGTTGCAATAACGGTCAGTAGTAAAAAAGCACCAATTGGCACTGCAGCTGACCAGACTCTCTCCTACAAGAGAATATTACATAAATAATAGCCTTTTAAGATACTTTACTTGTCAAACCCCAGTCTGGGGTTCGTCATACCTGGGGGGTGAGGTGGAGAATAGGTCTATATCACGGTCCATTGCTCTCTGGCAATGACGGTTCCTGAGCATGTTGCTTCAGCTCTAATCAGGTCCAGCCTCAGACCTTTGAGAGTACTTTCCCATTACAAAGTTACAAGTTATATATATATCTATGCTTTCACAAATTAGCAAAGTGCTATTCAAATACAAAAACAAAGAAACACAAATCATCTTGAAAACCAAGGCAAAACAGTTCAAAGTAAGCTCTTTTTTTGCCTCTAATTCCCCATCCCACTTTGGGACAGAATTTTGCTATAGATCTGCACTTTGGAACTGTGGTGTCTCTCGGAAATTCATGATAAGTACTTGGTATTAGGCTGTGCAATGTCTTTTGTCTTAGAAAATGTACCTGGGAATGTGTGAACTCAGCATCTATGTGTGAATCAATTTGCTCCACACAGCTACAGCATATGTGAATGATTTAATGAATTGCAGAAAGGTGCTATGTTCATGCTCTTGCTCATTCCAAAGCATCTTTTCTTAACTAAAACTAAAACATTACACATCTGCTCGTCCTCTCAAAGGTCCTCTATTTTAAGGACCTGTAGTATTTCTTCTCTTATCCCTAGACCCAGAGCAGACAATCTTTCTTTGGATGTATACCATCCTTTGTTTTATTTCTTTGGCTTCTGAAAGATGCAATGGCTGTAGTAATGATACAAAAACATCACTAGGAAAAAGGACTGAAGTTTAAAAATCTTTTTAAAAAATTAAGTTAGGGAGGAAAGAGAGAAAGAGAGAAATCTAATAGCACCATTATTTTTATGGATAGATATGCTTAGAATAGAATAACAGAGTTGGAAGGAACCTTGGACCTCCAACCCCTTGCTTAGGCAGGAAACCCTATACTATTTCAGACAAATGATTGTCCAATCTCTTCTTAAAAACTTCCAGTATTGGACAACTCACAATTTCTGGAGGCAAGTTATTACAATGAGTAATTGTTCTAACTGTCAGGAAATTTCTCCTTAGTTTTAAGTTGCTTCTGTCCTTGATTATTTCCCATCCATTGCTTCTTGTCCTGCCGTCAGGTGCTTTGGAGAATAGCTTGACTCCTTCTTTGGGCAATCCCTGAGATATTGGAACATTGCTATCATGTTACCTCTATTCCTTCTTTTTATTAAATTAGACATACGGTACCCAATTCCAGCAACTATTCCTTATATGTTTTAGCCTCCAGTCTCCTAATCATCTTTGTTGCTCTTCTCTGCACTCTTTCTGGAGTCTCAACATATTTTTTACATTGTGGTGACCAAAACTAAATGCTGTATTCCAAGTGTGGTCTTACCAAGGTATTATAAAGTAGTATTAACACTTCATGTGATCTTGATATGTGTTGTGTTGAACATCATCACATCAGAATTAATTCTTTGGCTAGATATTTCTATCCTATAATTAGTAAAATAGTTTTCCACTGTAAGTATTAATCAAAATATTATGTCCTCTCTGTTTCATTAATAAAAATGTGGAATATGATTTTTTTTAAAAAAATAATCATATACTGTACAAAAGAATTACATTATGGCAGGGAGGATGTATTGAAGACTACATTTATTTTGTTTGAAGGGTATACCACACTTCAAAAAGTAGAAGAGGCTCAAACATACCCACATCTTATTTCATTAATATCTCTAGGAAATTAAATTAAATGTGGTTTATTTATTTCTCCCCTTCTCTAGTGCTAAAGAAATAATAAAAACGTTGGTTTCATATCTAACATTTTTAGGGAGCTCTGTGTGTTTCAGATCTATAGGGATAATAGGAAATGAAAAGAAGTTAGGACATCCTGTCAAGCAAGTCCTATGATAGCTCAGTGTAGATTAAAAACTTCCTGTTTGCACTATCATAATGGCAATCATGAATAAATTACCTGGTGTGCAAAGCAACTGCAGAGCCACTGCATGGCTTTTGCGATATATTGGTTTTAAGCATTGAAACTAAATAAAAGCCAGACTTTATTTGGCATATGAGCATGTGGACATCTGTATGCATGTAATGTATAGCATAACAACTATGGGCATTTTGATGTATGTTTTTCCTCCTTTTAATTGTAAACCACCCAGAGCTATTAAGCAATCAGACAGCCTCTAAATCAGAGAAACAATAAGAACAATAATTTTATTTTATATGCACTTATATCAATGTGAAGTGCAACAAAAACAAGAAAATCTTGTAGTATAAATAAACATCAACAGTAAAATCAAATAATGATCAGTTTAAAAATATCTAATCCCGACTCAATTTAACTAGTATCTGTTGGCTGCATCATTTCTGCTTACCAATTTGTTCTTCGTGGTACAGAACCAAAGAGGGGCCTCTTTATATCTACTTTCCATTAAGTATTTGGCTTTGGGGGGAAAATAATATCTGAGGTTCATGTAAAATACTTTAAAGATATAAAAGCATTTTAAACCTTAAGAAATTAAGTTCCAAAGTTAGTTCAAAGAGGAGTCAGTATCACAGACTGCTGTAGCTCAGTTGTCAGGTTTCTTAGTGCTGAAGTAAGAGTTAAAGTCACCTGTGTTTTAGATCCTTGCCTATCTTGGCTGCTGCTCAAGAACCAAACTGGCATGTAGCAGAGGTGATACTTGTGCTGTCCTATGGGCACCCAAAACTGCTCATGCTACTGCATTCTTCACCAGTTGCAGCTTCCAGATACTGTTCAAGTGTAACATCATATTGACCAATTTTAGCCTTTAAGAAGGCCATGAAAACCTAGCTCTTTCCCTAAGCATTGGGATAGGATGGGGTTGAGTCAGTAAATAGTATGGTTGGTCTGGTATTTGAGGATTTATTCTGTTTTGTACCTTGTTTTCAATGGTTCTTGGGAGGAACTTTATGTGAAATCTGTGTCCATGTATGCTCTTTAAATAAATAAACAGACAAACCTGGGCAAGATCTCATCATTTTCTAATGATACCCATTTATATATTTTAATCCAGGCCAGCAAAGCCATTGAGGTTCTGTTCCAATATCTGGAAAATGTGGAAGCCTGAATGGGAAAGGATAAGTCAGTCTAAAAAAATCCAGGCCTTGAAGCACCCTGGACTCATAAATGTTCCTTCTTCATATCAGAATGGGGTGGCATTTCCCCATTCAGAGTTTGGTGGACAATTTGCAGCATCTTCATGAATTTATAACTCCTAGATTGAAACTCCTAGATTTTTAGACCTGGTATATGTTGCTGTTATTATTATTATTATTATTATTATTATTATTATTATTATTATTATTATTAATTGGATTGTTTATTTGTATGATTTTTTTATTTAGCCCTTTGTGCACCAGTATAAAAATAATGTAAATTATTTTAAGTAGTTAATTTTGGACCTGAGTCAGTAGGCAGAAATAAAAGTCAGGAAGACCTGCCAACATTTGTTGTTATGTTACAATCAAGTCACCAAAGGGTAAAAAACTGATGCTTAACTATTAGATAATATGAAATGGATTATTCTTCTAGGAATTCATAAGATTAAAGTTACAAGTTCTCTGATATACTGTATTGTGGCAGTAAGGTACAGTTGCTCTGTCTGATGACCTGTGTAATTGTACATTTGTGATATGTTATACATTGTACATATCTATCCACACAACTATAGGTATATAGAAAATACTAAAGGTATTTTCCCTCTTAATATGATTTTATTAGTATTTTTTATTATATTAAAAGTGAAACTTAGAATATACAACCCATCATTGATGGTAATATATGGAGGAATTTAGGATCTAATAATTAACAATACACATTGATAGCGATTTCTATCAATAGCTGTGTTATTTTACAATATTACTTTATCTTAGTCTTTTTGTGTGTATATTTGTTAGCAAAGGAATAATGTGTCTTTCTGATATGCTTTTTTGCTGGATGAAAATAATGAGTCGAATTAAAAGAGGAACACCAAAGGAGTTACTCATATATAAGAATATATTTTATTGTTTCTTTTGTTAGTAAAATAAGAGAAATCTCATTCCTTTTAAAGCAGAATTTTCCTTTGGATCCCTGCTGTCTCTAGAAGGGAAAAGGGGAAATCACATTGTTTAGTTGGACGAGAACAATCAGATATAATAGTTTGAATTCAACTGAAGTGGCATTACAGTTAGTCACTTTTTATTTGTCTTGAAAATTATTCCTTCTGGATGAATAGCTTGCCAAACCCACTCATAAAACCACCCCATCACATAGCTTCTTGTCATCCCCTTCTCACAAAGCAGTTCTCCCCTTGTCAAATCACTTGGCTACAAAGACTGTCTAACAAGAGATCCGCTCAGCAGAAGAAATGGAAATATGAGAAGGTGTAGGGACTCAGAAACCCTAATCCTATTAATGACAAAGAGTTTAGTAACAATATATCTTCGGCAGGCATAGGGTAATAATTCTTGTGACATGTTGCATAGGTGAGGAAAATGTTGTAAGCAGATGAGACATACCATCTGCTCCTCTATAATGCTGTGAATCACAGCTATGCAGGATTATATATTGTACATATGTATCATGAGAAGCATCCTCTCTAATATGTCTTCCTCATAAGCATTTTACCTTACTGTCCCATGACAACTTTCCAGAATATAAATCCTGTTCTCAATGAGACTGATTACTAATTAAGAGACATGGAAACATATGGTTTAAATCATATTTCACTTTATTGGAAGTGGTTAAACAATGCTAACCAATATTAATGCATCTACAAATATGGGCATATGCCTTCTTAAATCTCCCAGGACATTAATTACCATTATTTTAATCCCTTTAAGAGTTATATAGACATTCAACTGTCAGCAAATTAGAACAATATGTAGATGTTCCAATTTTAAGTCTCTAGAGTAGGTACAAAAGTTTTCATTCCAGGTTACTGCACAAACGTATCTTTCAGGAGAGAGAAAAGTTTTCAGAGTAATGTGTGACTTAAGGGCTAATAAATCAAGTAAGATTTCTCGTGTTTTAAACTCAACATAATTTTCTTTTGCCTTTTTTCCAATTTGCTTTAATACCTATCCTCTCTTTGTCCTTGGCCATACAAATCAATTAAAAGCAGTTTCCAGGAACTCTTCAACATCAAAATGTAGTCCAAATCAGAACTCAGGGGACAGAAAAAGGTTCATGGGTCATATTTTAAATATGTAATTACAGAACTATTCAAAATTTTAATTGGGCATAGATAGATATGTTATTAAGGGGTGTGCTGCCCTTCCCTGAATAAGATCTATGCCTATACTGATCTGTGTTGTATAATTTAGAAGGTAAAAGCAGAGGTCATTCAAATGTTGAAGCAACTGGTCTCCTGTTTTGAAAAGCTCAGGCCAAATTGTCAAGAAGGAAGATGACCTGGACAGAGATAGCCAGATCAGCTACCTAAGCAACAAGAGAAAACATGGGTTAAGTCCAAAATAAGAGGTTATTTACAAGGGACTTTAGTAGATATCTCCCTAATTCAATAAGTGATGCAGGACAGGGGGAGTAAAATACACCCAGACTTGCAAGATTCATGTCAGCCATTACCTAGACAAAACCATGAAGTCAACTCCACAAAAATGCTATTTTATTAATTTTGGCTATAGTAATATAACTTTGCAAATCTAAATATGCTTTATGTTACCTGACTCCTTATCATGTGATTTAGGGAGTAAAAGACACCTCCTTAAATCACATGAGTACCTGAGTCACTTGTGCATGCCTCCAAAAATTGGGCAAAAATTGGGAAGAGATCTAAGGATTGCAAGATAAATAACCAGGATGCAATTCTAGGAGCAGAAGTCTAATATAAATATTTGCTTGAGTACTGATATTGCCAAATATTTAGATATTTCATAATCTTACCTTCAGAATCCCACCGATCTATGGCTGCAAACAGTCAGAAGCTATCCAGCAAAAATTATTATAATATACTATATATCTGTATTGGGATCACTTTACTGATATATACATCTCTCTCTCTCTCTCTATCTCCCTCCCCCACCCTCTCTCTCTCATACGTATGTATGTACCATATTTTTGGAGAATAAGACACTCCGGACTATACGATGCACCTACCGTTTTTGGGGAGGAAAACAAGAAAAAAAAAATCTGCCTCTGCCTCCCAGCAATTTGCCTCCTTGCAGCAAATGGGGTGCGCAGCAATCCCTGCAGCCTGAAAGCTGAGGGTTGGGAGGCCGATGCAACTGACAATCAACTGCTTGTGCTAATCAGGTTGTGCTGAAGCTGAAACAGGCTGTGTGCTGTTTGCTGTTTGCTGCAAGGAGGTAAATTGCTGGGAGACAGAAGCCAAAGGTGGTGGTTAGGCGGGGCTACATTCAGTGTATAACGTAGGGTTGCCAGGTATCCACTATTTGAGCGGACACCACATTATGTTCACTATTTTTTTTCACAAAATAGTGGACATTTTTTTTATTCAAAAGCTTTATGATGAAATGGTACGTAATCTAAAGCTGTACAGTATAAGAGAATAAGGATAGGAGAATCACGTTTTGTCTTTTTTTTCATAAGTTAGAATGAGACAAAGATCGAATGCTCATTGCAATAATCACATTTTACACAACAGCGCAAAAAATGCATTAAAGCAGTTATCTTTTGATATCGAAAATGTAGCGCTGAAGGTTTTTGCTGAATTTTTGAATTCTGCGAAGAAACGAGAAGAGTTGAAATCATTTTTTGAGTTTTGCGAGTCAGAATTCCATGAAGTTTTGCACCATGTTCCAACACATTGGTTAAGTTTGTTTAAAGTGTTCGAAAGACTTCTTTTAAACTGGATACCCCTAAAATCGTATTTTATTTGTCTTGGATCTGATGACTGCCATAAGGTTATCTGGAACCTTATTTCGGATCAGGAAAATGAACTCACAAAGGACGATGAACCAACAATTTCAGAATTGTATTTATATTTCACGCACTTCTTCATGTCAATAATGCAAGACACCCTACTGAAGCTGGAAAGCAAGAAAATTCTTGCATGTGATCTTCACATTATCATGTGTAAACTGCATGATTCTTTGCAAAAAAAATTCGATGAGCAGTTTTTTGGAATGAAAGTTTTATTTGCCTTACGTAAAAAACATTTGCCTGAGAATGCCGTGCAAAAATTCAAGAAAGAAGCCATCAACGTGTATCAAAGAGCCATTGCGTACCTAGAAAAGTGGTATAATTTCACTGATTCAGTATATGAGACGCTAAGTTGTTTCAATCTGATTGATCGCAATAATCCTCCAACTTTAGAAGAAATGACAAACATCTGGTTATTATCACCATGGTGAGAAGAACTTCCACCCAACACTCTCTTCAATGAAATTTCTGCCCTAGAAGAAGTTTATGTTCATCTGCAGGGCGATTCATCCCTTGATAAGTGGATGTACTTTTTCAAGAAAGAGCCAGCTCCGAGTTTACTGAAACTATTCCAGTATTGTGCACCAATTCCGGTATTAAATGCAAACGTTGAACGAATTTTCAGCGTCATGGGAAATTTGTGGACTGACGAACGTAACCGACTGCTTGTACCATCAGTTCGAAGTGAACTTTGTATATTTTTTAATATTTCTCAACATTGTACTGAAATTAAAGTATTATTCCTTAAACACAAAGAATTGATCAAAGCTGCGCAGTCAAATAAAAAATACACACGACAGCAAAGTTAAATGTAATTTAATATTTTACATATTATTATAATATATTTGATGTTTTGAATTTTAAGTAAAGTTTTGAAGTGATTATTTTAATACGTGTTAAAATGTTTGTAAGAAAATATATAATTTAATTGTAAATTTTTTTTATTTTTTTACTACTTAACCCCCCCCCCCCGCTTGTCCGCTATTTTTTGGAAGCAGACCTGGCAACCCTATGTATAAATTGCACCCAAATTTTCACCCTATTTTTTGGGGGGAGGGAGAAGTAGTCTTACACTCCGAAAAATACGGTATGTATTTGTCTTGATTCATCCCCAATAAAGATTTCTTAGATAAAACCATGTTAACTACCAGTTTGATCATATATGTACAAGTATGTTAAGCAACTGATTCTCTCATTGACAAAAATTTGATTAACTCTCAAGGTTGATTACCCCCCCCCCCCCACATACACACACACCATGTCTTCATCACTAAAGTAATCCTAATCCCAATCCCAGTTGGAGGATGCCATTCAAAAACTTTGGCCTAGGCTTTCATTTTTTTGCTGAAGAGAAATCTTATCTTTCTGAAACAGTGTACATGTTTTTCAAGACTAGTGCTCTGAATTTGAGATAAAAGCTTGCATTATAAATGGACAAAGCATCCTGCCAGAGATTATAATAAATCTTCCTTCAAATATCACTCTGATTTATAATGTATAATACAAAAGAATAGATACACTTTAGATGAAATAGACACTTCTCATGGTGCTATCTTTATAATCTTCCCTAGCCCTTCAAAATGTGAATGGCCAACTCTCAATCACATGCAGAATGAGGTGAAAGTACTACACTTGACTTTTCACTTTTAATTTAATGGTAGACCTTAAAAAGAGTAGAGAAAGACAATCCTTTTGCTGAGCACAATGACTTCATTTCTTTCATAGAAAAGAAGCCATTCCCTTATGTGAAAAGTTCATGTACAGTTATTACCATCAAAATGTCATGGTTACACTTTTAAAATATGTTGGAGAAAACGGGAAGAATAAAAACAAAGCAAAACAAAAAAAATAGCATACCATGAAGATTTCTGAATGCATTTCGTGGGCAAGACTGTAAATTCTTTTAGATATTAGTTGATAATTTAAAAGACCATTGATATTCAGCCTTCTGTAAAAGAAATGAATACATTCAGGGCCAGATTTAGATGAAAAGAGGCTCTAGGCTATTCCACTTATGAGGCCCTTTCACCTATAGTAAAAGTGTAATTTTAATTTTGCTAACAATTTGAATGTAGGCCCCTCTTGATCTTGAGGCCCTAGGCTGAAGCCTAGTTAGCCTATAGGAAAATCCAGCCCTGAATACATTACATATAAAAAAGTAAGCATATTTCTACTTTTAACCAAAACTTTAAAAGGTGCCCCATTTTTATTCAAAAGCATTCATTCTATTTCTTCATATAAGAAAATGTTTTTAGTTTCACAGAATTACTTTCCAGTCTTTCTGGTTTGGGCCTCAACATTATTGTCAGGACCACAATATTAAATGATAAAGAAGGTTTTTATTGTGGAAAACTCAAAATCCATTCAAATGGCATGGCTGACACCAGTTTGATCTGTCACAGTAGGATTAGTGATTTGAAGCAATGTACAGCAGACAGGTAAGCAGCACAATCTAAATCAGCAAACCACAAGGTTTGAAGCATTGCTACTTTCATATCTATCCCATCGATTCCTTTTCGTTATGGACAATGAGATATATTTGATAAGGAAATTATATTATTTTACTTGGCCTACTCCCCAAAAAAATCTGAGCATGGAAACTGATGGAAGAAGCAGAAAACTCCACATGATCATTCTCCCAGTTCTAATATTTTTAGTGCAATGGTTTGGACAACAAAGTGGGTGATAAACATTTACTGGCCAGATGCCCTTCCTGATACCTATGTGGAAGTCACAGCAGATATTTTTGTTCTTTTTGCCCAAGGACAGAAAAATCTGCCACTACCCAAAGGAATATCCCAAAGATGCTTTCTCAGAAGGCAAATGGACTTTCTTGTTTTTCTCTGAAGATGTTTTGCTTCTCATCTTTGATAGGCAATCTATGGAGACAATCTCCACAGACAACTACTGTACCTAGGATTGTACTTTCAACCTTCTGAGAAGCAGGCAAGCATCTTCATCATTAGGCCATCATGCCACTCAGAGAGAACCTTCCTATCTAATAAATACTTAGACTCTTACCAAACCAATTTATGCTCTGTTCTTATGGATCATGATGCTTGGAGCAAAAACCCAACCAACCAACCAACCAGCTTTGTCTCTTTCTGCCTTTCTCAAACATCATGAAACTTAAAGCTACCATAAAAATATAATGTTGATGTTTATATATATGATACATATATGTTTATCATACATAATACACATACACACACATGGAAATCAACACATAACAAGGCATATGGCAAGGTGATACTATATTGGCTATCCTTTTCTCAGCCTGCCTTGAAGAAGTAGTTTGCAAACTAGTCTGGGCGAAAGATGGAATAAAAGTCAATAGCGTCTATTTAAATCATTTAACATATGCAGATAATGATGTTCTCTTGTTGCAAGACCCAGAAGAGCTACAAGGACACATACATGAGCTGCAGAAAGCAGGAGAAACATTTGGCTTAAAAACAATCCTGAAAAAGAGTCAGATTATGTTTAATAAATTTACCAAAGAAAAATTGTTTATCTAAAGAAGAACTAGATGTAGTAGACCACTACATATACCTTGGCCAATGGATCTCAATGGAAGGTGATACAACAAAGGAAATTGAATGGTATGTCAAATGTGGTTGGCAGGCATTTGGCAGGCTAAGCATAACTTTCCCCCTATGCCTGAAGAGAAAACGTTTAAATCAGTGTGTGCTACCTGCTCTAACATATGTGGAACATATGATATAAACCTCACAATTGATACAAAAGTTAAGAGTGTCACAAAGAGACATGGAAAGATGCATGCTCAGCATTACAAGACAAGATAGAAGTCAGCACATGGATTAAAGAACAAACAAATATATGATATCATCAAGACAGTAAAATAATGGAAATGGGCTGGCCGCATAGCAAGAAGAATTGATTGCATGTGGACCAAGGCAGTCACAGAATGAATCCCAGATAAAAAGCATCCACTAAAGAGACTTAAAACAAGATGGATCTATGACATCATCAAGTATTGCGGGCCCAATTGGCAAAAGAAAGCTCAGGACCATGCGGAAGAGGCCTTTATCCTGCAGTGGATAGACAATGGCTAAGATGATGATGATGATGATGATGATGATGATGATGATGATGATGATAAACACACACAGATACACATATGTGTTTGTTTGTTTGTGTGTGTGTGCAGTTGCATAGTTTATTTTTAGCATAACTAGAGTACTATATATGTACCAGTTTTGATCTAAAGTATACACCCAGTGATTTCCACTTGTATGGGGGAAAGGGCTGCATAAGGCTTGTAAGTGGCATGCAAGAGATTGTACAACCAAAAAGGGCAAAAGCAAAATTAGAATAAATTTAAATGATACAAATGAAGAGAATTAGAATAATATTACAAAGTGTTAATGTAATTGCTGTCAGTGTATTTAATAATTTTGCCGTTATGTCTCATTAAGAAATATAATTTGATAGTAACTATTTGGGAACTATAAGTTCCCAAGAAGGTTAATACAAGATTTTCAGTGTCTACAGATAGTTTCTAATGTGCATCACTGTGCATGCAAAAATAGCTTATTATGTCCATTTTCATAAATAATTATGTTTAAATATTTTTAATATTTCCTATATATTTCTTCCCCAAAAATGAAGTGATCTGTAAATAGCACTACATTGAAAGCTTTATACTTTCCTTTTGCCAACTATTGGTTTCCTATATTTGTTGTACTGAAGAATTACGGTACTTGAAATCTGCTAAAATCTTATATTTTGCATTGACAAAACATAAAAGAAAGATACCATTCAAACAAAATGTATCACACAAAAGAGTTTTTACTTACATTTGAATTTTATTTTTTCCCCCATATCTTTTCTACTGTTATCAGAACTACATATGGCCATACTCATATAGAAACAAGAACAACAAAAAAAAGATAAATTTATTTATTTATTTATTTATTTATTTATTTATTTATTTATTTATTTATTTATTTTATTATATTTCTATACCGCCCTTCTCCTGCGGGACTCAGGGCGGTGTACAGCCAGGATAAAACATAGCATATAAAATTGAAGTCTTTTGTGATGCTGATCAAACACATTAAACACATTTATGATACATGGACTTGTATGCATTTTTTTAAAAAAAAACTGACAAATTTCAAAATCTTGTAATCAACTGAATATGATGTCCACCGCAAGTGATGATACAAGTACTTATTTTTCAACTAGGTAGAATGATAGAGTAAGCTTGTATTTTAGAACTTGGGTGCATGTAACCTGTGGAAACTCTTTCAGGGTGTCACAGAAATCCCTGGAAAGGGAACCACTGATTGGTTCAAAATTGGGAAAGGAGTCCAGCAAGGCTGTATACTGTCACCCTGCCTATTGAACTTATATGCAGAGCACATCATGAGAAAGGCGGGCTAGGTGAATCAAAAGTTGGAATTAAGATTGCCGGGAGAAATATCAACCTCAGATATGCAGATGATACCACTCTAATGGCAGAAAGCAAAGAGGAACTAAAGAGCCTCTTGATGTGGGTAAAGAAGGAGAGTGCAAAAGTTGGCTTGAAACTCAACATTAAGAAAACTAAGATCATGGCATCTGGCCCTCTCAATTCCTGGCAATTAGATGGGGAAGAAATGGAGGTAGTGACAGGTTTCATTTTCCTAGGCTCCAAGATCACTGCAGATGGGGACTGCAGCCAAGAAATTAAAAGATGCTTGCTCCTGGGAGGAAAGCTATGGCAAATCTAGACAGCATACTAAAAAGGAGACACATCACCCTACCAACAAAAGTGCATATAGTCAAGGCTATGGTTTTCTCAGTTGCAATGTATGGCTGTGAAAGTTGGACTATAAGAAAGGCTGAGCGCCAAAGAATTGAGGCCTTTGAACTATGGTGCTGGAGAAGACTCCTGCGAGCCCCTTGGGCTGCAAGGTGATCAAACTGGTCAGTCCTAGAAGAGATCAACCCTGACTGCTCTTTAGAAGGCCGGATCCTGAAGATGAAACTCAAATACTTTGGCCACCTAATGAGAAGGAAGGACTCACTGGAGAAGAGCCTAATGCTGGGAAAAATTGAGGACAAAAGAAGAAGGGGACGACAAAGAATGAGGTTGCTGGATGGAGTCACTGAAGCAGTAGGTATGAGCTTAAATGGACTCCAGAGGATGATAGAGGACAGAAAGGCCTGGAGGAACGTTGTCCATGGGATCGCAATAGGTTGGATACGACTTCACAACTAACAACAGAAATCCTGGCATTTTCTGATACATAGGGGTTTTTAACCAATGTGTAATAAATCATATTCATTGACCCAGGAAATATATTTGAGAATAAGTTTGTTAGGGGAGACTCATTTACCATTTGCTTTGTATTACTATTTTCCTAGCAGATTTATCTGCATCAGTTCTACTGATTTCTGTAAATGCTCATTATAATAAACTCAGTTAATCTCATTGTGAATTCTGATTAGATGAACAATACATTTATTCTTCCATTACAAGCCCTGTACTTCTGTCTCGATTTATCCTGCTGTAAACTATTTAATAATTAAGACTGATGTGTTATATGATGCTACATTCCTTTGAATAAGATCCTACTCTTACTTATTAAGAGCATCTCCAACTGTGACACAAATTAAGGTCTCTTCAGAAATTGCAAGTAACTGATTGGTTACTAGGAAGAAAATCTGACTTGAAATGTCCTGCAATTTTGAACTGAAACCAAATTTCATATACATTAAAAAAATAAAAGTGAGCAGATCACATTTTAATGATCACATCAACTATACATTTTGTTGAATTTCACATTTCTAAATTGGAAATATGAAATAAGTCTCCTTGGAATATTAACACTTTAGTGAGAATTATGCTTCCATATATTAATAGATAGATAGATAGATAGATAGATAAATAGATAGATAGATAGATAGATAGATAGATAGATAGATAGATAGATAGATGGATGCATACTTAGGTATTACATTTTGATTTGTTTCATTTCTTTTGTTTCGTTTTTGGTAAGCTTTTATTGTTTTGGATCTGTTTATTAATTGTTTATTTTTATTATTGTGGTAGCACCTTGTGCGATCTAGAAAAAACTTAACAGAGCTGAACCTTATTTAAACTAGATTGGAAAGTAGAAAAGCATCCCAGAAGAATCCAACTGCAAACTGATGCTTTGACAAAACAATATAGAGATTGAGTCAGTTTAATGTTAAGACAGTTTTAGGAGTGTTTTATACTAGTGTTGCATTGTAAAACAGCATGCTATATTTACACTATATTACTTTTCTTGTGTTTTCAATTTCAGTTTTGTGGGGATTTTGTAGATTTCAACAATTGTTATTGGAAGGAGCTTCTGGGAAAGAAATGTAAACTGAAGATAGCTTGGTGAAAAGCAGAGATGACCAATAAAGAATGAAAGCTGTTGAGCAAAGAGGTCCTTCAATAATTCCTTTCTACACAAGGAGAAGAGTTGAGATTACTTGAGAGTATTTTAGACATTTGCTGATAACAAGGAGACTACAGGACTGTGGTCTCTGGTAGGCTTAGAGCTTTGGAAGATGAGGGACAGCAGGTAGCGTCTTTAAAATAATACAAAGTTCTCATACTTTATTTTGAGTTTCTTTTTTTAAACATAATAAGACAAGACTTACTAAAATTAGACACTAGAGAGAGCTAGAAGGAACTAAAGATTGCACTTAAAGTATAAGAACACTCAAATTCAATTGACAAATAGAGAATTAAATAAAATATTTTAACATTGAACATATTTAAAGATATGTTTAAACAATGGACTCAGAAGTTAATTTTAAGAGTTTCTGCCTTAAGCAGTGTTTATGGAAGAGAACAAGTTTTACCTGAAAGACTGAAACTGATATGAAAGTGGATTTTAAACAATGAAATGGAAAAGATATTACACTGGATGAACATCAGTAATTAAAATTACAAATTAAAATTACAAATTAAGACAATGACATGGATTACTTTTCTGTACTGGATTTACAAAAGAGGCTTCATAAACTTTGAAGAATTTTGTGAAAAAGAATAAGAAAAAATGAAAAGTTCTTGGACATTATTTGAAGGGAATAAAGATCAAGGTTTTTTAAAAGTAAAAGGAACTAGTATAACCAATAATATATATTGGTTTATTTGATTAAAATAGGTAATGTTCTTATTTCTACATATACAGTACCTGTACATTTTTCTTCCCTAAATGTAGAACCTTCCTTTTTTCACTGTTGAATTTCATTTTGTTAGATAGTGTCCAATGTTCAAGTCTGTCAAGATCCTTCTGTATCTTCTGTATTATATAGCCAAATGTACCAGTTATATCTCTAAAAAAAGTAACATATGATCTATGTTGACACTAAGTTTTATATTTTACTGAGTGCATAATTTAGATACAAGAAGTCAAAAAGGATGCTGTCTACAACAACAGCACTTTCTATCATATTACATACTTTCTTATAAACATTGCATACATTTTTGTATACAAGAAGTATTTTATCTCTATATGTCTTGGCTATATCTCATGCTTTGTTGTGTTTTGTCATTCCCCTTTCTGGTCTGGTATATTTGTTTGGGCCTTTGATCAATAATTAAATGAATGACTGAATAAGGAAGAAGTAGCTATCAGACTGATTTGGATAGCTTTACATCACTGCTGTTTCTTTCTTAACTAATTTTAAGAATGTTAAGTTTTTAAGTTTATCATATAAGATATATGATCTTATATCAGCACAGTAACTTCTCAGAATCAGAGGTGGAATTCAGCAGGTTCACACTGGTTTGGGCGAACTGGTTGTTACCTTTTTGCCCAGTTCAGAGTACCAGCTAATTCCACCTCTGCCTATACCGACTAATCCCATCACATGCTCCCCATGTCCCGTTTTGGCTTCCAGGGTGGTCCAGGAGACTGTCCAGGCCCGAAAGTTGGAATGGGGATTTTGCAATATCATTACTGTGGAGTGAGCTCCGAGTGGGGATTTTGCATTATCATTATGTGGGATCAGTTGGATATAGGGATTTTGCATTATGATTGCTCATAAGTAAGTAGGAACCAGTAAAATTGGAATGGAAAATCCTATCTGTAGATCAGCATTTTTCTTCATTCAACTTCATGCTGCCTGGGAAATTCTGGGAATTGAAGTCCATGCACTTTAAAGTTGCCAAAGTTGAGAAGCATGGGTCTACACTAGAGTTTAGGATTTTCCATTCCTGTTTTATGTAGAGTTTGGTGCAATTAAATAAATCAGTTGTGGTTTTGTTAACAAATAGTGATTAAAGCAATATGAACCATTACTGGACTTTTTGTGAGAAACTGAAATTAAAAGTTGATCTGGGCTTTGATGATTAAATAAGAGATTGTGGAAATAATGTAGACAAATGTTAATCTTAGAATAAGAGTTTGATATATTTTTTAACTTATATCTGTACCAAAGAAAGTTGGAAGAAATTCTCTTTCAGCTTTCCTTCTTTTTCTCTTTATTTCTTATACTTTCACTCTTTTTCTTTCTTGAGCCTTTTCTTTTTCAAATCTGTTTTTTATTTGTTTATCCCTTAGCTTTGTATTTTTTTGATGTATGAAGGATCAAATACTCAGACATTATAATTCTACATTCCTTATTTATAGAAATTGTATTAAAATTTAGAATGAAATCCATTTCATATAAGGTGGGCTCTGAGTCCCTCTAACCAAAAAGTGTTTATTGATAGAAGAGAATATTTGTAGCTCAGGGTTGAACTGCGGGGTCCTTGATGCTCTCTGAACTTGATGGTTTTCTTGCAGATGTTTCATTACCAAACTAGGTAACATCATCAGTACTAGAATGGAGTGGAGTTTGCTCTTATTTTCATATACTAGTGGCTTACCCTGTCAGTGTTGATCAGTTGCTTCACAAAAAGTGTTTTGATTGGTGCTGGGTCTCTACAGCCTCAGGCAGAGAAGGGCTATTCTGCACCCCTCCCTCAAATGTTCTTTAAAATACAGAGCTTCCCAGCATTCCTTTAGGAACCTCCAACAGGCAAACTGTGGTTACTCATCCTAAAATGAATCCTCTTTACCTGGAGCTTCAACATTTGCTGTTTGCTGGGGAGGTGTGTAGCTAAAAGTCAGTCTACATTTAGTGTACATCTGACTTTGGGGATAGTTCTTCATAACAAAACAAAAGTGTATATTCTGTGCAATTCACACTCCTTGCTCATTGGATCTAGATGTCACAAAGCAAAGCCCACATTTTGTAATTAACCCCCACACCCCATTTTGGCTGGCAGAGTGGTGCAGGAGACTGAATGCTGTCACACACCCTGGCCATGCCCACCCAGCCACACCCATCCAGCTGATCATTAGGGCAGAGAACGGGTTGTTAAATTATTTGAACCCCACCACTCCTCATACTCATATTTATTTCTGTATTTCTGAAGTTCATTCTAGAGTACAATGAATTGTTAGAGCCTAAAGAAGGCTGTCCTTTTCCTCTCTTCTATTTTATTTTGGTTTGTTTTTCTTAAGGGCAACACAGTAATGAATGCATGTGTACCAGTAGGGCTTGACAATTTCTTTTAATAAAACAGGTTTTTTTCTGATTCTTTTATTATTAGAATGATATTTCCTTTATTACCTATATTACCTTCAGTCTTTCACATATGAGAAACAACACCTGAAGGGGTGATTTATGTATTTACTTATTTATTTTGCATACATGAGGCAGAAACATAATGAGGAAGCCTTTGTGCTGCAATGGACTGCATTAACAGTATGAGAGTGTCCAGATGATGGAAATTAACAGTCCCATTGTACTCTGCACTAGTTAGACTGCATTTGAATGCAGGTAAGGTAAGGAAGGTAAGTGAATCCCACCTCTGCACAGCAGGGATACAAATATATAAATAACAGGCTGTTCTGAACTCAACAGCCCAACTTAACTAACAGGGCTTTATCACTGTTGTATCTGTGGAGCAAAGTATCTAGAAGTCACTAAATGTTGTCAGCTAATAATTGCCATAAGGAGTTGAATTGGACAGTGTTCTAATTTATTCTATGAAATGCAAGCTGAACTCAGGATATAAAATTCAGTATGTTCAGTATGAAATATCAGTAATGTGCATCTCTGGAATAGATAGAAAAGCAATTTTTAAAAAGCAAAATTATAATTAAGACTTAATTACTTACCATCTTGCATTAATTTTTCATTATAGTTGAAGAAAACATTCCAAAGAGTATATTGAGATCAACTCATGAAAACCCAAGAAGTTTCTAGGTATAAAAGCCCACTCAAGCAGGTTGTATGCTTGTGACATGCAAAATAAATAAAATAAAATGTGTACAAATAGAAGAAGCAAAATGAGTTAACAAAGGAAAAAAAAGAAGTGAGTAAGCAAAAGCAAAAGGAAAGATAAAAATATCATTAACTAAACAAGAAAAGCTGGACTGAAAACATTGTAGCTATATGAAAAATAGCCAAAAAAGACTTTATAAAAAATGAATACTGTGCAGTATAAAAGACAAAAAAATAATAATAATCCTGAGAACATGTGCTCTATGTTAAAATGCTTTTCGAAGAACCAATAAAGCTGAAAATTTGTACAGCATTAGCCTCCCCCTAACTAATGCATGCAAATGAGTTACTATTGTTGTTTGAAGAAAGCAAAAATCTAAAAATACATGTGTATTTTAAGCCTTTACTGCTTCCTTGATCAGCATTAAAGGACAGCACTTTTGCATGCAGAAAGAAAAGTTTCATAGAGCTAAGTATCTACTCTAAGACAGCAAGGGCAAAACAGTTGAAAAGGGATGAAAATTTACCAAATGAATTGTACTGAGATGAGTTTGCAGTCTGCTCCTGATATCTGGTCTTCATAAGCATCCCATTGTAAGCAGACCAGGAATGCTTCATCTGATAGTTCTGTAACAGCCTTCCCACTTCCCACAGTAGCTTTGCCATAGAATGTTGCAAAAAAAAATCTATTAGAGGCTTCAAAAACATAAAATAGGTTGTAGCTTGTATAATTATGAGTTGGAAGGCAGCTAAAGGTACCTATTCTAACTCTCACTCAGTGAAGAAATCCATTAAACCGGTATTTCTCAAGCTCAGCAACTTTAAGATGCATGAACTTCAGCTTGCAAAATTCCCCAGCCAGTTGCTGAGGTTGAGAGACATTGCACTAACTATCTATTGCAGCTGCTTCCAACATCTAATTTGAAAGCTTTAAGTCAGGGGTGTCAAACTGGCGGCCCAAGGGCTGGATGTGTCATGCACAGGTCACACCACCCCATCTCTGCGAAGGGAAAAAATCATGATATGTCACGTGATGGCAGTGTGAGTCTGACACCTGTGCTTTAAGTGATTCCACTACTATTATAGGCAAGACTTACCAAGTCTTCCCATCAGGAAATTCTGCCTATCCAGACTGGATCTCTCTTTAAAATAAATAAATCAGTCTCTTTGACTTGCTCTGTTTTCTATTTCTACTGAAAACTTAACTTCCCTCTTTTCTATTGGCAGCCCTTTATTAGATATTTATCTAATAAAGGGCTGCCAATAAAATAAACATATCTTTTCTTTTATGTACACTGAAAGCATATGCACCAAGACAAATTCCTTGTGTGTCCAATCACACTTGGCCAATAAAAAATTCTAATTCTAATTATAGACAGCTATCATAATTCTCCTTAGTCTTCTCTTTTGGAAGCTTAGCATACACAACCCATTTAACTATTCTTCACAGGGATGTGTTTCCAGAATATTTATCATCTTGGAAGTTATTCCTGTGAACCTATTTCTACTTCTACTGGTTCACAAATGTGAGTGCAGCATTCCATGCATGCTCTTTGCTCACTCACGGGCCTCCTGCACATGCACATGGCCACCAAAAGGTGGCTAAATAGAACGGCATTATGTCTGGGTGGGTGGGTGGGGCTTACCGCAGTCAGCACTACTAGTTTACCCAAACCGGACATAACCGACTGAATCGCACCACTGCTGCTGTGTGGCCACTTTCTTATTAAAGCATTTTAATGTGTGGATGGACTTGCAGTGGAGGTCTCCAGGCTTATGTAATGGTTTCCTCAGACACCAGCTGAGATGAAGAGAAAGAATGAGTTCAGAACCATCCATGAAGTACCACGGAGCATCATAGGAGCATGGAAGGATCCATGTTGGAATCAAGACAAGGAACAGCAGAGATGAGTAATTGTAGTGAAGCAGCCCCAGGAATATTGGGGAAATCTGGGAAAGAGTGGTTGGATGAACAGTCAGCTGTGTAGTCTGGAGAGGAGATGCATCTGAGCTGGTCAGCACCAGCAAGGAGAAGTTGTTTCACCTGTCTGATCCAGATGTGTAGGGCCAAATGGAAAGAGGCACAATGGAGATCAGCAAGGTTACAGCCTCACCCTTCTTAATAATGTAAACTAATAAGTACCTATTCGAATAGTCATTTAATTTGGTTGGTGCCAGAGATAATCCATAATCCATAATCCAACTGGCTGTGGATGTTTGAAACCCTTTGATCCTTCATCTTGTCTTAAATCTGTTGGAATCACATTTTGCCTTTGTCCTGCTTTGAACTGGGAGTCATGTTTTGCCTTTGTTCCATTTTGAATTTGGAGTCATGCTTGTCTTCATCCTGCGTTGAACAAGTTGTGAATAAGAGTTGTCTTTGTCTTGCTTCACATCTATTAGAGATTGTCCTGCTTTGGATCGGCTGGAGCCGTATTTGCCTCTGCATTCCCTTGAACTAGTGTGGAGCCATGGTTGTATTTGTTGCACTGGGACCTTGAGAAATGACTTAAACAGGACTAGCTAAAAGACTTTACATGCATAGAGGAGGCTTGGGGAATGTCCGGGATTAGTTGTGTGAATAAAGACATTCAACTTCTTACCATGTCTGTGTGTTTCTCAATTGGGATAAAACAACTTATGACACCAGTGAACTTTAATTTGATGCCTCTGGATATAGACAAGATTGGATCAGAATTTCATGGGCACCATGGAAACCATGGACATGACCTATTATCTTTGACTTACACCATAGTGGGGTTACACTGCAATTCTGATTTTTATGTCAGGGCTATGACAACATGATCTAGAGTTGGGAAATATCACCAAAGTGATATCTGTGATATAAATGTCATGGAAGGATCACTACTTGTTGACTTTATCCTACTGAAAGAGGTGGAGCCTTTTTGATCTGCTTCAAGCTCCTTATGAATCTGCTTGGGTTTCAGAGAGAGTTTAGGATTGTCTCTCGGTCTCTAGTACAGTTTGATTGGGGTCTTAGTTATTGTTTAAAATGAGAGGGCAATCACAACCTTGAACTAGATCACACTTGCATGGGTTCTCTATGCACGTGGAACCTGTATGTGGCAGGAACCATGGTAGCACAGTGGCTAGAATGTGGTATTGCAGGCTAATTCAGCTCACTATCAGGAATTCAAGCCTTACCAGCTCAAGGTTGACTCAGCTGTCCATCCTTCAGAAGTCAGAAAAATGAGTACCCAGATTTATGGGGGCAAAATGCTGACTCTGTAAAGTACTATGAAGTGGTATGTATTGCTAATGCAATTGCATGTTTCTAGTTTTCAAAGGAATCCCAGATATTGAAACAACTTAAGTGTTGCCTGGAAAAAAGAAAAAAATTCAACTGCGCACAGGTAAGAGCCTTCATTAAAAATTACTTTGCAACTGATATTGCATCTACATAAAGCCAATTGACAGCTCTGTTGAGGATAACCCAGTGATTCCTAGATAAGAGGGGACACCAAGGAAACATTTATGAAGGAGGTCCTCTTTCATTTTCTGAACTTGGTTTAAGTTATTGGTAATAAAGGGGAGAGATCAAGTTTAAGGGCTGACCCAGGACTTAATGCTCACTCCAACCCTAATTAATATCTAAATGAAATCATTGGGTAAAGTCATCTGCTAGCATGGCATAAAGTATCATGACCATGCCTATGAAATTCATCTGTATCTCTCTACACTGTTAACCAAGTGATGCTGTTGGAGTATGTGAGGATTTGGATGTAAAAGAATAGATTTGGCTAAATTTTGGCAAGTTGAAGCAGTTGCAGATTTTGAAGCAACCTGATTAGAAGAATTTCCATCTTCTTCTTTTTTTTTTTTTATTGCAAAAGTTTTACAATTACATTTTCACCCCTTTTTTCCCCCTTCCACCCCCCCAAACTTCCCCATCTCCCCAACCCTCCCTAACCCTCCCCTCCCCCGACTTCCCTATAATATACTCATAACTCGTAAAAGAAAAAAACACATAAAAAAACCCTTAATATGACACTTAAGTATAAACTTGAACCCCTCCCTCCCCTGTATAATTTTTCTCTTTACCTCATTACATTAAAATATTTCTAATACATTATTTTCAAGTAAAAGCTATTTGATACTTTCTAGTTTGATATTTGTTCTGAACATATTCTATCCACCTTTTCCATTCCCATTCATAAGTCTCTTGTGAACAGTCTTTTAAGTATGCTGAAATCTTCGCCATCTCTGCAAAACTGGCCATCTTCAAAGTCCATTCTTCAATAGTGGGCAAAGCTTCATTTTCCAATATTTGCCTATCAACAATCTTGCTGCTGTTATCATATACAATATCAATTTTGTTTCACCCGATGTAAAACCCTTAACTATACCCAATAAAAACAATTGTGGAGAGAATTGAATTTTTTTCTTCAAAACATTCTGCATGACCCACCAAATTTTTATCCAAAAAGCCTTAACTTTCCTACAGGTCCACCAAACATGATAATACGTAGCATCCAAACATTCACATCTCCAACATTTTGGCTGAACATTAGGGTACATACATGACAACTTTTTGGGATCTAAATGCCATCTATAAAACATTTTATAAAAATTTTCCCTCAGGTTCTGCGACTGTGTAAATTTAACATTCTGAACCCAATTTTTTTCCCATGTTTCCAGCATCACTGGTTCTTCAAAATTTTGTGCCCACTTAATCATACAGTCTTTAACTAATTCAGTTTCTGAATCCCTTTCTAGCAAAACATTATAAAGCCTTTTGATATGCATTGGACCTTTCTCTCTTATATGTCTAACCAATTCTTCCTCGTGCAACATAATACCAGTTTTTTGGTCCTCTTTCCATCTCAATTGTAATTGATTATATTGTAACCAAGTTAAATTAATCCCTTCATCCAACAGTGTCTGCAATGTCTTCAGCTGCCATCTGCCCGCATCTGTAAAAAGAACCTCTTTTTATAAAAACCCCCCGAGTGACATTATATTTGTATTCCACAAAGTATGACCAAGATCCAGCCATAGCGGTATTTTATAATCCCATTTGAGTCGGTGCTTCTTCCAAACTCTCATCAAAGAGTCTCTAAGTATATGACTTTTAAATACTTTATCAACTTTGTCATCATAAAATAAGTAAGCATGCCATCCAAATTCGAGATCAAAACTTTCTGCATTCAATATTCCAGTCTTTTTCCTTCCAAACCAATCACTTGTTAAAGTTAAAGCTGCTGCATCATAATATAACTGTAAGTTTGGAAGTTTAAGACCTCCTCTTTCTGGAACATCTTGCATAATTTTCAATTTCACTCTCGGCTTTTTCTCGTTCCAGACAAACTTATTCACTCCAGTTTGCCAGACTTTCAATTGTTTATCACTTTTAAGCACCGGAATCATTTGAAACAAAAAAAGAAATCTTGGCAAAATGTTCATCTTAACTGCTGCAATTCTTCCAAGTAGAGACAGCTGCAGTTTTTTCCAAGTCTCCATGTCTTTCTGCACCTCTCGCCACAACACCTCATAATTATTTTGAAACAATTTCATGTTTGATTCTGCAACCTGAACTCCTAGATATTTTACCTTAGGTACAGTCTCAAAACCTGCCCTCCTTTCTAGTTCATGTTTACGATCTTGTGTCATATTTTTAGCTATCATTTTAGTCTTTTTTGGATTCAGTCTAAAACCTGAAACTTTACCATAGTCTTGTATAATGTCCTTCATCAAGATTATTGATTCCATTGGTTGTGATAGGGTAACAACCAGATCATCTGCAAATGCCTTTATTCTATAATCCTCTTGCCTAATCATTATACCTTTCAAGATATTAGAGTCCCGTATTGTATTTAGCAAGACTTCTAATGTTAGAATAAATAAAAGTGGGGACAACGGACACCCCTGTCTTGTTCCTTTTTCAATTTTAAACTCTGTTGTCAAGCTTCCATTAATAATAATCTGTGCCTTTTGCTCTTGGTAAATTGCTGAAATCGCCTGTATAAATTGATCCCCAAAATCCATCTTTTTTAAAGTCTTTAGTAGAAAATTCCAATCCACTCTATCAAAGGTAGAATTTCCATCTTCAATTCTAAATTCTGAATGGGATGGCACCACCCCAGGCAGACATGATTTGGAAGTTGGGGATCTGAAATGGCTTTTGCACAGTTTTATCTTGAGCACCAATTGCAGCAATTTCAGGATTCTAGTCTTGCAGTATCTCATGTCTTAGTTACTTGTCTGGATTATTGATTACTATAATATACTCCTACCCTTAAAGAATATTTCTGAAACTGGAGCTCAGATGGTCAGTCATATGAATTGTTTACACAAACTCAAGATGAAATTTGAAATTCAGTTCAAAAATTCATATTTTTTTGTGCTTCCTTCACTATATCTTACTTTATTTTTCCTTTTTCAACAGCTGAATTTTCTTGGTAGAAATATTATCCACCTTATTAAAAAGTTGCCTATAAAATATTCTGTGAGAATACAAGACAAATTTTAGTAATTTTCAGAGTATGATTAAATATGTTTTGAAGAATTATTTATTTTAAACATTCCCTGAATCTTTGCATGTTCAGCCTGACTTAGTGCTGAATTCAGGATCTGAGCTAAATGAGTACAAAAATGTATTATGTCTGAGATACAATTAAATACAGTATGGTTATAGTAATACTGTTTTCCAAAGTCCTCTCAGCCACAAGAAACCAGGGGCCAGTACAGAGTTCAGAAAACACTACAAGTTTATTCCATGCAATCTATACACAAGAATCTGATCTACTAATGGTCAAGGCAAATTGGCACCAGATAAAAGTCAATAGATTTTGGGGGAGGGGCATGGACTCTTTCAGAGGTGTAGGGACTGCAGACTGATGTTAGACCAGTGGTGAAATTCAATTTTTTTTACTACTGGTTCTGTGGGCATGGCTTGCTGGGCATGGTGTGGCTTGGTGGGCATGGCTTGGTGGATGTGGCTTGGTGGGCATGGCTTGGTGGACATGGTAGGGAAAGGATATTGCAAAATCTCCATTCCCACCCCACTCCAGGGGAAGGATACTGCAAAATCCACATTCTCTCCCCACTGGGGCCAGCCAAAGGTGGTATTTGCCGGTTCTCCAAACTATTCAAAATTTCTGCTACCAGTTTTCCAGAACCTTCAGAACCTGCTAGATTTCACCCCTCTGTTAGACCATACTCTAGGGCTCATCTTCATCCTCTCCTAGAAGCCCTTTAGTTAGACCTGAGTAATAGGTTTAGGGTTAAAGTGGGATTTTATGCTTTTTGTTCCTAAAATTAATTAGATTTAAAACTTTATTTCAGTTTGCTCTTAATAAAATTCCATCCATTTTTATCTTATTAATATCACACTCAATCCTTATTAGGCAGCTTTGATTAAAAAGTTTGCTAATATTTCCAACTTGTATCCACTCTATTATAGGTGAGAGACTATGGAGCTGGCAAAATCTATTTAGACCATCAAGTCCAAAACTTCTCAGTGTGGAAATCCAAAATAAAGCCTCTCTAATTTATGTCTCCATTTTTTTCTGTAAATCGCCACATATACTCACTGGCAATTTGTTGTTGTTTCTGGCTGGTTTAAGGGAATCATGATATACACTGCTAGGTCATAAAATAACCCTTAAATAAAGTGGTAGAGAAAAGCAGGCATTGGACAAATAATATGAAGGCACAAAAGCAAGGAAGCGATGCTATCCATAATTTTACCCATAATATTCCACCTCCTGCTCAGCATGAGTGAACAAGTTTTGTATGGGCATTTCTAATGCAATTCGATTAGATAAGGAGTGTATCTGACTGGGGAACACTTACAGTATTGCTGACATAGATCCATTTTTGCTAGGGGACCCATCATTCCCTAAGTAGTATGTATGTGGCAAGTAGGTTGTTAGCAGTGGTGGGTTGCCCCCGGTTCGGACTAGTTCTATAGAACTGGTAATAAAACCGGTGGGAGGCTCCGCCCACCGACCCCATCAGGATCACACACGCATGAGGCCCCATTGCGAACCGGTAATAAAGGTAGGTACGTAGAATCCACCCCTGGTTGTTAGGTCCCAGGTTATTTTGTCACTGCAAAAGTCTACAGCCTTTAAACTAAAGCACAAAACTTTCCTCCTGTTTCCTCCCCAATTTTTTTTTTTTTTTTTTTACAGGAATCCATTTGAGTTGCTAATCAGGATAATGCTTAGAAGGCCTCCAAACTTAGCGGTCTGGTTTGGACTTGTCCTTAAACCTGTCTTGCTCCCATTGTGAGTTGGATTGAAAGAAACAGCGAGTTGATGCAGAGTCAAAATAGAACTCACCACTTTCTGATACAATTTATTTTCTTTAATTGTTTCTTTCGGGCATTTTATCTATTGCACATAGCAGGCTACAAACAAAGAAAGGCAACCCTCATATGAGGTCTAATGTTTTCGTAGCAATGTTAATATTATGCTGAGATTTACATCCAACCCAAAGGCTGCAAGTCAATGTAAGGCTAAACATGCCTTAACTGTTGCTACAATGTTCAGATACTAATCTAAAATAGGAAGGACATGTTATTTAATTAAATAACTTGTGATGCATATTGTAATACTGTCAATAATTATATATTTTATATTAATTCATGTTCTTCCCACCCACACACCTTTAACATTTAAATCAATACATAGGTTTCAAAAATTCAATCTTTTTATTGTATCTTTTAAGCCTGATTGATAAGCATACTAAAAAAAAAAATGACAGTGTAGAAAAGAAGTAATTAACCAGTATGTTGACAATATCTATGACTTTTGTATAAACCTGAAATCTTCAGAGCATATAAGATACCAGCTTGTATAATACTTAGTGAAGTTGTCTCTTTAATTCTAACAAAATCAATCTGGTCTAGTGGTTTTTTGTGAAATAGGCCAATTTTCCAATCTTATCCATTTTTTGAAAAATAAAATGAGGTTACATTCATGCAATATGTTTCATAGCATTTGATAACTTTAGCTAATGAACGCCCTTTGTTGTTTTTGATTCAAAAGAATGTTAAGTTCATAATTCCCTATGTAGGTTCAGAAGGTAATCAGGTAGGGAAAATATGACACACATTTTCTTTTTAAATCACATGCACACAGATCTATTTCACCGCATGGACACCTGATGAAAAGATTTACCCTCCCCCCAACACTGCTTTAATTCTAGTGGGGATGGTAAAAGGCTTAAGCGTAACTCTTTATTGTGCGTAATTGGTTCTAGTTCTGTACAGTAAATCCAGTTTCAACATTTCAAAGAAATCAAAGACAAAGTAAGACAGGTAGAGATAAAAAGAAAATTGGTTATAAAACGTGATGCACATGAAGCACACAAAACAGTAAGACACTCTGCCATGTATCCACACTTTTTTGAGGGGAATGAGCAAAAGAGGCAGTGAACCTTTAACTGACATTTTTTAAAGTTCAATAGACTTGGGAAAGACACTTGTGATGCTCACAGCAGCAAACATGTTGCTATTCTTACTTTTCCCTTTCTTTTCTTTTATGAATAGATCAAAACATAAACTAGAAAATAAGAGGCACCATGCAGAGAGAAAGAGAAAATGTCCAGAATCCAGACAGAATCTTACTCTTTTTGACTCTTGCTGTTACCATCCCATGTGTTTGGTTAAATATGTGAAGGGGAGAGGGAGAGGTCAATTTTCAGATGGAAAGCCATCATTCTCTGAAAATAAAATAAATAGGAGTTTCTTTTGCTCGTTTTTTTTTTCTTTTGGGGGAAGGTATCCAGAGGTGATATTCAGCTGGTGGTTCTGGAAAACCAGTAGCAGAAATTTTGATTTTGGAAAACCAGCAAATACCACTGGCTCCACCCCCATCTATTCACTATCTCACGAGTCCGAGCTGATCGGCTGGGTCTTCTTTTGTTGCCCTGTATGCAAGCTGGAAATCAGGTTAATGGGGTGGGGTGAAAATGGAGATTTTACAGTATCCTTCCCTTCCCCTGAATGGGGTGGAAATTGAGATTTTATAATATCGTTCCTCTGCCACACCCACAAAGCCAAGCCACACCCACAAAGCCACTCCCACAGAAGTAAACATTTTTGAATCCCACCGCTGGTCGTATCCTTCTCTGCTGTAGCCCAATGGCATTCCTATTGTGATGGAGGCAAAATAGCCTTTAAAAATACTCTTGTTCATACTTTGAATAGATCCGCTGAAACCAGCTTCACACCATTAATTTTACACTTTGGGTGAAAAAAGACATGTGAAGAGAAAGACTTCCAAGATATTGAAAAGACTAGAAACCACAACTTCTAGGGAATTGTTAAAAAACCTCTATATGTTTAACTTGCAAAAGAGAAAGTTGAGAGAGGACAATAAGTGACTTTAGAAATCTGAAGGGCAGTCACATTGAGGAGTTTTGCATTTATTTTTACTTCTTCCAGTGGGGAAGTCTAGAAGTAATAAATAAATAAATAAATAAATAAATAAATAAATAAATAAATAAATAAATAAATAAATATACATACATACATACATACATACATACATACATATATATATTGTCATTGTACGTGTATACACACTAAACCCATACAACGAAATTCACTTAACACCCAAAGACCAGGTCTAACACACATAACAATTCTCAAACACACTCCCACCCACCACAATTCTCCACTCCTAAACCACCCAAACATCCATACAACAGGCCAAGTAATACTGTCCAAAGGTCACCATGGAGTGACCCTTCAATGATATAGGTAGCAATTAGAAATTAGGAAGAACCTATTGGCACAAAAGCTGTCAATCAATGGAATAACTTACCACTGTGGAATGGGTGTTTTTATTGTTGTTGTTGCCTTCATGGAAGTTTTTAAACAGAGGCTGAATAGCCATCTGTCAGGATTTGTGTAGTGAATCCTGCAGAGGGTTGGACTTGATTATCTCCTAGGTCTCCTCCAACTTCATGATTCTATAAAGACTTTCAATGTGTCATTAATCTAGGTCCCACTTCCGTTTTTTCTTTCTTCCACTTCCAACAGACTGTAATTTATGCTATTAAGTCAATGTATATTATTGGGAGTTTTTATTAATTAGCCTAGCTAAACAATAAAATAAGATCATATGAACATAAGGCCAAGCAGACTAAAAACTCCTGTAAGTACAATTTCTATCTTTTACTTATTCTCTCTTATGACACACATCATTTTTCATTCAGTTTGATGGAAAGACTCCAATTTGGATTTTTTTTCTTTCAAGCAGAACTAGATTTTGGAGGCAGTTAGAAGATGTCCAAACGAAAAGAGAAAGAAAAAATCCTGCTTCTAGTATATAATTAGCTTTTTGAGGATCTGCAACAACATAATTAAAGAAAACCACAACAGCTGTGTGGGATGGGGTAAGGGGTGGGTTCTACTTACCTTTACAACTGGTTCGCAGTGGGGCTGTGCACCCGCTTGCTTCTCTCGTGCATGTGCATGCTCTTCTGCACATGCGCAGAAGCGTTTTGATGATGTCAGGGTCGGTGGGCGGAGCCTCCCGCTGGTTTTACTAGCGGTTCTATAGAACCAGTGCGAACCGGGGGCAACCCACCACTGGATGGGATTGAAGCTGAAAAAATATTTCTTAGTGTGATTCCCATATTTGTTCTTCAACCTGTCTTTTGCTTGACAACCTCTTATGACCAGAATAATTAAGCCAGACTGATCATGTTGACTCCTTCCAGGCATACCGTTTCATCTCCTATTCCGACTCACCAACTTCAGCCCTCTAGTATCATTTCTCCCAATTCCATGTGTCATAGAAAACTCTTGTTAAAAAATTCACAGCACACCCTGGCCTTTTTAGTTCATTTTGGGTTGCAGGAGAGACTTTGGGGGACTAGAAAGCTGTGTAATCTCCCCAAAAAACTAACACCATGACTCTTCCAAGAACAATTAATTCTAGAATAATCTAAACATACTTCAAAGAAAAATCCATATACATTTTGAAGGGAACCTGAAAGTAAGGATGAAAAGCATAAATTTCTTTTGAATGGTAGATGAAACAATAGAATTCTCCCACTTAAATTATGATTGGCAGACCTATATAGAATCATCCACCAATATTCTTTCTTTCTTTCTTAAAATAAAGAACATGCTTTTCTTCAGTGAACATCCTAAAGTGTCACTTCCCAATACTAGTTTTTTTTTCATTACTTAGAAGACTGCCAGATTTTACTGCCAGTTAAAAATTGCATGTTTCCTTACTACATTCTAATTGCGATCTTACAATGGTATTAAGATAAAGGTAAAGGTTCCCCTCGCACATATGTGTTAGTCGTTCCTGACTCAAGGGGGCAGTGCTCATCTCCATTTCAAAGCCGAAGAGCCAGCAGTGTCCAAAGACGTCTCCGTGGTCATGTGGCCGGCATGACTAAATGCCAAAGGTGCACAGAATGCTGTTACCTTCCACCAAAGATGGTCCTTGTTTTTCTACTTGCATTTTTTATGTGCTTTCGAACTGCTAGGTTGGCAGAAGCTGGAACAAGTAACGGGAGCTCACCCCGTTACGCAGCACTAGGGATTCGAACTACTGAACTGCCGACCTTTCAATCAACAAGCTCAGCGCCTTAGCCACTGAGCTAATAATAATGTAATAATAATGTTTAGGAAGCTATGTTGCTAACACACATAATAGTAAACATTAGGTATTCTGTTTTTGCTCTTTTTGTTGTCAAATCACCATTATTTTTTATTATTATTATTACTTTAAAGAGATGGTCAGATTACAGATGGTCAGTATTACAAAATATTTAAAACATTTGATTATTTTTTTTAAAAAAACAAGCCTGCTTGTTTCCTCTTCCATTTCCATATAATAAATAAGCAACTGATGCGTAAAAATAAAAGCCCTATACATCAATATGCAGCACAATATGCTTTGGTTGCAAGCATGCTTCACATCTGACCATCTCTTTAAAGTAATAATAGTAATAAAAATAATGGTGATTTGACAACAAAAAGAGCAAAAGCAGAATATCTAACGTTTACTATTATGTGTGTTAGCAACATAACTTCCTAAATTCATAACAGTTTAACTTGCTTAATAAATTACAAAATTAAAATAAGTTTATCAGAATATGCAAACTAGAATTTCTAATTATTAACATTGTTGAGGGTAAAGTTGCCCTCTGCAAAGTGGTGCAACGGACCAGACAGCGAATAGATACGTTGCTTAGCAAAACACACATATACTCACAGACTCTGAACGTTTAAAGAAAAATAAACAGTCTTTACTTGTAGTAAAAAAAAACAAACTTGGCTTCTCAAAACAAAGATAATACTTCTTCAAATAATCATGGTTCAACACAAAAACATAGTTTGCTTACAATTCCAGTTCTCTTCAGTAACACAGACACAGTTCCTTTCAGCAGTTCAACCTTCTAATAGCAGGAGCAGGAGTGAATGAACTTCCTGCCTTCTTTTATGTCTGCTTAGCACAGCCAATTAGTCATCTTGTAGCAGTTAAAGTTACAGAACATAGTTTTCTATATATTATCTACCCAACCGTAGGATAAGCATCCAACAAACACTATGCATGTTACAAAAATGATTTGGAGGAAGTGCTTTGAATTTCTCCTGAATTTAGCATTTTTTATTCTTCATTAAGTTAGCTCGATTTTTTTTCCCCAGGGTTCTGTCTGAACCTGAAAAAAGTGCTACGGCTTTAAGTTAATCACATTAATATTAATGTGATTAACTTAACATCCAGTCACATTAATATTAATGACTGGATTCCATAAAGCAGCAACTTTATAGCAACTCCCCCCCACCAAACTCTCTCCTTTTTATATCTGTAGCAGCAAGATTACCCCTCCCTCCTGCCAGTGGATGGCTGTTTGGCATGGAAACCTGAAAATAGCCAAAGTACTTCAATAAACAGCAAGGAAGTATTATCTGAGATACAAAGGATTTCTTCTAAATAATTCTTGACATGTGTAGAACCCTTTACTCTCTGTATACAGTAAAAAGTATTATGCACTATATAGATAAAAAAGCTCAGGTGAAGGAAGCTATAAAAAAGGTGCCCCTTCTTACTTGGTTTAAGTATCACTTGACTTATTTACAACAAATACAATGGCTCATATAGTAAGTGTTTGATGCAAACCAAAACTGGAGTTTATTTATTCTTTACCCTAAAGTGAAGATTAATAGGTTTTCAGAACAGACCTTGCTCTGACAATAGGAATAAATGACTATGATTTCTGAACTATTTCAAGGAGACCTAGAAACTCAATATGCAAACTATCTCCTTCTATCATTGGAAGTACAGCCTTGGATTATTACTGACAGCTGAGATGCCATTAAGTAAAGGTCATGCAGTCTATTGACAATAATAAATTTCAAGATTTGGAATCTTTTAGTTGAAGTCTGCTTTGGTACATACATCAAAAATGGATATAAGAAAACCAAATAAAATACAATATACATTTTTCAGGCTTGCACTAGAATTCAATTATATCAAAGTTATTTTACATCTTAATACTAAAACGAATGTAGAAAGCAAACCGACCAACTAACACACAATTTAATTCTCAAATACCCACCTATCATGCCTAATTGAAGCAGCACAAAATAATGACTTGCTTCTAGGTGTAAGAAATCAGTGCAATTGTACCTTTGGATAAAAGCTTGATGTAAATACATGAAGTTAATCTAGTTTTCAGCATGTATGCCTGAAGTAAAACAACTTTAACTTTTTGGGTTAACTAATTGCAATTCCTAAATATGAAACAAATACCCATTGCTTAAAAACCATGACAGCAAACACATTTTCTTCTCTTTGTAAGTTATTTATTATGAAATATAAAATGGTCAACCAAATCCAGGAAAATGATAGATTGATACTTCAGTAGTGAAGCTATACAAGTTAAGTCATCCTTAAGAAAAAGGAAAATAAAATGAGAACATATTCTAGTACAAAATATGCAAAAAAGAAGAAAAGAATGTATCGCTAAACATTAAGGGAAATAATAGAATATTTATTTATTTTTGGGCCAAGGAAATGGTTGGACAGTTAGATGGCAAATGAGTGAAAGGATGTTAATGGAATACAGGAAGAGTGTAAAGAAATTTATAGTCTACAGAATTGTGGAGTTCTTGGTGTTCTCTGAGCTTAGTTGTTTACTTGCAGACTAAGTTATCCAATTAGGTAACTCATCAGTATGAGAATGGATTTGTTGTCTCTGTGAGACCTGGTAGCCATCTTTTACAGTCTCATTATATGTAGTAGTCTACCTAGCCAATTTTGGTGGGACCATGGTTTTCTCCCTGGTACATCCTTGATTATGGTATTGTTTTCTGCCTGATTGTTTGTCTAGTATTGATCCTTGTTTGTCTGTGGTTACCAAGGAAGATTTATTCTTGGTTCTTGTTTTATTATTCATTCCTAGGTTTTCATTGTCTCTTTTGAATACCATGTAATTTTTTTTCTTTAAAAAAATCTGTATGTCTATTGATGGCTGATTTGTTTGAGTGACAAGCTTCCAACATTTCCCTAGCTAGTATGGTGTTTGACATTTTGGTACCAGTCTAGAAACTGATAGATTGTGAGTTCTGGTCCCACTTTAGACACAAACCCAGTTGGGTGTCTTTGGGTCAGTCAGCTCTAGGAAGCAGGATATGCAAACTTCTAAATAATTTTGCCAAGGAAACTTCTGACTAGTCCAGAAAGTCTTACATGATTTGCTTTGTGGGAAGTTGGATTATTACTTTGAAAATGGAGCACTTGATTAGTGTGGGTTGTTTTCCCATAGACTTGGCTTTCTAATTTATCATCATTTGCTCTCCTGATGAGGATATTCAGGAAGTATAGTGTGTTCTTGAACTTCCTCTGTGAATTTTACTCCTTTGAAAATGTTATTGATTGACAGAATAAATTATTTGTACCAGTCTTTATTACAGGCATCCTACTCTAGTTATCTGTGTCTATATTAACATTCTTAGAAAGGAAAAAGGAGAATTCTAATTTTTGAATTTGAAATTATGTATTTGAAATAGTTTGAGTTCAAAACCAAAGCACATTTAATAATAAAGAGGTAAATATTTAAATTTGTTTTATGTTTGACATGTATATTTCAGACTTCATTGGAAATTTTCCAAGCTCAAAATGATCTTTCTATTTTGAATTTCATATGCAGCTATTTCGAACTTGGAACATTTCTTGCAAGTTGTGGAACACTATGTTACTAATTCAAAATCATCAGGTTTGAACTGTTGTTCATACCATTTTACCTGTGGAGTTTTCTGATTTCCCTTATAGCAAGAAAATGGTTTTGTCCTAAACAAGTATTAGACTAAATACTTGATCCAGTGATAATAAATACAAAAACTGTTTGTTTCCTATACATACATTGGTATATTTCATTATAGATTCCTTTGGATGGGAAAATGGCTGAAATTGAACCTACATTTCTACTATTTGCAGAGAAAGAATATTTATTCTCTGCAACAATAAATCTGGAATGGAAAAAATTGCTCCTGAAAGCACCTACAATGTAGGGGGGGCCTTGCCCTTGTGACTGTTACTTCACAGGAAAGTTGAGACCTATTAAAATGAAATAAAATTAAAGTTTAATTTAATTTAAAACATACAAGTTTAAATGAAAGAGCTACCTTATTAATTCTCAAAATTTATCAAAATTCTTTCTTCAAAACAATTATGAGGTGCTGTGGCAAAAGGTACAAAAGGATATGGAAACCTGGAAAAAACTGCAGCTGTCTCTACTTGAAAGAATAGCAGCAGTTAAAATGAATGTTCTACTTAGATTTTTATTTTTGTTTCAAATGATTCCGGTGCTTAAAAGTGATAAACAGTTGACGGAATGGCAAAAAGGAGTGAATAAGTTTGTTTGGAATGAGAAAAAGCCACAAGTGAAACTGAAAATTATGCAAGATGTTCGTGAAAGGGGTGGTCTTAAACTTCCAAACCTGCGACTGTATTATGAAGCAGCAGCGTTTACACAAGCAAGTGATTGGTTTGGAAGGACAAAGACTGGAATATTGAATATTGAGAGTTATGACCTTGAATTTGGTTGGCATGCATATCTATTCTATGAAAACAAGGTGGATAAAGTATATAATAGTCATATACTTAGAAACTCCTTGATGAGAGTATGGAAGAAGCACCAGTTCAAATGGGATTATAAAATACCGTTGTGGTTGGATCTTGGTCACATTATATGGAATATAAATATAAAGTCACTTTGGGGGTTTTTATATAAAGAAGTACTTTTTTGTGATGGGGGTAGATTGCAACTAAAGACATTTAACACATTGTTGGAAGAAGGGATTAATTTAACTTGGTTACAGTATAATCAACTTCAACTGAGATGGAGAGAAGATCAAAAAATTGGATTAATGTTTCATGAAGAAGAATTGGTTAGACAGATAAAAGAGAAAGGCCCAATGCATATTAAGAGGGTTTATAATGTCTTGTTAGAAAGAGATTCAGAAAATGATATTGGTTAAAGATTGTATGATAAAATGGGTGCAAAATTTTGGAGAACCAGTTATGATGGAAACGTGGGAAAAAATATGGGTTTAGAATGTTAAATTCACACAGTCGCAGAATTTGAGGGAAATTTTTTATAAAATGTTTTATAGGTGGCATTTAGATCCTAAGAAATTGTCGTGCATGTATCCTAATGTTCAACCAAAATGTTGGACATGTGATTGCTTAGATGCTACATATTATCATATATGGTGGACCTGCAAGATAGCAAAGGCTTTCTGGATAAAAATTTGGTGGGTTATGCAAAATGTTTTGAAGAAAAAAATCCAATTTTCTCTTCAATTGTTTTTACTGGGTATAGTTAAGGGCTTCTCAGTGAGTGAAACAAAATTGATATTGTATATTGTGACAGCAGCTAGGTTACTGATTGGTCAATATTGGAAAAGGGATGTTATGCCCACAATTCAAGAATGGACCTTGAAGATGGCCAGTTTTGCAGAAATGGCAAAGATATCAGCATACTTAAAAGACCAGACTCAAGAGACTTATGCATGGGAGTGGAAGAAATGGATAGATTATGTGCAGAATAAATATCAAACTAGGAAGTACCAGATAGCTTTTAGCTGAATGTTGTGTAGAAATGTATAGTATATAGGGGGTAAAATAGCTTATTGTTATGTAGAAATGTATAATGCACAGGGGGGAGAATAGTAGGGTGGTAAAGTATGATATATTATGTGGACGGATTTCACCTTGGTGAAGTCATGGGAAGAGGGGAGGGTTATGGAGGGTTAGGGAGGGAAGGTGGGGAATGGGAAAAATTGGTATTTGTAAAACTTTTTCAATAAAAAAAAATTCTTTCTTCAAAGTACAATTCATAGACTATTCACAAGAACGTATGAACAATAGTTTGTATAGGTTTTTTTTTTAATCTGTCCAGTTATCGGTTTGTTTTTAGGAAAGACTTTTAACTTTCATGATTAACACTGTATGAATTGCCCAACAGGAATTGTAGGGGTCTCTCTCCCTCTCTCCCTCTCTCTCTCTCTCTCTCTCTCTCTCTGAGTGTGTGTGTGTGTGTGTGTGTGGTTAGTTTTGGAAATATGCCTAAGAAAGAACAAATCATTAATCACTTTATGCTTGGTAGTATTCCAATCCAATAAATTTATAAGCTATACATAACGTATATTAGTCTTATGTTTTGGTTGCTAAGATACTGATTTATGTACTAAAAAGTGCTATTCCACCTACTAGAATGATAATTGAGTAGTAGAATTCCTACATGTTGCATATGAATAATATGTGACTTGTACAGAAATAAAAAAACATATCCTGCCCAATTTAAAAATGAATGGATTTTTTCCCTAGGGTGCTATGTATACAATATGACTAAAATAAAATTTGTTAGGATCAAAAATATTCTTTCAGATAAATAAAATAGAGGAAACCTCTTTACAAAACACATGGGATACTTTAAAAGCATATATAAGGGGCCTAGTAATAGCATATACGAGGAAAAAGAATAAAGAGAAGAAAAAACAATTAGATAAATTAGAGAAAGACCTAAAACAAATAGAACAAAAACTCCAGGAAAAGCCCCAGAACAAAACAATAAGAGAAGAATGGGAAATGATTAAGCATAAATTGAATTTGATAAACCAAATAGAACTAGCCCAAAAAATAAAAATGGCGAAACAAAACTATTTCGAGCACGCAAATAAAACGGGCAGATGGCTAGCCTATAAACTGAAAAAAGAACAGAAAAAAAGAATGATATACCAATTGAAGGATGATAAAGGAGAAATTCAACATAGTAAAGAGGCCAAAAAAGATATTATTAAGAAATTTTTTGCGAATCTATATAATCAGGGGAAAATAGAGGAAGATAAAATAAAACAGTACATAGAGAAATCAGGAATGCCAAAAATCACAGAAGAACAAAGAATTACTCTCAATAGGCCAATAACCAAATTAGAACTAGATGAAGTACTGAAAAAGCAAAAAAACAATAAAACACCGGGTCCCGACGGGCTACCGGTAGAAATATATAAAACAATGCAAGAAGTATTGGGAGAGAATATGTTGCGATTATATAATGAAGCTATGGAGAAAGCCAAGATACCAAATTCATGGACAGAAGCCATAATAACACTCATTCCAAAAGAAGACACAGATCCCCAGTTAATACAAAACTATAGACCTATTTCATTATTGAATGCCGATTACAAAATATTTGCAGCAATCTTGGCAGAAAGAATTAAATTAGTATTAAATACATATATACACCCAGACCAAAATGGATTTCTGCCGGGACGCCAAATAAAGAACAACATGAGAATAATACTTAATGCTTTAGAATACTATGAATCACACCTGGAGAAGCAGGCAGTGTTGGTTTTTCTTGACGCCCAAAAGGCCTTCGATAACCAAAATTGGAAATTTATGATTGAACAACTACAAAATATGCAAATTGGGGAAAAATTTGGGAAAATTATAGCAGAAATCTATACCAAGCAATCAGCAAGGATAATTATGAATGATGACATAACAGACAAATTTAATATAACAAAAGGAGTCAGACAAGGCTGTCCACTTTCCCCCTTACTATATATTCTTTCATTGGAAACCCTGTTGAAAAAAAATAGAGAAGATCAAGGAATTGAAGGTTTAAGGATTAATAGAGAAGAATACAAAGTTCAAGCCTTTGCTGATGACTTAGTGTTTTTGACAGAAAATCCTATGGAATCTATACCTAATTTGTTCCAAAAAATAGAAGAATTTGGAGAAGTAGCTGGACTAAAAATTAATAAAAGTAAATCGAAGCTAATTGTTAAAAACCTTACGGAAATCCAAACAAAAGATTTGATAGATAATATACAAATCCAAACAACAAAAAAAATAAAATATCTAGGAATCTGCTTATCTACAAGAACATCAGCAATTAAAGAAAACAATTATGATAAATTACTAGAACAAACAAAGAAAGACTTAGAAAAATGGGAAAATTTACACATTTCATTCCTAGGAAGAATTTTGGCCATCAAAATGATTATATTACCTAAATTTTTATATTTGTTTCAGGTCACCCCAATTAAAATAGATAAACCGTTTTTTGAAAAGCTGAATAAAATAACATCTAAATTTATTTGGCAAGGGAAAAGGCCACGAATAAAATTTAAACTGCTTCAGGATACAAAAGATAGAGGAGGAGCTGCACTCCCTGACTGGGAGATATACTACCAAGCAGCAGTACTATCGTGGGTCAAAGATTGGATAGAATTAAAGGACTCTAGAACTTTAACAATTGAGGGACACGAACTTCAAACTGGCTGGCACTCCTTTATGTGGGATGAGAAATACAAAACACATTCATATTTTAAAACACATACAATAAGGAACTCATTATTACAAATTTGGCTTAAAATTAAAAAACAACATTGTATGAAGATACCAAATTGGCTAGCACCGGCTGAATCAATCAGACACCCAAATTTAACAGTTAAGACAAAAATAATTAGATATAAAGATATAATTGACTATCAAGGCAAACTAAAGACAAAACAACAATTGGAGATAGATTTACACAGAGGAATAGACTGGTGGACTTACACTCAAATACAATCCAAATATAGAGAGCATATAAAAATATATGAAATTTATAATCAAAAACAAGAAATAGATAAAATTATATTAGATTCAGAAAATAAATTAATTAGTAGAATTTATAAATTTCTCCTACGCTATAAATTGGAAGAAGAGACAGTCAAAGAAACGATGATTAAGTGGGCTCAAAATATCAAACACACAATACCTTTGGAAAAATGGGAAAAGTTCTGGCAGGTAAACCTAAAGTTAACAAAAGCAACGGCGTACAAGGAAAATCAACTGAAAATGTTTTATCGGTGGCATATGTCTCCAACCAGATTGGCAAAAATACAACCTAAAAATAGCCCAATTTGTTGGAAGTGCAAAAAGGCGCAAGGGACTTTCTATCATTTATGGTGGACGTGCCCGGCAGCAAAGAAATTTTGGTCTAACATCAAAAAATGGTTGGAACAAATAACAAAAACACAGATTGAAAAAGAACCAGAAACATTTTTATTAGGAATATTTAACAAATCATACCCTAAGGATATCAAATATCTTACAATTCATATATTAACTGCTGCAAGAATAACCTACGCAAGAAATTGGAAACAAGAAAAAATACCAAGTGAAACAGAAGTAATAGGGAAAATTTTAGAATGCACTGAAATGGATAGGTTAACCAAAGAATTACAAGAAAAAGAAGAATCAGACTATTATAAAATATGGAATAATTGGTATAATTGGTTAAAAATTAGAAATATACAAAAATATAGGGGATATATTACTGATTGATACATATATATGTAATAAAAATATTATTAGATTACAGAAAGGTGAAGGAATATATTATAAGTAGAAGTGTAGAACGTCACTCTGAAAAAATGCTTAAGAAGAAATTATATTCTTTTTGTGTATATGTTGTATAAATGTTAGTTGTGTATATGTTACGTATATCTTTTTTAATATTTATATTCAATAAAAACTATTTAACAAAAAAAAAATTGTTAGGATCTTTTGAAATGATTTTTTTTTTTTCCCTTAACACTCCTTTTTTATGGAGAGGAATGACTCCACTTCGGAATCTTCTACAAAACGAACACAGAGATGGGAGTTACTGGTTAACCTATAGTTGTCATCCTTGGAGAAATAGAAACACACCCACACACCCACACACACACCTCACAAAGAGTCATATTATTTTAAGTACTGCATAATCATAAGAAGTTCCCTGCTCAAACAACTGGTTTTTTTTTAAACTTATCTCCACACTAATGGGATGTACAACATTCACAATGCATTTCCCTACTTCTCATTTTTCTAAGCGGAAGAATGGTTGAGTAATTCTTCAAAAGACCTAAATGGTCTAATTACATTGATAAATTTGCCTTAACTACATATCATTTGAAAGAAACATTTTATTTTTCAAACTATGGGTATGAGTTACAATTTTTTTATTGTTGCCTATGCTGTGGCAATCTCTTCCTCCTCCTCCTCCTCCTCCTCCTCCTCCTCCTCCTCTTGCTAATTGAAAGAAGAAAGATCAAAATGAAAATCCAGTAGCAGCTAAACTGCTTGTAATGTAAGTGCCTGCTTAAAGAAGACGAAATTACATGTATTTGTTAGAAAGTGAATAATGTCACTGCAGGATTGAAACTGAAAGAGGTGAAAAGAGAAGTAGATATTTAAAAATATGAAAAGTATCCTGCTGAATAAGTCAATGAATCAATCCAGCATTTCATGTTGCAAAGAGGACAAATAGACATATACAGAAGGCTTACAATGGAGAACAAGAGACTGATAGCCCCTTTTTACAACACCTCTCCAGCAGCTTAACCTAAAATGTAATATAAATAAAGAAGTAATGGAGGTAATGTATAATCCTCAAGATTAACAACTAAATCCCAAGAACTGGAACTCAAGATGCAGAAAGGACAACCTGAGCTGCTGAAAGTATTAGGCATTTTCACAATAAAAGAAAGAAAAAAGAAAAGGAAAAACTTCTGCATATAAGCAAAGTTTCCTGTCCTTTCCTCTTTGCATTTCAGGAAGAATTTTATTGTAGGGAATAAAGAATTTCTCAAGTGCAAGATTAGTAAGTATGCATGTGTAGGAACAGAGACATACCTGCAGTTATTCTTTTAAAAATATTCTATAGCAGGGGTGTCAAAGTCACGTTGTCACATTGTCGTCATGTGACGTATTGCAACTTTCCTCCCGTTTGCTAAACCGGGGTGGGCGTGGCCAGCACGTGACACGTTCGGCCTGCCAGCCACAAGTTTGACACCCCTATTCTATAGTACTAATGTAACTTAGATACGATTTATCCATTATGGATATTATTATTTGATTATTTAGATGTACATTTTCTTTATAATTGTGCCCCATATGTTTCTTTTTAAATGCAGTTTTGCCTACAGGTGGTCTACTTTTGAAATTGATACATTGTTCATGAATTGGTTGTGAAGTATTTGCAAGTTAGCATCTACAGGTAATCTTTATTTAGTGACTTTCTCATTTAGCAACTATTCACAATTATTATAGTAAATAGTAGTACATAAGTAAGATCATTCACATGGTTGCAGCTTCACTTAACAGCCATTTTGCATAATCTTTATCCAACAATTGCCATTGCACTGACTGACTGGTTGGGTATACTAGTATCTTATTCTAGAAAGATGTTCCCTGCAGATGGGCACGAGTCCAAAATCTTGAAAGACAAAACCTCCAGTCCCAGGGACCGGCCCAGATTGGAACCTGCAACATTATCCTGGGACACGTATACTTGTCTTCATTTGCAATATCTTATTCATATAGATCTTAAAGTGGAGAACCCCATAAATAATTGTTTTATGTTTCTATTAGGTAGAATAATAGCTCTAAACTACCTTGATATTGCCTTTTTCTTCATTTTTTCTACCTCTTGTGAGACAGAACTGTGAAAGAAATAACCCATCTTGTTTTATTTGCTGGAGTCTAAACTGTTAAAATGAAAACAAGCAGAATGACAATGTTTCCATATTAAAATCCATATCTTGTGGAAATTACCTGATAAATATTCCATTTGAAGGGCCATCCTATTCATAGTTTTATTTTCTCTCTATGGAATTAAATCAAGGTAAAAAAAAAAAGATTATTAAAGATAATTATTTTCAGTAGTATATCTACATCTAAAGCTGAGTAGAAACCCTAATTTCAGATGTACTTCTGAAAAGAGCCTTGGTAGTACAGTGGTCTAAGGCACCCTGTTATTAAGCTGGTTATTAAGACCAGCTGCCTGCAATTACTGCAGGTTCGAATCTCGCCAAGGCTCAAGGTTGACTCAGCCTTCCATCCTTTCTAAGGTAGGTAAATTGAGGACCCAGTTGTGGGGGCAATAAGCTGACTTTGTATAAATATACAAAAGGATGAAGGCTATTGCTGAGTACATTGTAAGCCACCCTGAGTCTCCGGAGGAGGGCGGCATATAAATCAAATTAAAATAATAATAATAATAATAATAGAAATGGAAAAAAATGTGTACATGTGAGTGGGAGAGGAGAATGAAACTGAGTTCAGTATGATGCATATATACACAAATATACATGCACACATATATATGCACATATATACACAAATCACACACAGTGATTTTGAAAAGTTTAACAGCATGAGTAGCTGCTGAAAAATGGCAGCAGTTTGAAGATTTGCATATATAAAAGATTAACACCAGGGTAGTGGAAGAGAACTTCTACCAAAAACATTAAAACAAAATCATATGTAGGTGCAAGATAACCAGTTTTAAGCTTCACAGTATGGATTAGCTGTTGACTTATTTTATAAAAGAGAATAGAATGTTGTGTTTCACATTTTAAGTGTCCTACCTCTAACATTTAGTTTCTGATTGCAGAGTGCTGCTGAGTAATTTTCAAAAAAACAAACACTCTCATGCCAAATAAAGCCACTGCTGGTGTTTATTTTACACGCAGCCTGAGGCAACAGCATTTATCAATATGAGTTACCCTTACTCTGTGATCATTGAAAATGTGTATGTGCCTGAAGGTTTTGGAACAGAACACACTGTACATTGAAATAATGATGCACGCAAATCCGTGTATATGTAAACTCAAAGAATGAAATAGTGTTTACTCTTTTCTCTTTTAACAATGTGCTGCATGCATTCCAATTAGGAAAATTGCCCAATATGTTTGAAGTTATTTAGCATTTGTTCCTAGGAAAGAACTTCTAGAAATGGAAAACCTTGAATTCAGCTATGAATTTAATTTGGGTTATTTTGAATAGAGTCACAAAAGAATTTCAATTAAATCTTTCATAAACATTCTAATGAGGAAACATAAAATGGATTTAATGGAAGATAAAAAGCAGTGGGATACCCCAAGGTTCCATTTTAGGCCCAATAGTCTTCAACATCTTCATAAACAATTTAGATGAGGGAATAGAAGGGGAACTCTCAAATTTGCAGATGACACTAAATTGACAGAAATAGTCAACACTTCAGAAGAAAGACTCAAGATTTAGATGGCTCTTGAAAACTTGAACACTGGGCCCTATTTAATAAAATAAAACTAAATGTGGAGAAAAGTAAGGTTTTTTTACCTGTGGGGATAAAAAAGTACAGGTACAGATGAGATGAAACCTGGCACAATAGCAGTAACTGTATGAGGTATTTTGAAGTGCTAGTGGACAAACACTTAAACACAAGCCAGCATTGTGTGGCAGCAGCCAAAAAAAGGCAATGCAATCCTAATTTGCATTAGCAGAGGAATAGAATCAAGATCATGTAAAGTACTATTTTATAAAGCCTTAGTAAAACCACACTTTAGAATTCTTCATCCAGTTTGAGTTACTATATTATAAAAATGATGTAGAGGTTCTGGAAAGAGTGCAGAAAAGAGCAACAAAGATTATTAGGAAGCTGGAGGCTAAAACATATGAAGAATGGTTGAAGAAATTGAGTTTGTCTAGTCTAGTGAAAAGAAGGATTAGGTATAACATGATAGCAGTGTTTCAACATTTGAGGGGCTGTTACAATGGAGAGGGGGTCAACCTATATTCCAATGTACCATAAGGCAAGACAAGAAAAAATGGATGGAAACTAATCAAGGAGATAAGCAACCTAGAAATAAGGAGAAATTTCCTAACAGGGAGAACAATTAACCAGTGGAACAGCTTGTCTTCAGAAATTGTACATGCTTCAACACTGGAGGCTTTTAAGAAGAGAGTGGACAACCATTTGTCTGGAATGGTATAAGGTCTCCAATTTCCTAGCCTGATTCCTTAACCACTAAATTAAAATTGTTCTGTTTATTTTATACTGTACTTACAAAAATTATCATTGCATGCTATTGTGCAATATTGCCCTTCCTTAAAAATGTATATGGAGGCCAAAACCACTATCTATGAATTTTAGTTTTACAACATTGACACACATCAAGAAACAGAAGTAGGGAATATCTCAGCATTAAAAGGGGCAATTGGAAACTTCTTGGTTCAAAACTGAGGACTCTCTAACAAAGTCTTTGTAAAAAAAATGCTTTAAATACAATATTGTCGTGTTTCTACAGGTGCTAGTGGTTTTAACTTCTTATAGTATTTATGTAAACTACTATACTGCTAGATTTTGAAACTTACAAAATCTATTGTCAATCTATCTTTTCAAACATGACAAAGTATATTTGCAGTTTTGTAATCCATATAGTTATCAGGGGGAAAGCACTTTTGATCCAGAACTACTTATCATATTTATAAAGACTCCTTCACAAAACATTATTTAAGACATTTTTTTCTCATTATGAACGAGAATATTCCATATAAGAATAAACATTCCTATGCAGCTGAAAAAATAGCATTGGTAGGAAGATATTTGGGTCTCAGATGTTTCATATAACTTGCTCAGAAAGAAGCTCTTACAAAAAATATTCATGCCAATCTAAGCACCTGGACAACCCACTCCTGAGCGCAGGAGATAAACTGAGTCTGGCCTAATTAATGCTTGCTAGAATTCCACTAATAGTAGATTTGAAAATCTAAAAAACAAAACAAAACCCTGCAATAAAAATATGTTTTACTTTGTGAAGTTATGAAGAGATAAATTAAATTCAAGAACTCCTTGATCTAAATGTGGATTATAATAGTTGGTAATAACTCCCTCGCCTTAATATACAAGCAAAGGAAATGGAAATCCTTGCAGTTATGGTATATCACTTTTTAATTATATGTGTTGTGTATTTCTTTTACATGAAGACCAAATGTAATTTTATCCTCTTTGTCCAAATAAAATCAGTCTGATTAACCACAACTCCAAAATACGTGTTAAAAATAGCATTCTTTTGTATACTTCTGTTGATGTTAAATGGCAGCTGATAGAATTTTTTGAAGTTTTGGTTTTTAACAAACTGTTTCTATTTTATAACTTTCAGTTTATAGCTTCTTGTATTGCACATTTACTGTATATGGAAAGTCATTGCCAATACTAAAATAAATCTCTTTTGTTATTATTCAGAACTTTAATAATATTTTATTGAAATAATGTATCAAAGCATATTTTAAAACAGAAAAAAACATCCTAGAGAACATAAGGCAGTTTTTGGCAGTTTCAAACTGCTGTAACACATAAAGGTATGTATTTGCCATACATTAAAAATATTTCTGAAAAATATTTAATGGCATAGAGTTAGATAGTTCTGTTTCAGAAATGTTCAAGCACTGACTTTCTGAAAAATATTATTCATGCTTTCTAAAAAGCTTTGCTTAGTTCTATCCGCCCCCACCCCAGGGGAGATTTTCAGAGCAATAAATGTTTGAAGTCAATCTAATCCAGGTATATAGATAGACACTGAACTGTTCCTTACATACAGTTATCAATAGATGTTAATCTTCACTTGACATAATTCTCTGATTCACCACAGAACACCATAAAATCCTTTGTTACTTACTCCTGCTTGCAATATTGAAACATGGCAGAATCTACCAAACGTTCTTTCAAATTGGATAGACAACTTCCAAAATGTTCTTTAAAATAAGGGCATAGAGAAGCGTCAATAACTCTGAATGTACATCCATAATAATTAAATTCTCCATACAATGAATACAAAAACATCAGCACTCAGGTTTGATAAAAAAAAGTGAGGAATTTTGTATCATAATTCAGATCATAAACACTTTATTCAAATATTCTTTTATCCAATGAAGGGATGCTTACCATCTCTCTAGGTAATTGAAACCATTGTCAAACTCCTCTTAACTTTCGTTTAACCTTTTTTTTTTCTCCTAGCAATCTGCTGGAATTTACCTTTCTGTAACTTAGAGAATAGTAAAAAAAAAAAAAAAAGGTAAAGTTTTAAGCTTCTTAGAGCAGTCATTTCATAAGCAGTTTAAAGTCTTAAGGCTTAATAGTAATATTTAAAGATGTATTGTTGACTAGTTTATAGCCAGTGGATTTTTTTCAATGAAGCCATCATGTGACAATTGTACATTGTATTGGTGTACAGTAGCTGCTGCAGTTTGTACCATTTGCTACTTTTATTATTTATTTGTATTCTAATATTATTTTTTACAAATAATTCAAGGGTTCAAGCACACCTTATTTCTCTTCCTAACAACCACCTTCTGGGGTAAGTTGGACTAAGAGAGAGTAGCTGGTGCAAGATCACCTAACTGGATTTTGTGGCTAAGGCAGAACTTGAACCTATGGTGTCCCACTTTCTAGCCTAGTGCCTTAACCACTAGACCAAACTGACTCTAAAATGTTGGTCCAAAAGACCCAATTGCAATTGTCAAAAAATAATGTAAAAGGCATCAAATATGACTTACTCAGGAAGGGTAACACTAATCTGTGAAAGTGGCCTCATTATAGCTACCAATTCAGGGGTGAAATCCAGCAGGTTCTGACAGGTTCTGGAGAACCAATAGCAGAAATTTTGAGTAGTTTGGAGAACCAGCAAATACCACCTCTGGCTGGCCCCAGAGTGGGGAGAGAATGGAGATCTTGCAGTATCCTTCCCCTGCCATGCCCACCAAGCCATGCCCACCAAGCCACACTATGCCCACCAAACCACGCCCACAGACCGGTAGTAAAAAAAAAATGAATTTCACCACTGTATCAATTGGGAATTCTATGATAACAAGGGATGGAATAAAGTCCCATCCCAAACAGACTAAACTTTAATCCTTGAGCTTAATTCATCAGCATACTCGGTCTTATATGGATAAAAAGTATATGTTCTTACTAATCAGGACAATTCTCAAATTTAGTCAACGTTCAAGAGTATTGGAACATTAACTTGTCTCTTTGCTGGTTGAATATATTGACTTCCAGATAATAGATCAGAATTTTAACTAATAAGTATAACAGCTTCTAATCACAATTCAGGACTATTATCTTGCATAGATTTCAATTAACTGTATTCATTTGCATACCAAATGAAATAGCTGAATTAATTAGGAACTTGAACCAAAGTCTGAGCCATTACCTTTTTATACATCTTCATTCTGTTTCCATAGAGTTCACTACAAAATAGACATTATATATTTTAAGACACTTTTTAAAATACAGAACCATATTTTAAGGTTTAAAAATAACAAAAGTTTTGATCCACACAGCTGGCATCATTTCATGTGGACTTTGTAAAGACCAAATATATGTCTTATTTCAAAGTGCAGAAAAAGTATTTCCTTGGCACAAGATGGAGGCAGAAGGTGGTGATGGATGGATGAAGGACTTGCTACAGCTGTTGAGATCCTGGCAGGTGCAAATGGTGCAAAGAAGGCAGTTCAGTATTTGACTTGATGCCAATAGCATTGATGTCCACAGTAGATAGGGCTGTCATTGTCACTGGGATATGTTTAGCATCAATATCTCTATTTTGCTGTAGTTCCAGGAAGGTCATTGGATGCTGCAGCTGTTTGACATTAAGGTAGCTTGACATTTTATGTAATAAAATTACAGTAGGTACAGTCATACCTACTGAGACATTGGGGAGATGCAATATTTTAATAAAATCTAGGAAATCAAAGATGCTACAGGCAATGATCAGCTTAACCAGATCATTCCTGATTTTTTTAAAAAATCTAGCATATTATTATTATTACATTATTTCAGCAAAGTCCTTCCAAATTTAATAAGAATGCTTATAGTTAATAGAGAAATATCATCTGCTACTATTTTTTGTTCCACCTACTCAAGATAAAAAAAAAACTAATCAGCAACATCTATTCCTTCTACTACATCACATATACTGATAGCTTTCCTACCCATTTTCCCTGCTGTGAGCCTGATCTTCATGCTACCAAAATGTCAGCATAATAACTTTTGGCAGCTTATTGCTTCTTGACGGGTGCTAATTCAGGATGTGCTTCTCTCTTGCTCTCCTATAATACTTTATCCACAGTATTATCTGTAAAGCCTGCATGACAATTGATATCATGTAGGAGTAGCACTGGTTCAAACTAAAACAGGCTGCATAATTGTTGAAATATAGACGGGTTTGCAATTAAATATCTTGTAGTCATATTGGTAAGAGGGAACGTTTGTCTTCTGTGAGCAGAATTCACATAATATGTTATCTTGTTAACTTAAATTGAATATGATGCACTTTTGTAAAACTCGGATCACCCTCCTACGTACCTAGTTTCCAAAGTAATGTCAGGATTTCTGTTGCGAAATTAAAACATGTTTATTTATAAAAAAAAAAAAAAAAAAAAAAAAAAGCTTGGAGCCTGGCTAGTAGGAAGACATTTAATTATGCACCGCTAATCAGAACATTTTAAAAATTTATTTTGTACTCAAATACATAGCCAAAATAGGGAGCTCTCTCTCAAAATCAGCACCAGCAGTATTCCCTAAGGCAGTGTCTTAGGACCCACACTCTTTCTGCTTTATATCAACAACCTATGTGATCACATTAAAAGCAGCTGCATCCTCTTCGCCAATGACGTAAAATTATTTAACACCACTGACAATGCCCTACAAAGTGACCTAGACTATACATCAGAATGGTCGCGTAATTGGCAACTCCAAATTTTAACTAACAAATGCTCTGTCCTACACATTGGCAATAAAAATCATAACACCAACTACAAGTTATCCGGAAACAATCTCGTAGATGACCCTCACTCTGTCAAGGACCTAGGAGTATTTATCTGAAACGATCTAAGTCCCAGAGCTCACTGTAACAGCATTGCCAAAAAGGTTTTAAGAGTTGTTATCCTTATTTTGCGAAGCTTCTTATCTGTAACATCGAATTGTTAACTAGGGCATACAAAACCTTTGCCAGACTAATTCTCAATTACAGCTCATCTGCCTGGAATCCACACTGTATATTGGACATTAATATGATTGAGCAGGTCCAGAGATATTTCAAGCCCAAAATTTCAAGTCTGGTGCCATAAGGGATTCTATTGTGAGGAGAGGAGTGGAGTATTCTTCTAGTCACAATAGAATCCCTTATGCCACCAGGCTTGAAATTTTGGGCTTGGACAATCTGGAACTGTGCCACCCAGTCTGATCTAAGCACAGTACACAAAATTGTCTGCTACAACGTCTTACCTGTCAACGACTTCTTCAGGTTCAACCTCAATAATACATGGGCAAACAATTGATACAAACTCAAGGTAAATCTCTCCAAACTCGACTGCAGAAAATATGACTTCAGCAACAAAGTGGTCAATGATTGGAATGCTCTACCTGACTCCATTGTTACATCCTCAAACCCGCACAGCTTCAACCTTAAACTGTCTACCATGGACCTCATCCCATTCCTAAGAGGTTCGTAAAGGGGGTGTGCATAAGCGCACCAGCGTATCTACTGTCCCTGTCCTACTGTCCCCATTTATCTGTATCTACTTCCTTTGTTCATGTTTATGTTCATACTTACACTTGCTACCTTGTACATGTTTGATGAACAAATAAAATAAATAATAAAAAACATACACTAACGTCCAAAAGATATTTTTATTGGTTAAAATCAAAAGTAAGAACATATTTTTGGTAAGAATTCAGCAACAGAAACAAATAAAAGTCACATTTCCTCAACTAGAATATAAATTAGGTGGGAAGATTGGTAGGCTGGAGATCCAAATCAGGGTTTAAAAATACATTATTGTTACTAGATTCTTCCTGAAACAGTAATTATAAAGTTAAATCAAGCATTCTTGTTGTAGATTTACTATATCTTATTATATACAATGTAGATTTACCATATCTCATTATATACAAAACCAACAATGGTGTTTTGCTACATACATGTAAAGTCTCAGATAAAGGGAAAAAATTACAGTAGAAAATGTCATAATTCAAAGATACGTAGACAAATATCAAGGAGTGAAGTTAGCTTGCTAATATATCCTTATAAGAAAAAGCAAATATTTGATTACTGTTGGTTCACTATGGGTCTTAGTGAAATTTATTTTCTCTTTAGCATTTTGGTAGATGATAGCTACTCTATGTAGTTACATTCTTTTTTGTACAAAATTGATTATTTAGGCCCATTTGGTTTTAAATGATAAATGATATGTTATATACTGTATTTTTGCTGTAAGATAGAAAATGTTCTTCTGAGTAATTGTCTTAAATCAGAAGAACAGGAGGCCAGTAGATGGCAGTTTTCTTACATTTTTTTTTTAAAGAAAAGAATAGAAACATTAAAATATCATATAGTGGGATGGAGCCTTTCAGGGAATACTAATATACATTACAACAGGGATGCCAGAATATCCATTTCCCTTACATCTTTCTTTCATTTGTAGAAAATTAAAATAACAGCAGCAACAACATTCACATTGACAAAATCACCATTAGTCAATTGCAAACAGCAGCTTTGCTTGTGTGAATTGTATACTCTGACAGCTATGCCAGAGGTTCAATCATATTGAACAGGTCTCTTCAGAGGAGTCAGATAAAGAGTGTCTCTCCCATAATAATATGCTGAGATGTAATTTACAGAAGCCAATACCAGATTAGGAATCCTTTGGGTTAAAAAGCATTATGCTAGATGTTGGAGTTCTTGGACATCTGGTGACAAATGGATTACAGGATTGTTGGCTGAGCAAACAGGGTGAGAAACTGCAAGACTATTGGAAAAGAAGGTACTTATCCTTTCCAAATATAAAAAAGATTGAAAAAATAATAATCTATTATTACAAAGCAAGTCCAACAAGAAAAGGATATATCAAAAAAACTGTACCACTTTAGGAAAGAACAATAACCAGAATCAGAAATAACAGAAGAGAGGCTAGCAGATCAACATCAATTTATAATATGAAATAAAGTATTTATATAAGCAGAACTGAAAGAATGGTAAAGGTCTTCCCAGGGCAAAGAAATCAAAACTTTGCCAGAAGTTACTCAGACTGAAAAGGCAAATGAGGAAAAGTAGGCAGTAGAGGAAGTCAGCATTGCTATTCAATCATTTTTATTCCAAAAACAGGGACCCTCTCATCTACCTTTTTCTGAAACAAAATGAAACAGAACCAAAGGTCTCTTTGGATTCAAAAAAAGATTTGAATCATGATAGCTGAGCATCTAGAATAGAACAAAAATAACAGAATAAGATTGCATGCATTGAAGCTTGTTCAAAAGAAACAGCTAGCACAAGTAGTAAAAGATGTCAATACTATAATATCAAATATAAACCAGGGGTGAAATCTAGCAGGTTCTGACAGGTTCTGGAGAACCGGTAGCAGAAATTTTGAGTAGTTCGGAAAACCGGCAAATACCACCTCTGGCTGGCCCCAGAGTGGAGTCGGAATGGAAATTTTGCAATATCCTTTCCCCAGGAGGGGGGAGGGAATGCGGATTTTGCAATATCATTCTCCTAGAGTGGGATGGGAATGGAGATTTTGCAGTATCCTTCCCCTGCCATGCCCACCAAGCAACACCCACAGCACCCGTAGTAAAAAAAAAAAAGAATTTCACCACTGATATAAACACCATCTCACTGCAAGAAACAAACCAGTTAATATACAGCACAAGTGAAGTTATAAATGAATACCTAGGATAAAGGTAAATAAAGGCTTCTGTGTCCAGTCATGTCCAATTCTAGGGTGTGGTGCTTATCTCTGTTTCTTGACTGAAGGGCCTATCGTGGTTATACACCAAAGGTGCGCACAATGCTATTAGCTTTCCACAGAAATGGTACCTATTAATCTACTCTTATTTTGCCTGCTTTTGATTTGCTAGGTGGGCATAAGGATAATACCTAGGATGCAAATCAACAAAGAAGACAAAAAGCCAAACAGTGCATCACCAAAATGGACAATTAGGCTGGAAAATGAGTGTGCTAACATCAGATGCAAGCCAGCTGGAAACATATGAAAGAAAAGAAGCTGAATAACTGGAAGACCAAAAAAACAAAACAAAACATTGATCAAGAAATATTACCTAGAATTATGGATGACTAAGGAAGCACCGGAAATAAAAAAAGCAGTAAATTATAGGATCTGCAATATTACCAATCTGGGCAGCATTAGTAATAATAATAACTAATAATAACAGTGGAAATGGTTAAAATTGAGTGAAAATAATTTAAAAATGAGACATTCCTGGAAAGGATCAATCACATGGCTTTTGGCTCAAGTATCTGACTTGCTTACATCCAATTGTAGCTAAACAGCTTAATGAAGGATTGCATAAAGCAACTGGATAATAACTGGAAAAAGTGATTCAATAACTGATTCAAGAAGACAGTGAAAGGGACAACACTAGGAAACTATAGACCAATATTAAATATTGCCTACAATATTTAAATTACTCATAGGCATAATAGTGGACAATATCCAAGATTATTTAGAAGACTATAACAATGTTTCAGTAAAACAGAAATTAAATAAAAGAAAAAACAGAGGTACAAAAGATTCTGCCTGATAAAATGGTTTTTGAGAATTGCAAAAGCTGAAAAACCAATTTGGATATGGACAAAGTTGATTATAAAAAGGCAGTTGATTCATTACCCCATATTTGGTTCATCAAATGTTTGGAAATACAGGTATACTATAAAAATCAAAATCTTCATTAAAAAAAACCCCAATAAGTGAAAAATAGAATTGGTGGTTGGAAATGAAAAATATTGGCTTCCCAACATTAAAGAAGTATCTTCCAAAATGATTGATTATTACAGTTATTATTTTATATTGTTGTGATCCCAATTTCAGTGATTTTGAAGAAAACAAGTTTTAGCTATCAAATAATAAGCATGCTAATGAAATCTCATATTTGCTTTATATGGTTGATCTGAAATGTTTGAGTAAACATTTGAGTAAACAAAAATCAAAATCCAGTCATAAAACATATAATAAACTTTATTTTATTAAAAAATAAAAACATATTTTTAGCACAGTTATACCAATGGAATTTGGCCTAAAAACTGTGCTACAATGGCAATAAGTAAAGTAAAATCATGAAAAAATGAAATGTCAAATGGCCAAACCATGAGGAACCATCAAGATAAATTCTACAAGAATCTGGGGATTTTATGTATGAATATCATCAAGCATTGACAAGTTAAAATGTAATTAGTAAAGAATATATCCAAAGGGTGACAAAATTGCTAAACACAAAATTAAATGAGCAAAATACCATGGAAGCCATAAATAACCAGGGCTGTACATGTGATAAAATCCACTGCTGGCAATATTAACTATACACAAGCTGAAATGGACAGATTGGATTGAAAACTAAGAAAACTGATTATGCTTTATGCATTTCATCCCTATAGTGATACTGATAGATTATATCTGCCCTGGAAAATGTAGGCAGGGGTTTACATCATTTCAAACAAACTTTAAAGGAAGAAAAAGCTTGCATTGGCTGATTATTTTGAGCATAAACTCACAAAGTCTTCACAAATAACTGTAGCGAGAAAGAAGAAAGTGTCCTTAATTGATATAGCACTACCAGGGCATAATAGAAGACTATATAGAACTGGATAAAATCACAAAGTATCAAGCTCTTCAAATCAAAATTGGAATATTATGGCATAAATCTCAGTGATTTTCGGCACATTGGATGTCATACCAAAAAGTCTTAAATGGCACTTGGAAAATCTGTGCATTGACAAAACTGTTCATATGTAAATTACAAAAGGCCACACTGCTTGGATCAACACATATATTATGCTCAGGGGTGGGTTCCACTTATTTTTACTACTGGCTTGCAGTGCGAGTGCGCGGGCACTTCTGTGCATGTGCAGATCACCCATGATGACATTGTGGCAGGTGGGCGGAGCTTCCCGCCAATTTTACTACTTGTTCTATAGAACCAGACCGAACTAGGATCAACCCACCACTGATTATGCTGATACATTAGGACATCCTAGGTTCTTGTGAAAAACATGAAAAGAAGGCCAACTACAAAACCGGCAGCTGAGATTTAACATTGTTGCATATATGATAACAGAATTAGCAAAAATAAGGATAATATATTAACTTATAGTGGTAAGAACCCCCACCCCCATATACACGCACTCCAAAAAAAGTTCTATAATTCTTTTTCACAATGAGTATAAGCATTTTGCCATTTTCTAATTGCTATTGGAAGAATTGTTTGTTGATAGTTGAAAATTGTTTGTTGATTTAGTTGAAAAAGTACAGAAATCCACATATTCTTTCAACTGACATATGATTTGCCACACATTTTCCTCCTCTGTTACTTGCTTCAATACTTCTTTTATTATTGCTTACAAAAAGAAAAACAAGAATACTTCAAAGTAAATAAAGTATGGTAACATTTTTATGATTCCAAAACTAGTTACTTGAATCTGTTTCAATGTTATTGGATCTATATGTTTCATGAAACATATAGACTGTGCATTGTGTCATATTCAGAGAAAATTATGTGTTTTAGGTGTACTGCACATAAAAAGAAATATTTTTAGAAAGTTAAGTAATTCAAAAAGAAGAGTAATCATTATTAACATTTAAGTCCCATTGTTCAATGTGTGCTTTAAACTATAAATTACTTTTTGCATTTCCCACCCCCCCTCCCAAAAAATAACTAAATGCACTCAAGCAATTAACTTCTAACTGCACCTTCTTGAAAAGTAGTGAAAGAAAGGAAGTGGTAAATTAAATGTTATATTTTGCAAAAACATATTACACCAAAAAGAAACAATGAAATGGAGTGTTAATTGTGCATTTTCTTGATTTAGGACAAAATTTGACAGTGCTACATCTTATATAGAGGCTCACCATTTGGCTCCTGATACACATCCTACTGAAAAGCAAATTTGATATATAAAAATGTTAAAGGGCCCTTTTATCCACAGTGATAAAATAACAGTAAATTGTATTTTATCACACTTTCAAAAATTTAACTTAATGGTGGTTCTCATCATTTGCAATAATTATGCCAGGTACAATGAGTCTACTTTGTTTCATTGGCCTCATGCCATTTTACAACAGTATAATAATCTTAAAATGTATTTGTAGAAAGCAGTGTTTTCACTTAGCATTGCTTAAGTCTCTGAAATCTTGATCAGAAACCAGTTATCATAAGTAAAATATGACTTCTAAAGTAGAATCTTCTTTGTATCTCATCAGGCAAACCTTAGATTGCTGCTTACAAATTCTTATAAATCATGGCTATTTAAAATGTGTAAAAGTAGGTTCTTTATTATTGAGGTGTTTTAGATGATATGTTTCAGTATTTCATCAAATTCTAATAGGTAGGAATGTATACCCAAACAAATGCATTCCATAGCACTCTGATAATATAAGGTAAGAACATTGTGGTAGATTGTCCTAGCATCAATGATCTGAATAGGATAGAAATTGATCCAGAAAATTGGAAAATCTAGGTCAGTTCTGTTGTCCAGTTTTCTGCCACAACCTTTTCTGGACAGAGAAATTGGGAATGGCACAGTACCAAGTTTTAGTGTGCACAAAATCTGTGGAAATATGTTGTTAAACATGTTAAAGTAAAGAGAAAAATCAAAATCAAAGCAGAGGATTAAACTTTAATAATTCTTACTGAATTCAAACACAAATTAAATAAAACATATATATATTACAGCCAGAATGATGCATTCTAGACTGAGTGAGAAATCCAGAGCCTTCAAACACATTTCAAACCTTTTTTGTGATGTAGCCAAAGGTAGACCTGGCAGTTTTTGGTTGTATCTTTTATAGTTCCTTAGAGTTCTAATAAATAACATGTCACCAACTAAAACTATGTATAAAGATAAAGGTAAAGGTTTCCCCTATCCAGTCGTGTCTGACTCAAGTTAGCAGTGTTCATTTCTATCTCTTAGCTGCAAGAACCAGCATTGTCGGACAATGTTTCTGTAGTCATGTTACCTTCCCAGTGAAATGGTGCCTATTTATCTACTTGCATTTGCATGCTTTCAAACTACTGGCAGGTATGAACTGGAACAAGTAATGAGAGTTCACCCTATCGTGTGGCATTTGGTCTTGAGCTAGGTTGTCAACTTTCCACCGACAAGCTCAGCATTTTTGAGCCACCATGCCCCTCAAAACTATGTACACGTAGTCCTTGACTTATGACCAAAATTGAGCCCAAAATTTATGTTGCCATGTGAGACATTTGTTAAGTTTGCCCCATTTAACAACTTTTATTGCCACAGTTGTTAAGTGAATCACTGCAGTTGTTAAGTTAGTAACATGGTTGTTAAGTGAATATGGGTTTCTCATTGACTTTGCTTGTCAGAAGGTTGCAAACGGTGGTCACATGACCTTAGGACACTGCAATCATCATAAATATGAACCAGTTACCAAATGCCCAAATTTTGACTACATGACCATGGGGATGCTTTTTGTAAAAATGGCCATAAGTCACTTTTTTCAGTGCCATTGTAACTTTGAATGGTCACCAAATAAACTGTTGTAAGTCAAGAACCCCCTATACTTTAATTTTCAAATCAAAATGGAAAGTAAATAAAAACTTATATATGTATGTTTATGTACATGTATATATGTGTGTGTATGTGTGTGTTTGTGTGTGTTTGTGTGGATGTAAGTCATCAAGAATCATTGAGGAGTTGGCAAGCCTAAGTATAAATAAGTAAATAAGCAAAGGAATCTAAGAAAATAACATCTCAATTTTCTCATTATATTCTTGACCCTTAGGCAGGGTCATCAATCAATTCACCATATCTTTCTCAATAATTATTGAAGAATCAGTTCACTATGATCAGTCGTAATAGCATAACTTCTTTTTTCTTTAAGTTTTACTTAGTTTGTGAAAATTCATGCAATAACTATGAACAACATGACCACTGTTGTCTAACCTTCAAAGTAACACTTTGAACATTATAGGAGTAAAAAAAGAAAGAAACAAAAGAACTATTTTATTTAGGAAAAGAAAAATAAATCCTCTTCTAATTAAGTTTAGATGGCTGTATTAGAAGATAAAGGAAATATTGAAGATTTTTAATATCAGTTACAGAAAGAAATTGTAAAAGTGTATGCTACCTATTTACCATTAACTAACATGAATGTCATTTACAAATCCAATTGTTCATTTTGCTTGCTTGCTTAGTGTACATAAATGTTCTTTATTAATGTTACTGAATAAACCCAGAAGAGATCATCTTTGGTGAGTTTCATTCCGTAATGTTTGGAACTATCAATCCATAATCCTTGAAATCCATATTGATTTATATTATTGTGAATGGCAATGGCAGTGACAGAAGAGAAAAAAGAAAATTATTGCTCAGTAGTGCTGCTCCAAAGATAAAGCAAATTGAATAGAATATCTCAATTCCATCTTAAAGCTATTTTATTTTATGAAAGAAATAAAGGGAAGATTTGTAACAGGAAACAAAGCAAAACTGTAGGATAAAGAACTACAAACCTTACTGTATGCTTTATTCCCTTGAAGTGATGTCCCGGTGCCTGGAGGCTGTACGGATCTGTATGGGGAGAAACAGGCTCAGGCTCAACCCACCCAAGACCGAGTGGCTGTGGTTTCCAACGTCCCGATATAGTCAGTTGGTGCCATCGCTGACTATTGGGGGCGAATCATGGGCCCCCACGGAAAGGGCTCGCAACTTGGGTGTCCTCCTGGATTCATGGCTGTCTTTAGAAGAGCACTTGACGGCTGTGACCGGGAGGATTTTTCATCAGGTTTGCCTGATTCGCCAGTTGTGTCCCTTTCTGGATTGGGACTCGTTACCCACGGTTACTCATGCCCTCGTCACCTCCCGTCTGGACTATTGTAACGCTCTCTACATGGGGCTCCCCTTGAGGAGCACTCGGAGGCTCCAACTGGCGCAGAGTGCGGCCACGCGGGTGGTGATGGGAGCCTCTCCTGCGCGAGCTGCACTGGCTCCCGGTGGTCTTCCGAGTGCGCTTCAAGGTTTTGGTTATCACCTTCAGAGCGCTCCATGGCTTAGGACCTGGTTATTTGCGGGACCGCCTGCTACCACCAATAGCCTCCCACCGACCAGTACGGTCCCATAGAGAGGGGCTCCTCCGGGTGCCATCGGCCAAACAATGTCGACTGGCGGCCCCCAGGGGGAGAGCCTTCTCTGCGGGGGCACCTACTATCTGGAACGAGCTCCCTCCGGAGATACGGAGGATCCCGGATCTGCGTACCTTCCGTCACGCGCTTAAGACGTTCCTATTTCATCAAGCTGGCCTGACCTAAATTTTCCTCTTTTAAATGGGAATTTTAAATTTGGTTTTAAATTATTGGGGTTTTAAAATGGTTCAGCCAAATTTATTTAATTTGTTTTATCTCTATTTTAAATTTTGTATCTATATGTTTTATTTTATGGCTGTTCACCACCTTGAGTCCTTTGGGAGTAGGGCGGTATACAAATTTAATTAAATAAATAAATAAATAAATAAATAAATAAATTCATTGCCTTTTTCAGTCACTTCATCCTGTAATACCAACACATCAGAATTAGAGTCATAGCACTACCTGTTATAAAGTTTATCATATTTCAAGTGCTTATAAACATTTATTATATTAAAATAGTTTGTGTTGAAGCCCTCCCTCCTCTTTATTTTTTTTTCTTTGCAGCCTTGAGAAATATTGTGCAAGACACAATTAAAAGCAACAGTTATTGAAAAGGTAGAAATAAACCACAGCAAAGCAAAAATATATCTAGGAGAGGGGTCGGCAACCTTAAACACTCAGAGAGCCACAAAGGTCCATTCAATTCTGGAGCTGACTGGAAGTCTGGTTCCCCCATCATAGTCTCGTCTTAGCACGACATCGATTTTCCTCTGCTGACCGGAAGTCTGGTTCCCCCACCATAGAGTCTCCTCCTAGCATGGAATCCCCACCATACTGTCTCCTAGCACAGCATCCTTTTTCCTCTACCTGTCCTAACTGAAAGCCCTATCAATTGTGGAGCTGATCAACATCAGGGAGCTGCAGCAGAGCCACATGCGGCTCCAGAGACGCGGGTTGCTGACTTCAGATCTAGGATGATGCTTTCATTATAATGCAAAGTATTAGCAAGTATCAGCAAGACAATAAAAATTCACCGAGAGGGAGGGAGATGCTATTACTATAATTATGTGAAATAATATCTCCTCAAATTTTATTTAAACAATCAAGAAATGTCCACAGTATTCTGTAACATATACTATATTTGGATATAATAGATTTTAATAGATTTTAATATAATATCCAATCTATTATTATTTTACATTAATACTGTATATTAATAACATATTAATATAATATAGTATATGGATACAAACTAGGGTGTGGAAAGAAGAATGATTAACCATCTTTAAAACTGTACATTTCCTTTAAATCAAAGTTAAGAAGTTCTAGAAATATATTTATCTAATTCTGCTTTTATCTCAACTTTTATTTAATTTACTGGTGTATTCTATTCCATTTTTCTCTTCCAGTTTTCTATTTGGCCAGGACAACAACCAAGAGTTTGCCCAGCCAATGTTGAAATGTTTACCTTTATTCAAAAACTATAAGCAAGTCTAAGGGCTTATCTGTATTAAGAAAAGAATGGGCTACCTAATATTTTGAGATTGCAGAAATGAATGTCATCCTTGTTTAACTCCAACCTGCTGGGAAGGTGAGCACCGCTGAGCTTATTTGCTTCTTATCATATTTTCCCCATCTCATGATATAAGAAAGGAATCCAATCCTCTTCATCCCATTCTCTTTTTATAAGGGTTTTTGAGCTGCTTGCCATGAAAGGCTGGAATATTGGTTTGTGTCTTTCTTTTTTTAAGGTTCAGTAATGAGTTTTTTTGTTTTTTTTTAATTTGATTTATATGCCGCCCTTCTCCGGAGACTCAGGGCGGCTTACAATGTGCTTAGCAATAGCCTTCATCCTTTTGTATATTTATACAAAGTCAGCTTATTGCCCCCACAAACTGGGTCCTCAATTTACCTACCTTAGAAAGGATGGAAGGCTGAGTCAACCTTGAGCCTTGGCGAGATTCGAACCTTCAGTAATTGTAGGCAGCTGGTCTTAATAACCAGCTTAATAACAGGGTGCCTTAGACCACTATAATGAAGTGGTCTAAGTTGATGAAAGTTGATGAAATGTTGACTATTTCTCTTTTTCTTTTTGTAATTGGGTGTAGTTAACAAGAATTCTATTAAGTTTTCTTTTGAAGTGGTAAGAACTACAACATATCACCTCTCCTCTCCATTCTTCTCCCTCCTCTGCTCCCCTCCCCTTTCCTCCCCTCCCCTCCCCTCTCCTCTCATGCTCTGCCCTGCCCTGCCTCCAGTGGTGGGATTCAGCTGGTTTGGGCCAGTTTGGGAAAACTGGTAGTTAAATTGATGGATGGCCCTGCCCCTCCCTGCCCCGCCCCTTCCAGGGGCAGGGAGGGGCAGGGCCATCTCCATGCATCCCATTTTGGCTCCCAGGTAAGTGGAGCGAGGCCTACTAGGCCCAAAACCAAAACCAGGTGTGGGGGTGTATCATACCCCCTGTGGCTTGTTTTTGCTCCCAGGAGGCTGCAGGGAGGCCTACTAGGCCCAAAATGGGGCATGGGGGGTGCGGCACTCCCCCGTGTTGTGTTGTGTTTTTGCTCCCAGGAGTTTTTAGGGATACCTCCTAGGCCCAAAACGGGGCACAGGGGGGTTCAGTGTTGCCTGTCACATGCCCTGGCTTTTAGTAATCAAAGTGATTACTGAAAAGTTTCTTAAACATAGGTTTCATTTCGTCACATTCTTAGAATTTTCCAAGATTTCTGCTCAAACATTCTTAGTCATTATTGACAGTAACACCAGCAACTGGAATTTTAATCAGGTGGATACTGGTACTTAGCTGACTAATTTGGAACTATTCACTGACACAGTTTTCTCTTGTTCTAAACAGCAGAAGCCTAAAGATGAAGCAAACCAAGATTGGGGAAGAAATAGGAGAGAGGAAATATATAACTTCTCAAGTAATTTTTTAATCAATTGCCAGAATCAGGATCATGGGCTATTCTGCCCCCATTTTTATGTCTTCTGCTCTGCCATGAGACAACTATATTTCTAAAAGGAGGATGATTCTGCAACTTCTTATCCCTCCTGATGTTGCACTGATGCTGTATTTTTTACAGAAAAACATTAAAACATTTTGATATCTTGGACAGAAAGAAGGCAGATGAATGCTGCTTCTCTAGCACCAAACAAATGAAGTAATCCTGTATGGGAAACATTTTATTGTCAGGAGAAAGCGAGAGAGTGAGAGAGCAATGAACGTTAACAATTATGTATTTGTTTTAGTTTTATTTATTTAGCAATAGCAAAATCCTTAGACTTATATACAACTTCATAGTGCTTTACAGTCCTCTCTAAAAGGTTTACAGAGTTAGCATATTGCTGTTGTGACCAAAGCTCAAATAGTGATTACCAAACACAATTCAGTCCTGAACAAACTTATTTTATTAAAACAGCTGATAATTAATTCATTCTCAGCTTAGTCCAAAACAAATTCTTCATAACCAGTCCATTGGCCTTATCACCAACCTTTGATGTCTTTGGCAACCTGCCAAAGGCTTTTCTTGGCAAACCTCCCACAAAGTAGAAGAGATGCTGACAAGAAGCACTGGAATCAACGTTGCTTTTCTACAAGAACCCAATGGCTTGTTGCTGCTCTTTAAAGCCTTATGGGAGTGTCCAATCATCTTCTAGACTTACTCCTGAGTTTTCCTTTTTGTTTCAGCTGCTCTTGCCTTCTAACAGCTCTTCGCATGCGTGCATTAGGAACAGGCTCCTCCTGTTCCTCTGCCTCTCTGCTGTCCACTTCTGGAGGCTCCAGAGTCTGCACATCGCTCCCAGATGGCCCTGGCCCCATCTCTGCCTCTGACACAGAGCTCTCGTCCGGGCCTTCCCCTGACTCCAGGATTGGCCCATTGTCCTCCCCAGCCTCTTCACTGTCTGACTCTGCTGACAGGTCCGCAGGCTGCTGGCGGACCACAACAATTGCCCCCAACAGTCTGGGTCCTCATTTTACTGACCTCGGAAGGATGGAAGGCTGAGTCAACCTTGAGTCTGGTGAGATTCGATCTGCCAAACTCCTGGCAGCCAGTGATCAGCAGAAGTATCCTGCAGTACTGCACTCTAACCACTGTACCATCGCGGCTCATTTCAGTTTATCTGTTTGTTTATAATTTTACATTTCTTTGATGCAAGAAATAATATTTTTTCTTGGATTTATGTGGCAATCTCTTCCATGCTTTAAGGTTTTAAAAGAAATGTTTAAATAATTCAAGGTGTTCTAGCAGGTGTGTGAGTTGTGAGATTTATTTGCTTTGCCAAGTCTTTTGAAGAGTTCCAGAAGACTATCAGATGGTACTCTTTAAACATCTAAAAGCATAGTTCCGTTCTTGATAAGGTGGAAATATACTACAAGGTCTTTTATGACAGGTTGGAGGAAATGCTTAATTAAACATTTGGCATTTTACAACTGCCCCAGGAAATCAGATAAACATAAAGTACTATTACGATGTGTTGGAAAATTGTATACTTACTGTATGTATTTGGGCCATTTCCCAGAATTCAAATTTCTAATAATTTCTTGGCAGGGAGTGGGGGTATTGATTCAAGTGGAATTAGCAAAACCCTTTTAAACCATTTAAAAACCATATACATATATCAAAAGTCACTCACGTAATGCTATAATTCTGGATTCGAGCCTTATTAAAGCTTCTGGCCTTTTTTCATACATTTAACAGCAGATTTTAAATTCACAATTATGAGAAGGTAATCTGTCTGTTCTCTCTTATTGTTACTAGTCAGGGTTTTTTTTACTTTCTATTTTGATTTGAAAATTAAAGTACAAGTGGTCCTCAATTTACAACAGTTCATTTAATGACCATTTGAAGTTACATCATCACCAAAAAAAGTGACTTATGATCATTTTTCACAGTTAAGACCATTGCAGCATCCCCATGGTCACGTGATTTACATTCAGATGCTTAACAATTGATTCATATTTATGATGGTTGCAATGTCCTGGGGTCATGTGATCATCTTTTGCGACCTTCTGACAAGCAAAATCAATGGGGAAACCAGATTCACTTAATAGAGCCAAGGTGGTGCAGTGGTTAGAATGCAGTACTGCAGGCTACTTCTGCTGACTGCCAGCTGCCTGCAATTTGGCAGATTGAATCTCACCAAACTCAAGGTTTAATCAGCCTTCTATCCTTCCGAGGTGGGTAAAATGAGAACCCAGATTGTTGGGGGCAATATGCTGACTCTGTAAACTGCTTAGAGACAGCTGTAAAAGCATTGTAAAGCTGTATATAAGTCTAAGTGCTATTGCTAAATGTGTTACTAATTTAACAACTGCAGTGATTCATTTAACAAATGTGGCAAGAAAGATGTAAAATGAGGCAAAACTCACTTAACAAATTTCTCACTTAGCATCATAACTTTTGGGCTCAATTGTAGTCATAAGTCAAGGACTACCTGTATTAGTTATATTCATGAGATTCAAGTAACTGATTCAAAAATATTTTGGAATTATCCAAGGTGAAGACCGATTCCTGTAAGGCATTCTGAATCTACAGCTCGCCCTTCTCAAAGAATTAAAGAAATTTGAAATGATTAGAAATATACATGGGGAGCCTCTAGAGAAATACATCAATTCTTATAATCACTGTCCTTCCAGGCCTTTAACAAAAGTTATGAAGGATTAAGATATGGATTCAAGATAGCTGGAAAAATCCCAAACTTCTAATTTCATCAATGCTTTTCTACTGTTATGGTCATATAGGAAGAGAGAAGAAAAATATTTAATTTATATCCTTTACTGAGATTCCATTTTGTTCCAGATATATAGTGACTGAAATAGGTAGAACTGAAAGAAATGTCAAGAACAAAAGAAATTTTGTTTTATTTATTTGCCTGTGTGGATAACTAATTAAGGAGAGGTGCCCACATATCTGCACTAATTAGAGATGAATGAGTTGCCCTAGGAGACAGTTTACAAGATAATTATATATCTAAATGTTATATATTTCTAACAAATATGCACCAAGATTATGTTTGAATTAATCTAGAACTCTGATAGGAAAAAATAGGAGCAATACAGTATATGGATGAATTCAGCATTACCTGGGTCATCAGGAATGTCTTTAGTTTCTAGCCTCTTGGCAGTTAGGATATCTCTTTTTTCTACTCAAAAGCAGAAAAAGTAATTGCTCTTTTTGTTCTAACACATACAGCATATAGCCCAAAATCATAGGGTCTTTTAGTCTTTTGAGGTGAAACCAGTAAATAGCCTTGGGTCAAGAGCAACTTCTGCCTACATAGTGTGTTTTGAGAATTTCAATTGGAATAATACATGCTATCTTTCAAAAGCTTTCCTTAATCTTATTTATCCTTTATTCTCCCACTTTTAGGGTTTTTTTCCCCCTTTACTACTTAGTTATTTCTTTATAATGCTTTTGAAATACTTTTCAAGCTCCTGTGTGCCCTGCTGAAACTCCACTGACTCGATTGCTCGATTATACATAAGAAATTGCCAGGCTTCATTGGAATTTGGTAGGGAACAACTTTTTACTTGGGTCATTTATGTCAAGCAGTGAAGATATCGATTTTTTTGCCATGTAAGACCCGAAGCAGCTATTTACGAATGCATTTTTAAGCCATTTGGCTGCTTCTCTAAATCATGTAACAGAGATAGCTTTATTGCGCGTTGGTGTGGAGATTCATTCAGACAATCTATAGTCAGGGAAACCTATTGTAATGTCAAACAAACTTTGCAGAAATAACAGATGATCAAAAACAAGAATCTCAACCAAAAGAGATGGTGGCAAAAAGAAACACAAGAATCACACACACACACACACACACGCACACACACACACACACAAGCACACACACACACACACACACACCACATACAAATAGAAGCTAAATCTGATATACAGCAACCAATGGAATTTTTTCATATTCTGCAGTACATATTACTTCTCAGAAGTCCATAGTAAAATATGAACTTTGGTTCTCTGATGCTCACTGTCATTATAAGCTTTTTTATCCCCTCCTTTTCCCCCCCTTTCTGTTGTCTCATTTTCACCAGCTCCACGGTAACAGACATCTTTTCAGTTGCCTAATCACTGTGATGCTGTGCAATGATTAGGATTTCTGCAAATTGTTTACTTTATTCGGAGCTACCACAGACCATTCATTTACATTCCAGAATACCTTGGGAAGCACCCACCTAACGTTCTTGTCACTTTCCAGCTGTTGGAGCCTACGCTGAGACTGTTCCAAATAATTTGCAACCTATTATAATTTCAGTGGTAATTGCTCTATTTCCTGAGGTTCTTCTATAGCCTTCTTATTCCCCCTTGTGTATTTATGTTGTTTATATGTTCCTGGCACTCCTAAAGAGATTGCAAATATAACTTCTTATTTCTGGTAGGCTAATAGTTATGGCATGAATTCTTTACTCAGTTACTGCTTTTATTCATGCTAATGCCCTTTCTAGTGTCTGTAACAAAAGTAATGAACAGAGATCTGCATCCTTGAATACCTGCAAGTACACCTTATGATCTAATATTGTGGGAAAAGCCTAAAATGTTCATCCATACCCAACTTTATAGTCTTAATAACAACTGAATGTGTTATTGGCCATTATATAATAATTTTGATCATTTGAAATATTTTATTCTCCTGTATTTCTGAATCTTATATTTAAAATTTAACCAATTTCCCCCTGATTAATATATTAATCCCCGTGATTAATATATTAAAAATAGATACTATAGATATCTATAACTTTTTTTAAAAAAAAAAAATAAGATACTTTATGAAGCAAAACCAAGTGTTGAAATATGTTTTGTTCCTACAATACCATGTCCTAATTGTATAGAAATTTTATAAAATTATAAAAAATAATCAAGATTTTCAGGTTGGACTTCCGGTTTGCGAGCTTCGGCGACGGCGGTGATTTTCTAAAGACCGCCAGCCCCGCCGCCTGTAGAGCCGCCCCGCGAACGAGGAGCGGCTCGAAAACTCCGAAATCTTGAAGATTGCAGGAGCAGAGACAGCAGGGTACAGGTTGAGCCCCTGTAACCCCCCCAGGGAATTGCTTCTGGGGGTGAAAACAGGAGCGGCTCCCTTCCAACCTGCGGAGACTCCGGGCGGCGTGGGACGATTCTGCCTTCAGCAGAACAAGCCGATAGCAGCAAACTTTTAAAGTGAGAGGAACTAATTCTAACAAATAGCGGAAATATCAACTTGAATCCAGAAACCTGAAAACTGCAAGTATTAGTGCTTCATTGACTTTTTAAATCAAAGAGAAAGTGAGCGAGTGAAAGTGATTTGAAAAAATATGGCGTCCAGCACTTGAGTTAACGAGCTAGTGAAAGTGATTTGCGAAGCCTCTCTGCTTTGCTACAAAGTTGAAAAGTTGCTACAAAGTTGTTCTACCTAAAGGAAAAAATTTTTCTTGCTAAAATTTGACTTTGCTTTACTTTAGTTTTACTTGATTAAATCTGGGGGACTTTTTTAGAAGCTTCTGTGGAAGAGGGAAAGGAAAAAGAACTTCCCTCTTTAGAAAAACTAGCTTACGTGGCACGATGGCTTCAAAGAAGCAGGAAGGGAAGGCATCAGGGGGGGGATCCCCCACACACAAACATCAAACGCAACTTCCCCCTGCTCAGCAGCTACAAACTCAGAAAAAAGAACTTGATGTGGGAGATTTAAAAGAATTTATTTCTAAAACTTTGGATGAAAAATTTCAAGAATCTCAACAGGAAATAGATCATAAACTTCAAAAATCACATGAGGAATTTTTGCAGGAAATTAATGAAGTTAAAGATATGGTGAAACAGAATCAAAATATGGTGACCAAAAAAATATCAGAGGTGGCGTCTGGCCTGGCAAATTTTATTGGGAAAGTTGATTTTAAAGTTGAAGAACTCAAATTAGAAGTTAATGTTAGGATGAAAGATAATGACTATAAAATTGAAGAAGCTGACAATAAAATGCAGAGAATTGAAGATGAGATTGTCATGATACAATTCCGGGCGATGGAATTTGCCATACGGCTTCGGGGAATTCGAGAGGAGGAGAGACAGGACTTGAGACAAGTTTGCTCTGAAGCCCTGGCTAAGATTTTACAAGTTAATCCTGATTTGGTATTTCATAAAATAGATAAAATCTATAGAGTGAACTCTTGGGTGGCCAGACAAAGACAACTGCCTAGAGATGTGGTCATATACTTTACTGAGAGAGAAATTAGAAATGAAATCCTCCAAAAATCTTTTCACACCTCTGTACAAGTGGGGGGCTCACGACTTGTAATTTTTAAAGAATTACCTCCTAAAATGCTGAAAGCTAGAAAGGAATTTGGTTTTCTTGTTAAGGAATTGAAAGACTTACAGATACCCTTCCGGTGGGATGCACCAGCTGGGATAATTTTTAGATATAAGGGAGAAGGATATCGGTTGAATACCGTGGAGAAGGCACAACATTTTTATAGTACTATTCTTAAGGAAAGAACACCATCTCCACGTACATCTACAGTTTTGGAGATTAAGGAGAGTGAAGAGAGGCAATTGGAAGAACAGTCTAAGCAGGAATTAGAAAATGTGCAAGGTGCAGAAGGAGGTTTTCTGAGTGAGCCCTTGCTGGATTCTTCCCCAATTTTGGATTTGATTCAGTTGACTGAAGTTAAAGATCAACGTATAACTAGAGCTCAATCCAAGCTACTTAAACAAAAGCAACAACAACAACAGGAAAGACAAGACAAGAAGGCAGCTAAGAGTACCCCACAAGAGAGTGGAGCTATGGGAGGAGCAAGATCGAAGCTCTTGGATGAACTTCAAATATTTTGCTCTGCGCTCCAGAAACAGGCTGATGACCCTTAAGTGTCTATCTTGGAATGTTAATGGGTTGAATTCAGCACAGAAAAGGAAGAAACTATTTACATATTTGAAACAATTTAATAATGATATAATATGTTTACAAGAAACGCATATTACAACTCAAGATCAGAAATATTTGATAAATTCAAAATTAGGAATACATTATATATCTTCAACTTCGCAGAAAAAGAATGGTGTGGTTATTTATGTAAATAAAAAATTAACAGCAAAAGTTATAGAAGTAGATCAAGATGGTAGGTTTGTAGCAATTGAATTGCTCATAGCAAATGGTCAAATTCTTTTGATTGGAATTTATGCTCCCAACCAACAACAGGATTATTTTTACAAGATGTTACATACTAAAATATTGCAATGGGATTATAGATCTATTTTATTGATGGGAGATTGGAATGGAGTAATTGATTCTAAATTAGACAAAAAGAGCTTGGCAAAGTCTAGAATTAGACTACCGCAGACCTTTTTTGATATGAAAGAAGATATGGAACTAAAAGATGTTTGGAGAATACATAATCCAAATGAATTGGATTACACTTTTTTTTCCGATAGACATAGATCTTTTTCTAGGATTGATTTTATCCTGTTGTCAAATGATCTACTTGTTAAGACAAAAAGAACAAAGATTTTTCCAAGAACTTTGACTGACCATAGCCCTGTATGGATAGAAATTGAGATGGATAAGGTTGAGAGACGTTCTTGGAGATTAAATGAGAACTTGTTTAGATATGAAAAAAATACAATAGAACTTAAAAAGCATTTGAAAGAATTTTTTGAAATAAATTTGAATAAAGGTACCCCAATTGAAATTGTTTGGGACGCTAGTAAAGCTTATATGAGAGGGGTACTTATCTACATGAATTCTAAACATAGACTGTTCCGACAAAAGAAAAGATTAGAGTTGGAAATGGAAATAAAGAATAAAGAACAGTTACTTATTAAAAACCCAACAGATGAAAGAATACGAAGTGCTATAAAACTTTTGAAAGACCAATTTCAAATGCTTATGGCGGAACAAGTTGCAACAAGTTTACAATATGCGAAGCATAATACATTTTGCAATGCTAATAAACCGGGCAGATGGTTGGCTTACACTTTGAGGAAAAAACAAAGTATACGGACTATTGATAGTATTGACATTGGAGGGAAAGAAATTTTTCAACAAAAATTAATTAAAGAAGCTTTTGTGGATTATTATACTAAATTATATGCCAAAGAAGAGGTGCAGAATGGACTTATAGAAAAATATTTAAAGGATAAGAGAGTTACAAAAATTACTGATCAACAAAAAGAAAGAATGAATTATCCTATAACAGAGGAGGAGATAATAGCAGCAATTAAGCAGCTAAAAACAGCCAAAGCTCCTGGCATGGATGGTTTGACTACAGTGTATTACAAAACTTTACAAGCTGAAATGGTGGGACAACTTAGAGATTTATTTTGCAATATTCAACAAGGGGGTAAAATACCCCCATCTTGGACAACTGCTTATATATCTTTGATACCAAAGGAACAAGTTGGTCCTAAAAAACCAGAGAACTACAGACCAATATCTCTTTTGAACACAGATTATAAAATTTATGCGAAGGTATTAGCCAACAGGTTGATGCCAGTAATCCAAAAAGTGATTCATGAGGACCAAGCGGGATTTATTGAGGGCAGATACATGAAGGACAATGTAAGGCAAGTAATAGACTTATTGGAATATCTTGATAAGAATAAACAGATTTCTGCAGTGCTGGTTTTTTTGGATGCGGAGAAGGCCTTTGATAGAGTGGATTGGAACTTTCTACTAAAGACTTTAAAAAAGATGGGCTTTGGGGACCAATTTATACAGGCGATTTCAGCAATTTATCAAGAGCAAAAAGCACAGATTATTATTAATGGAAGTTTGACGACAGAGTTTAAAATTGAAAAAGGAACAAGACAGGGTTGTCCGTTGTCCCCACTTTTATTTATTTTAACATTGGAAGTCTTGCTAAATACAATACGGGACTCAAAAATTTTGAAAGGTATAGTGATAAGGCAAGAGGATTATAGAATAAAGGCATTTGCAGATGATCTGGTTGTTACCCTATCACAACCAATGGAATCAACAATCCTGATGAACGACATTATACAAGACTATGGTAGAGTTTCAGGTTTTAAACTGAACTCAAAAAAGACTAAAATGATAGTTAAGAATATGACACAAGATCGTAAACATGAGCTTGAAAGGAAGGCAGGTTTTGAAATTGTACCTAAGGTAAAATATCTTGGAGTTCAGGTTGCAGAATCAAATATGAAATTGTTTCAAAATAATTATGAGGTGTTGTGGCGAGAGGTTCAGAAAGACATGGAGACTTGGAAAAAGCTGCAACTGTCTTTACTTGGAAGAATAGCAGCAGTTAAGATGAATATTTTGCCAAGATTTCTGTTTTTGTTTCAAATGATTCCGGTGCTTAAAAGTGATAAACAACTGAAAGTCTGGCAGTCTGGTGTGAATAAGTTTGTCTGGAACGAGAAAAAGCCGAGAGTGAAATTGAAAATTATGCAAGATGTTCCGGAAAGAGGAGGCCTTAAACTCCCAAACCTACAGTTATATTATGATGCAGCAGCTTTAACTTTAACAAGTGATTGGTTTGGAAATAAAAAGGCTGGAATATTGAATGCAGAAAGTTTTGATCTTGAATTTGGATGGCATGCTTACTTATTTTATGATGATAAAGTTGATAAAGTATTTAAAAGTCATATACTCAGAGATTCTTTGATGAGAGTTTGGAAGAAGCACCGACTCAAATGGGATTATAAAATACCGCTATGGCTGGATCTTGGTCATACCTTGTGGAATACAAATATAATGTCACTCGGGGGGTTTTTATACAAAGAGGTTCTTTTTACAGATGCGGGCAGATGGCAGCTGAAGACATTGCAGACACTGTTGGACGAAGGGATTAATTTAACCTGGTTACAATATAATCAATTACAAATGAGATGGAAAGAGGACCAAAAAACTGGTATTATACTGCATGAGGAAGAATTAGTTAGACATATAAGAGAGAAAGGTCCAATGCATATTAAAAGGCTTTATAATGTTTTGTTAGAAAGGGACTCAGAAACTGAATTAGTTAAAGATTGTATGATTAAGTGGGCACAAAATTTTGAAGAACCAGTGATGTTGGAAACATGGGAAAAAATTTGGGTTCAGAATGTTAAGTTCACACAGTCGCAGAATTTGAGGGAAAATTTTTATAAAATGTTTTATAGATGGCATTTGGATCCTAAAAAGTTGTCATGTATGTACCCTAATGTTCAGCCAAAATGTTGGAGATGCGAATGTTTGGATGCTACGTATTATCATGTATGGTGGACCTGTAGGAAAGTTAAGGCTTTTTGGATAAAAATTTGGTGGGTCATGCAGAATGTTTTGAAGAAAAAAATTCAATTTTCTCCACAATTGTTTTTATTGGGTATAGTTAAGGGTTTTACACGGGGTGAAATAAAACTAATATTGTATATGATAACAGCAGCAAGATTGTTGATAGGTAAATATTGGAAGAATGAAGCTTTGCCTACTATCGAGGAATGGACTTTGAAGATGGCCAGTTTTGCAGAGATGGCGAAGATTTCAGCGCATTTAAAAGATTGTTCACAAGAGACTTATGAATGGGAATGGAAAAGGTGGATAGAATATGTTCAGAACAAATACCAAACTAGAAAGTATCAAATAGCTTTTATTTGAAAATAATGTATTAGAAATATTTTAATGTAAAGAGACAAAGAGGAAAAATTATATAGGGGGAGGGATGGGTTCAGGTTTATATATTAGTGTTATTAGTTATGAGTATGTAATAGGGAAGTCTGGGGGGGGGAGGGTTAGGGAGGGTTAGGGAGGATGGGAAGTTTGGGGAGGGAGGTGGGGGGGTGAAAAAAGGGGTGAAAATGTAATTGAAAAACTTTTGCAATAAAAAAAAAAAAAGATTTTCAGGTTAAAAAAGTCTTTTTGTGAATGATATTAAGCCAAAATGAAATGATTTTTTTTTTTGACATTCTGAAATGGGATCCAAAGGAAATGGATCCAAAGGAAATGTTTCCAGAGAGCTGTCAGGTATTGGCTCTTCTCCAAGTGACCAAGGACCAGTGGTGGATTGCCCCCGGTTCAGACTGGTTCAGAAGAACCAGTAGTAAAACCGGTGGGAGGCCCCGCCTACCACCCCGGATCATCATCGGTGATCTGCGCATGTGCAGAAGCTTCTGCGATCCTGTTGAGAACTGCTAGTAAAGGTTAATTAGAACCTACCCCTGCCAAGGACAGGATGTTGTTGAAATCTGGTAAGGATTTCATATAGTTAATATGCTGCTAATGTGACATTGAGTTACTTTTGAATGAATCTTTATAGCTGGTTTGTTTTATTTCCTTTTCCAGCCCATAATTCATTAGATAGATGATATCTATATAAATTTATTAAATAAGCAAGCAAATAAATAAATGTATCCAGGATATATCTGTATAACAAATATAAAGGTAAAGGTAAAGGTCAGATTTGTGTCTGAAACTAGGGAACAGTGTCCTAGGAAATGGTGCTCATTTCTGTGGTCATTTAGCCAGCATGATTATATGTTACTTTCCTACCAAAGTGGTACCTATTTATTAACTCACATTTGCATAGATGAACTGCTAGGTGTGCAAGAGCTGGGGCAAGTAATGAGAACTCACCCCATTGCCCGGTGCTTGGGTCTCAAATCCAGGCTGTCAGCTCTCCAGCTGACAAACTCAGCATTTTTTACTGCTGCACCATTGAACCCCTTTAAGAAATATAACTCTTTGCTATACATTTAAGCATAGATCACTTGATAGAATCTAAGCTGAACCAAAATCTTATTTTACTTATTTATGTATACGTAAATTGAGAATGCAACATATAATATTATATCTATAAAAATAAACATTTGACAAAATGCCTAAATAAAAGAAATGCATATAATGCACAGCATTAGCAATAAATTTAGCAAAGTAGAAACACATTTATAAATAACATTAAAATCAGTTAGAAACTTTTGGAATAGTGAAAGTTCTTTACCTTATAATTTGGTGAAGAAACATAACACATTTGGTTTAGTTATAATATATTCATATTTTATGTATAATAATACCCCAAAGCATCTTCAGAAATCGTGTGTTTTGAAAAAGGTCCAGATTTAGTAAAATTACATAGCTGTCACTCTATCTGTGTCTTTCTTTCTCTCTCTCTCTTGCTTGCAGACATATTTCTTGCAGTTTTTCCAATGTACTATTGTTGCTACTTTATCATGCCATTGCTTGTGCTCAGTCTGTGTGATCTTCTTGCAGCAGTTAATCATGTTGTCCACTGTTTCTTCAGCTTCTTTGCATAGGCAGCACTTATTGTCTATTGCTGTGTTCTCAATTCTGGCTTTGTATGCATTTATATCTTTAAGGCTTGGTTTTGTGCAGCCAAAATTAATCCCTCAGTCTCTTTTTTTCAAGTCTCCTGCTCTTACTTTCCCAGCTTTTTTTTTTTTTTTTTTAATGAACTGGTCATGTAATGCTTCGTCTTTCCATGCCTCCATTCTGTTCTTCATTTGGCCTTTCTTTTAGGCAAGTTTGGTTACAGAATTATAGATGACAACTGGTGCCAATTTTTTGGAGATATCTATAACAATTATTGGAAAAATACATTTACTCACATACTTATCGGCTCTCCACTCGTGTAAATTAGGGAGTGACCCTAACAGTTTGAGATTATGTATTTTCATAACAGGGATGTTATTATTCATGATTAATGTCAGTATTATTTTTAATTTATTGTATGTCTATTGCTGGTCGATAACTGTAATAAAGTTTTTATTCATTCACTCATTCCTTTTAGGCAAGTTTGGTCTTTCCAATATGAGTAAGCCTATCAGGTAACACCAGGCATTATCATTTGCTAGATGTTAAGCATTTTTAAATTTCACCTCCTTGCAGTATGCTGTTAAACTACTTGGCAGCAAGTGGGTGTAAACTAATAAGATATTTCAACCCAAGTTCATGTAGTTCATCTTCACCGGGTGTTAACCAATTCTTAATCTTCTTGCCCTTTTCTCCACCATTTCTGCCATGATAATGAACAACACCTTGAATGGCACCTGTAAGCAAACTGGCAGTCAGTGCAGCTCCCAAAACATCAGTGCAGGGGTGGTATTCGCTTACCTTCACTACTGGTTCAGAAACCTGAGCAGGCGCTCACCCTTGCTTCACTTGCAAGCACCATCTCCGCGCATGCACAGAGCCTTCCGTGCATGCACAGAGCATCAAAAACAGGATGTGATGACATCTGGGTGGGTGGGCGGAGTCTCCAAAGCCACTGCTATCGGTTTGCCCGAGCCAGATAGAACTGGCTGAATACCACCACTGCATCAATTTAACATCATGGGCCACTCTAGGGCCGAAAGACCACCCACACTGCTGCACTCTGCCCCAGTTGAAGCTTCCAAATGCTCTTCGAGGGCAACTCTTGTAAATTTTTATTCTAAATAAAAATCAGGATTTAAATTTGAAATTTGTTGTAATTCTGACACAGTTATATTATCCCTTAAAAAGGAGTTCTTTGGCCTGGAAGTGCTACTTGACCTTCATTCAGTTTTATAGAATATTTATAGCAAGGAAAACTGTTGTACAGTTATGCCTCTTGTGCTAGTTATGATTCATCCTGAGCTGTTAGATTGGCAATGCTAAATAGGTAATTTCCTATGCCAGAAAAATAATTTGATTGTCCTGAAATATTATTTTTCTCTTTGTTTGAAAAAGATGAGGTTCAACTGTTCAGTGGAAGAACATGTGCTTTCCATGCAGTGATATTAACTTGGATGTATTTCTTTCAAGAAATCATAGCATGACGCTTCTGGTTGGCACCGCCTGGCGTCGCGGATGGTCTTCTTGGACCGCCAGCCCCGCGATTCCTTTTGAGCCATTCTGACAGCGCTAATCAGCTGTCAGACAGCTTAAAAACCTCTCCTTTGGGAGAAGAAGGAGAGGAGAGCCGGTGGGCGAGGGTAGAGCTCCCTGGGAGCCCCTGGAGTAATTTCAGGGGCTTGGAGGGTGAGAGCTCCCCGTTCAGCCCACTAAAGCTCCGGATCCGTGGTGACTCCGTTTAAACGGAGCCAGACGCTGGCGACCGACTCTGCTGCCAAGAAGAAGATTAACTGATTTCAAAAAGCAGACAGAACGGAAGCAGGAGAACAAGCTTTTGCAAGTATATGCTTAACTCCTGGGATACATTGTTTCTATTTGATTTTGCCGAGCTGGAGCTGGAAATGGCATCTTTGTGGGTGTGAAAGTGAAAGTAGGAAATGAAAGTGCTTGTTAATAGACTTTTGCTCAGAGATTGGATTTAAACTGTTGGATTTGAGAGCTGGGTCTAGAAAAGACTATCTTGCTTGATAAATTACAAATAAATCTGAGAAAGCTGTTTGAGAGATTTTATGGCTGTGAAAAGAAAATTTCTTTTAAAATAACATGGCTTTCAAGGGAGGAGTTTCTGAAAGTGGAGTCTCTGTAATGGCGTTAGAAATGACACAGAGAACTGAAACACAGAGCCAGGAGGCTTTTTTCAGAGACTTTGCAGAATTTATAAAGGAAGCCATGAATAACCAAATTGAAATTATTAATAACTTTACAGCAATCATGGAACAAAAACTTATAGAACTGGAGGATAAAAAAGTAACTGAGGATGTTTTTGAAGGAAAGCATAAAGACAATGTAGGAGACATTTTGATCAAGACAGAGAAGCTGGAACAGGCTGATCTTCAAGAATCTTCAAACCTTCTTCCTGCCCTTTTGGAATTAACTGACAGAACTTTTCAAAAATATAATTTGGAGCAGAAAGAAGAAGAAACTGATCAGCTCTACGAGGTCTCGGAGGATTTGGCAGAGGCTTTCACACAATTAATTGAAATGCAGCAACTGGATTTTTCTTTGCAAACTGATCGAGTTAATTCTTTGTTCTATGAACTGACTGTCTATACAAGCAAGAAGAGTCGAAATGGGGGCTCTAAACCAGAGGAAATGGTTTTGAGAAAGGGACAAGTCTTAAAGATACATCAACCCCCAGTTAAAATTCAAAACCTCCTCAAAATAAAAGAAGGAGGGAGGAAGAAAGATTGGAAAAAATATAGAAAGAAAGGAAGAAAGGAAGATTAATTTTTTCTGGCCTAATTATTGATGTATTAATGATTAACTAAATGAATTGAGAGTTCAATTAATGATTAATTAAGGTTTAGTTACTGTTAAAAATATTTGAATATTGAGTACAAAAGCAGGAGGAATACCCAAATGATTAAGTATGTATTATCTACTAGTGTTTGTTATTGGTTTTTTTTAAAAAAAAAAATTCTTAGGGCTAAAGGATCATATATTATTTTGTGTTTAAAGGGAGGTTGATGAATAATCTGTAGAAAGGGAGTTAAGGGGTCTAGGGAGTTTTAATGTCTTGCATTAATTTAGCATATTTTAGCGTATGTTTGGTAAAATCTATACCCTGTTTTTCTTCTGGGAAGTCGGGGGTGGGGGGAGGGAAGGGGGGGTTTGCACAAATGCCTAATTGTGATTTGTTTGATTTGTTTGAAATTTAAAAACAATAAAAAAAATTTGTGTAAAAAAAAAAAAAGAAATCACAGCATGTTCTTCCCATAGGTTTTGTGTAACTAATGCACTAGGCTGCTGATAAATGAAATTATTTTTAGAGTCACTTCCATTACAAAGTATCTAAGAAGTATTTCATTTGAATTTTACAGAAATACTGACTGTACTCAGTTTTACAAACATGAAAATGGAGTTTATGTAAAATTGAATTAATATACTATATAAGGACAAGAACTTAAAACAGAATACTCAGATGCAGATGGGATATTGAGGGAAAATGGTAGAATTGATCATTTATTTTAACTCTCAAACTAAGCACAAAATCTTGCATTTGTGAAAAGCAAACATAAATGAAAACCCTTCCTTTAATTGGAGAGTATCACACTGTTGGATACCTTCTAATTCTGCAATCACCGTTCAACCCAGCAAATAAGAGGATTTAGTGGTTGGATCTATGTTCTTAATCTGTATAAATTTGCATTTCAAAAGGCCAACTAGCTTCACCTAAGTGAGCCCTAACAGTAATGAAAAAGAACTCAAGGAAAAATGTATAGTCTGATCTATAAAAATATTCCTGCATCAGATTAATTTATCTAACCCTTGAAATTTTGCCTCAATCCTTAGAATAGACAAACAAACCCCTACCTGGTATATTTAGTAATTCTAATTGGCAGATTGCAGCCATCAGTCATTAGACAAATGCAAATCCACTATTCCACTGATAAAAATCGCCCAGATAGTTATTTGCCTATTACCTTTTGAAACCAGAATCTGTTTCTGCAAAGATAAAATTGTAGTAAAGTCTTTTTACTTTAAACTAAGAACTAAAAACCAAATATTAAGTATTAAAATTATCTGATTGAATCTTCTATATTGAGGAAGCATCTGACATCCTGCTTGCTGTAGAGCAAGAATTTCCAAACTATTCACTCACTTGACCAAGTCATGAAGTTTCAGATTGTTCATGAACAACCAACATTTAACAAAAGTTCAAATGAGCTTTTAGGTTTGATATTGACCACTTTGAAGAACCTGCTCTAAAGAATGGCCTGTTAACTATTTCTTTATGTGATGAATAGAAAATATCCTCAAGCCTAACTCACTGCAAAGGCAACCATCATAGTGAATGTTGGGTTTTTTTCTGTGAATAAAAACAATGGTTTTTTTTATTTTTTCTGGTCCCTAAGTGCTCCATAGTCTGCCTGATTCATGCCACTTTATTGTAAGAAAATATATCTACTTGAGTTGCCAGATGTGCAGGCTAGCAAGAATGCCCCCCCTTTCCTCCAATCACTGATCCACAACCATTCTATACTAGAATATTGGGCTTTGTACCCCCTTCTGAAGGGACCATTGTAAGCGAAAATCTTATGGTGAAATAATGGAATTAATAATTCTTGAGTGAAAATGTCAAGGATTCTTCCAATTTCCCTTCTAACCCAGGGAACAAGATGAAAATAAAACTGTGGTGCTTCTCAGCCTTTAGATTAAGACTGGATGTTCCAGACAGAAAATTGCTAAGTACCATGTTTCCCTGAAAATAAGACCTCCTTCGAAAATAAGCCCTCCTCCAAAAATAAGCCCTCCCCAAAAATGTTTAAACACATGCGCAGCTGGTCCCTGCCATTTCTACTGGTTAGGGTTAGAGAGACAGAGCTGGAAAACAGGTAAGATGGCAAGAGGATCCCCGTCTTGCTCCACGTGCCCCAAAATAATAAGACCTTCACAAAAATAATGCCAAGCACTTATTTTGGGGTTCAAAAAATTTATAAGACAGGGTCTTATTTTCAGAGAAACATGGTAGAAGGGTGGTTACTGTTTGCTTTTACAGACTGAAACAAATAAAGAAGCAGGGGGATTTTAGGGCGGTGATGTCATCACGAACGGGTGAGGAAACGGAGGCTCCGTCTCTGAAACCCAAATTTCCTCATTAATTGCTCTTTAAGGGCATTCCCGAACTTGGAGGGGTTGGGAAACGAAAGAGGAATTCGCGAAGCCCCCTGGTGTTGCGCTATCACCAGGGAGGTCAAGCGATCAACCTCTTAAATTGGTGGAGAAGAAGTCGGCCTTATTGGTGGACAGGAGTGATGGCGCCCGCCTAGATCGAAGCAAAAAGTGGAAGCAAATCCGAGTGACTGTCAGATAGATCACCTACAATAGAGACGGCAAACGGGACGCGTGATCGAATCAGAGGAAGACAAGTGAGTTACAACAGCGGCGATACAAGAGGAGAAGGAAAAAAGGGGAAATAACTACAGCGCGGAAGAGAGAATCCCATAGAATGACTAAGCAAAACATCAGAAAAGGAGAAATAGCGCTCGAAGCGGTGTGAGTGCGGACTTTTACAGTTGATCAAAGGGAGCAGCCTGTGGACTCTGTGGATACAGACAAGCCGTTTTGAACTTGGGAATTATAACTGATTCAAACCCCAAATATCGGAAACTGAGTGCAGAGACTGAAAGACTGGACTAAGTGGTGAGCTTCACGGATACTGATACAGAAGACCTGTCTGGATTTCGAACTCTGGACTTACAAATAACTTTGGATAACAAGGATTTAAGTTAAAAAAAAAATTTGAAAATTGAATGTAGAGATCCGATTACTGGGAGAAAAAATAGGGAAAAAAAAGACTGGGACGACACAGATCGCGTTTTTTATGATTGTGAAAGAACAGATCGAGAGAGGTAAAGCAAGAAGACAATAAAGACTAAAGAAAATTAAAATTAAGTGAATTATTAATTTTGAACTGTTTAATTAGTTAATAAGTTTAATATTTGAAAGAAATATATAAGTTGATAATATTTTTATAGCTATAAACTGTATTGTGAAATTGTAGTTAGACAAGGAATTATTGTTAAAGTGAAAGACTGATTTTCATATAAAATAACAGATGAGTTGACTGTATCTCTGAGATAGACTGATTGAAAAAGGGGTAATTGAAAAGATTGCTAATTAGAAAATTAAGAAAATTAATTTAAAATTTTGATTGATAAGTAAATTGATTTATATTGTGAATAAGAATTAATTGCTCAATTGGGATAACTGGCAATATAATATAATATAACTATATATAAGCTGTGCGGTGTATAAGCAGTATTTGGAGGGGAATAGAGATACTAAGGAATAACTTAATAATTGATGTTAAGGTTGGAAAGCCTTACACAAATATTAAAAATGTCTACAACATCCACCATAACAAAGACAGGGAAAAAACCTACAACCAGTATGTTAGTAATGACTCCTTCCCCCTCACAACAAAAAACAATAGATAGCATGATGGGGAAAGAAAAAGAAAAAGAAAAACTGGAAATGGCACCAAATGTAATACAAGATATGTTTCAAAAGATCCAGGAAACACTGCTCCAAACACAAGAAAAAATAGCTGAAAACCAGGAAGAAATGAGAATGTTCCATGCAGAGATCAGAAATGAATTAGGAGAAGTCAAGGAAGATATCAAGACCATGAAGGAAAAAATTGGGGGAATTCAAAATTCTATAGCAGAAAATCAACAGAGAATAAGGAAAACGGAAACAAAAATAGATCACGTGGAATTAAAAGTAGAAGCAATGGAACAAAAAACCCTACAACTAAATAAAGAAATGTCAGATTCCTTGGCCATGCTCGAAATGGAAAAGGCCTCATACTTCTTGCATTTTCAAAATGTTCCAGAAGAAAAAAATGAGGATTTAGAAGGAAAGATGGTGGAGATTATTGCAGGAATGATACAAAAAGAACCAGAAGAAATAAAAGGACAATTGGAAGAAACTTACCGTGTACAAACAAATTATATAAGAAAACACAGATTGGCGAGAGAGGTTCATGTTAAATTCTTAAAAAAATCAATCCGAGATGAAGCTTATAAGAAATCTAGAGAAGAAACGGTGATTTATAATGAAAAAGAAATTACAATTTTAAAACAGATATCCCGAAGAGTAAGAAATCTACAACAGCAATATCAGTTTTTAACACAACTATTGATTAAATACAAGATAATGTTTAGATGGCTGCCAATAGAGGGGATCCTAATTACATGGGAAGACAAAAAATATAAAATAGACACTCTAGAAAAGGCAAGAGAATTTCATAACATACATTTTAGACTAGAAGAAGAACGGGAAAGCAAGGAGGAAATAGATAGTAAAAGTCAAGAAGAAGAACCAATAGAAACAAATGAAGAAAAAGAAATAAGACAGAGGCAAGAAAAAGAGAGAGAACAGAGAGAAGGTGCAAAACCTAGGGAACGGATGGAAACAAGAAACACAAAAAAACAGATACAATAGGCAATGGATGAACAGATCAAACTCTTTTCGGTAAACATCAATGGCTTAAATGCCCCAAAGAAAAGGAATCAAATCTTCACAAAATTACGAAAATTAGAAGCAGATGTGATATGTCTGCAAGAAGTACACATTCAAAAAGATCATCAAAAAATTCTAGAAAACCCCAAATTAGGAAAACTATATTTATCTCTGGCCCCTAAAAAGAAAAAAGGAGTAGTGATTTACGTAAAAGAAAAACTACAATCTAAACTAGTCTATACCGATGAGCAAGGTAGAGTGGTGATGGTTGAATTAGAAATAGGAAAGAGGAAAATGTTAATTGTAGTGATTTATGCACCTAACCAAAAACTACAGGTTTTTTTTAAAGACCTACATATAAAATTAGCAGAATTAGAATATGATGATATTTGTGTAATAGGGGATTATAATGCAATAGTAGATGCAAAGAAGGACTACAAAACCGGGAAGAAAAAACAAAAGAAAAAAGAAATACTTCCAAAAGAATTATTTACTATGGCTGAAGAATTAAACCTGGCAGACATATGGAGGGAAACACATGAAGAAGAGGCCCAATACACCTTTTACTCCCATCCGCATAACTCCTGGTCAAGACTGGACATGGCATGGATGACCCCAAATATTAAAATAGAAGTAGAAAAAATTGAGATAGGCACAAACCAATGGGCAGACCACAATCCACTATTCATAAACTGGAAAGGGGAAAGAAGACGTAAGAGATGGACAATGAACAAAAGATTATGTAAAGAAAAAGAATTTAATTCGATGTTAGAAAAGGAAGTAAAAATATTTTTTCAGATAAATAAAATAGAGGAAACCTCTTTACAAAACACATGGGATACTTTAAAAGCATATATAAGGGGCCAGGTAATAGCATATACGAGGAAAAAGAATAAAGAGAAGAAAAAACAATTAGATAATTTAGAGAAAGACCTAAAACAAATAGAACAAAAACTCCAGGAAAAGCCCCAGAACAAAACAATAAGAGAAGAATGGGAAATGATTAAGCATAAATTGAATTTGATAAACCAAATAGAACTAGCCCAAAAAATAAAAATGGCGAAACAAAATTATTTCGAACACACAAACAAAACGGGCAGATGGCTAGCCTATAAACTGAAAAAAGAACAGAAAAAAAGAATGATATACCAATTGAAAGATGATAAAGGAGAAATTCAACATAGTAAAGAGGCAAAAAGAGAAATTATTAAGAAATTTTATGCGAACCTATATAACCAAGGGAAAATAGAGGAGGACAAAATAAAACAGTACATAGGGAAATCAGGAATGCCAAAAATCACAGAAGAACAAAGAATTACTCTCAATAGGCCAATAACCAAATTAGAATTAGATGAAGTACTGAAAAAGCAAAAAAACAATAAAAGACCGGGACCCGACGGGCTACCGGTAGAAATATACAAAACAATGCAAGAAGTATTGGGAGAGAATATGTTGCGATTATATAATGAAGCTATGGAGAAAGCCAAAATACCAAATTCATGGACAGAAGCCATAATAACAATTATCCCAAAAGAAGATACAGATCTCCAGTTAATACAAAACTATAGACCTATTTCATTATTGAATGCCGATTACAAAATATTTGCAGCAATCTTGGCCGAAAGGATTAAATTAGTATTAAATACATATATACACCCAGACCAAAATGAATTTCTGCCGGGACGCCAAATAAAGAACAACATGAGAATAATACTTAATGCTCTAGAATATTATGAATCACACCCGGAGAAGCAGGCAGCGTTGGTTTTTCTTGACGCCCAAAAGGCCTTCGATAACCAAAATTGGGAATTTATGATTGAACAACTACAAAATATGCAAATTGGGGAAAAATTTGGGAAAATTATAGCAGAAATCTATACCAAGCAATCAGCAAGGATAATTATGAATGATGACATAACAGACAAATTTAATATAACAAAAGGAGTCAGACAAGGCTGTCCACTTTCCCCCTTACTATATATTCTATCATTGGAAATCCTGTTGAAAAAAAATAGAGAAGACCAAGGAATTGAAGGTTTAAGGATCAATAGAGAAGAATACAAAGTTCAGGCCTTTGCTGATGACTTAGTGTTTTTGACAGAAAATCCTATGGAATCTATACCTAATTTGTTTCAAAAAATAGAAGAATTTGGAGAAGTGGCTGGACTAAAAATCAATAAAAGTAAATCGAAGCTAATTGTTAAAAACCTTACGGAAATCCAAACAAAAGATTTGACAGATAATATACAAATTCAAACAACAAAAAAAAAATATCTAGGAATCTGTTTATCTACAAGAACATCAACAATTAAAGAAAACAATTATGATAAATTACTAGAACAAACAAACAAAGACTTAGAAAAATGGAAAAATTTACACATTTCATTCCTAGGAAGAATTTCGGCCATTAAAATGATTATATTACCTAAATTTTTATATTTGTTTCAGGTCACTCCAATTAAAATAGACAAACCGTTTTTTGAAAAGCTGAACAAAATAACATCTAAATTTATATGGCAAGGGAAAAGGCCACGAATAAAATTTAAACTGCTTCAGGATACAAAAGATAGAGGAGGTGCTGCACTCCCTGATCGGGAGATATACTTCCAAGCAGCAGTACTATCGTGGGTTAAAGATTGGATAGAATTAAAGGACTCTAGAATTTTAACAATTGAGGGACACGAACTTCAATCTGGCTGGCATTCTTTTATGTGGGATGAGAAATACAAAACACATTCATATTTTAAAACACACACAATAAGGAATTCATTATTACAAATTTGTCTTAAAATTAAAAAACAACATTATATGAAGATACCAAATTGGCTAGCACCGGCAGAATCAATTAGGCACCCAAATTTAACAGATAAGACAAAAATAATTAGATATAAAGATATAATTGATTATCAAGGCAAATTAAAGACAAAACAACAATTGGACACAGATTTACACAGAGGAATAGACTGGTGGACTTACACTCAAATACAATCCAAATACAGAGAACATATAAAAACATATGAAATTTATAATCAAAAACAAGAAACAGATAAAATTATATTAGATTCAGAAAATAAATTAATTAGTAGAATTTATAAATTTCTTTTACGCTATAAATTGGAAGAAGAGACAGTCAAAGAAACGATGATTAAGTGGGCTCAAAATATCAAACACACAATACCTTTGGAAAAATGGGAAAAGTTCTGGCAGGTAAATCTAAAGTTAACGATGGCAACGGCGTACAAGGAAAACCAACTGAAAATGTTTTATCGGTGGCATATGTCTCCAACCAGATTGGCAAAAATACAACCTAAAAATAGCCTAATTTGTTGGAAGTGCAAAAAGGCGCAAGGGACTTTCTATCATTTATGGTGGACGTGCCCGGCAGCAAAGAAATTTTGGTCTAACATCAAAAAATGGTTGGAACAAATAACAAAAACACAGATTGAAAAAGAACCAGAAACATTTTTATTAGGAATCTTTAACAAATCATACCCTAAGGATATTAAATATCTTACAATTCACATATTAACTGCTGCAAGAATAATTTACGCAAGAAATTGGAAACAAGAACAAATACCAAGTGAAACAGAAGTAATAGGGAAAATTTTAGAATGCGCTGAAATGGATAGGTTAACCAAAGAATTACAAGAAAGAGAAGAATCAGACTATTATAAAATATGGAATAATTGGTATAATTGGTTAAAAATCAGAAATATACAAAAAATATAGGGGATATATTACCGATATATATATATATATATATATATATATATATATATATATATATATATATATATATATATATATATATATATATATATATATAAATATTATTAGATTAAAGAGAGGTGAAGGAATATATTATAAGTAGAATTGTAGAACGTCACTCTGAAAAAATGCTTAAGAAGAAATTACACTCTTTATGTGTATATGTTGTATAAATGTTCGTTGTGTATATGTTACGTATGTCTTTTTTAATATTTATATTCAATAAAAACTATTAAAAAAAAAAGCAGGGGAATTCCCCAATCAAGGACTCTTAAGTGCATTCCAGTCAATATCTGGGGAAGATGCCAGGAAAATAAATATTAAAAAAGTAATATCCAGATACAGATCTCTTACCCTCACAATTTGGACCAGAATTTATTATTGCTAAGCAATAATTAAGTGAGTCATGCCCAATTTTACATCCTTTTTTGCCGTAGTTATTAAGTGAATCACTGAAATTGTTAGGCGAACCATAGCAGTCATTACGTGAACCATGTAGTCATTAAATGGGTCTGGCTTCCCTCATTGATGTCACTTGTCAGAAGCTGGCTGGGATGGTTGTACATGGTGATCACATGAACCCAGGATGTTGCAGCCATTGTAAATATATGCCAATTGCCAAGCGTCCAAATTTTGATTTTTATTCTAAGAAAGATGCAGAAGTTGTAAGTGTGAGCACCAATGGTAAATCACTTTTCTTCAGTGCCATTGTAACTTCAAATGGTTGCTAAATGAATGATTGGAAGCTAGGACTACCTGTAGCCAATTTCATTTCCAATCAATTTCAGCACTTGGAATAAAAAACTTAAGGCTGCTGAGCAGAAAATGTCCTGAGCCAAACTGTCTGCTGTACTCTGAGCTCTTAAAGGTAGGCAAGGTCAGAGAACATTCCAATTATTCAAAACAACAGTCTGAAAGTCTGATACAGTTAGCCTATATTCCTTCTTATACCAAACAAAATCAATAATAGTTATTTTGAGTTTCTTTCTAATGCTTTGTATTTTCCCAGGACAATCGGATGTCATTTATCTCCTTAATAGTTCATTGTTTTCTTTTCCAGAGTCTACATTCCTTTGCATGTATTCTAGGCTTCCAATTTTTAATTGGTATTTAATGGGCATTCCCTATTGTAGAAATATAAAATTGTAATACGAGTGGATCAGCTAGAAAGAATGAATGATCCACAACCATAAGCAGATTTCTTTGCATCATTTCTGTATCTCTGAACACTCCTGGATGTAGAACAAAATATTAGCCATCTCTCTTGCAGCCACAGCATGTTGCTGACTTGTTAAATATTATTCCAAGACCACTTTTTCAGAAGTTCTGTTACCAAGCAGGTATTCCTCATCAGTTGGTGGGATTCAAATTTTTTTACTACCAGTTCTGTGGGCGTGATTTGGTGGACGTGGCAGGGGAAGGATACTGTAAAATCTCCATTCCCACCCAACTTCAAGAGAAGGTTACTGCAAAATCCCCGTTTCCTCCCGATCAGCTGGGATTCAGGAGGCAGAGAATAGATAGGGCGGGGCCAATCACAGGTAGTATTTACCGGTTCTCCGAACTACTCAAAATGTCCACTACTGGTTCTCCAGAACTGGTCAGAACCTGCTGAATACTACCTCTCTTCCTCATTCTATATGTCTACATTTGATTTTGTATTTGAATGCATTTTATTAATTTCTGTTAAATGTCATTCTACCACTAGCTGTTCTTTCTATTCTGTGACATTTGCAAAGTTGATAAGCATTTCTTAGTGCTCTTCAGCCAACATTAATGCAAATGTAGAAAAATACATAGCCAAAATTTATGTGATCTCATGTCATCGCCGTTTGCTTCAATTTGATGAAAACTCTTTTAGTATACTATTGAAGGCAGTTTTGTAAAAAATTGACCATAACCTCCAGTCCATATTTGCTAATCAGAATGTTATGGAGTATCCCCTAATGGTTTTCTGAATTTAAGACAGTGTGTGCATGTGTGCAAGTATGCACACATGCGTGCACACACACAGAGAGAGAATTTCCACAATTTGATTGGGAACTAACCTCTCAATCAAAAAAGAAGATTTTCTTTTTTCCTGGCAGAAAGTGGCAAGAATTGCTGGGAGAAAGTGGCAAGAAGGTGACAAGCAACAGGGAGAAAGCAGAACTACTTAACCCATTTTTTGCATCTGTCTTTATACAAAGGGAAAAAACAGTCCAGCCAATGAAAAACAGCACTACAAAGAACAGATTAGGAACACAAGTTAAAATAGGAAAGAAAATGGTAAGTGAGCACCTGTCTACCCTAGACAAGTTCAAATCACCAGAACCAGATGGATTACACCCCAAAGAACTGAAGGAACTGGCAGATATGATATCAGAACCACTGAACTATATCTTTCAAAGATCCTGGAGCACCGGGGAACTGCCAGAGGACTGGAAAAGAGCTGACATAGTTCCTATATTCAAAAGTGGGAAAGGAAAAAAAAAATAGATCCAGGAAACTACAGATGGATCTGTTTGACCTCAATACCAGGGAAGATTCTGGAAAAGATAATCAAGCAATGAATCAGCAAACACCTAGAAGCAAACAAAGTAATAACGAAAAGCCAACATGGGTTTGTCAAAAACAGATCATGCTAGACTAATCTTATTGCATTCTTTGACAAAGTGACAAAATTAGTGGAGTACAAAATGAAGCAGGCACAGGCTGGTAGAATTTTGTCAAGAGAATACGATGATCACAGCAAACACTCTTTTCCAACAACCCAAGAGACGATTCTACACATGGACATCACCAGACAGTCAACACAGAAATCAGATTGACTATGTGCTCTGCAGCCAAAGATGGAGAAGCTCTATACAGTCAGTAAAAACAAGACCAGGAGCTGACTGTGGCTAAGATCATGACCTTTTCATTGCAAAATTTAGGCTTTAATTGAAGAAAGTAGGGAAAGGCACTAGGCCACTCAGGTATGAATTAAATCATATCCCTGATGAATATACAGTAGAGGTGACAAATAGATTAAGGAATTAGATCTGATAGACAGAATGCCTGAAAAACTATGGATCAAAGGTCGCAACATTGTACAAGAGGTAGCAACTAAAACCATCCCAAACAAAAAGAAATGCAAGAAAGCAAAATGGCTGTCTGAGGAAGTTTTAAAAATAGCTGAGAAAAGAAGTGAAGGGAAAGGCAAGGGAGAAAGAGAAAGATACACTCAATTGAATGCAGAATTCCAGAGAATAGCTAGAAGAGTTAAGAATGCCTTCTTAAATGAACAGTGCAAAGAAATAGAAGAAAACAACAGAATAGGGAGAACCAGAGATCTCTTCAAGAAAATTGGAGATATGAAGGGAATGTTTCATGCAAGGATGGGCATGATAAAGGACCAAAATGCAGGGACCTAACAGAGGCAGAAGAGATTAAGAAGAGGTGGCAAAATTACACAGAAGAACTATACAAGAAGGAACTTGTATAGGAAAAGAGCCTTGGTAGTACAGTGGTTTAATGCACCCTGTTATTAATACAGCTACCTGCAATTTCTGCAGGTTTGAATCTTACCAGGCTCAAGGTTGACTCAGCCTTCCATCCTTTCTAAGGTAGGTTAAATGAGGACCCAGTTTGTGGGGCCAATAAGCTAACTTTGTATAAATATACAAAAGTATGAAGGCTATTGCTTAACGCATTGTAAGCCGCCCTGAGTCTCCGGAGAAGGGCGGCATATAAATCAAATTAAAAAAAAAAAAACTTAACGTATCTGATAACCACGATGGGGTGATCACTGACCTCGAGTCAGACATCCTGGAATGTGAAGTCAAATGGGCTTTAGGAAGTCCGAGCAACAACAAAGCTAGTGGAGGTGTCAGTATTCCAGCTGAGCAATTCAAAATCAATAATCAAAATCAAAAATTCAAAAGACGATACAGTAAAATTGCTACACTCAATTTGCCAGCAAATTTGGAAAACTCAAGAGTGGCCACAGGATTGGAAAAGGTCAGTTTACATTCCAATTCCAAAGAAGGGCAATGCCAAAGAATGTTCAAACTACCGCACCAGCGGTGGGTTGCTACTGGTTCACCCTGGATAGGGTGAATGGTAGCAGCAGTGGGAGGAGGATGCTTCTGTGCATGCGCTAATGAGCAAACAGGTAGCAACGGGTTTTGAAATCTGTCCCTGTACCGCACCATTGCACTCATTTCATATACTAGCAAAGTTATGCTCAAAATCCTACAAGCTAGGGTCCAACAGTATGTGGACCAAGAACTACCAGAAGTACAGACAGGGTTTTGAAGAGGCAGAGGAACTAGAGATCAAATTGCCAAGATACGCTGGATCATGGAGAAAGCTAGGAAGTTTCAGAAAAACATCTACTATTGCTTCATTGACTATGCTAAAACCTTTGATTGTGTGGATCACAACAAATTGTGGCAAGTTCTTATTTGTCTCTTGAGATACTATATGCAGTCAAGAAGCAACAGTGAGAACTGTACACAGAACCACTGATTGGTTCAAAATTGAAAAAGGAGTTCAAGGCTGTATACTGTCACCTGCCTATTTAACTTATATGCAGAGCACATGATGAGAAAGGCGGGCTAGATGTATAACAAATTGGAATTAAGATTGCTGGGAGAAGTATCAACAATCTCAGATATGCAGACGATACCACTCTAATGACAAAAAGTGAAGAGGAACTAAAGAGCCTCTTGATGCAGGTAAAGAAGGAGAGTGCAAAAGTTGTCTTGAAACTCAACATTAAGAAAACTAAGATCATGGCATCTGGCCCTCTCAATTCCTGGCAAATAGATGGGGAAGAAATGAAGGTAGTGACAGATTTTATTTTCCTGGGCTCCAAGATCACTGCAGATGGCGACTGCAGCCAAGAAATTAAAAGACGCTTGTCCTAGGGATGAAAGCTATGGCAAATCTAGATAGCATATTAAAAAGCAGAGACATCACCGTGTCAACAAAAGTGCGTATAGTCAAGGCTATGGTTTTCCCAGTTGCAATGTATGGCTGTGAAAGTTGGACCATAAGAAAGGCTGAGCACTAAAGAATTGAGGCCTTTGAACTATGGTGCTGGAGAAAACTCCTGCAAGTCCCTTGGATTGCAAGGCAATCAAACAAACTGGTCAATCCTAGAGGAAATCAACCCTGACTGCTCTTTAAAAGGTCAGATCCTGTAGATGAAACTCAAATACTTTGGCCACTTAGTGAGAAGGAAGGACTGGAGAAGAGCTTAATGCTGGGAATGATTGAGGGCAAAAGAAGAAGGGGACGACAGAGAATGAGGTGGCTGGATGGAGTGAAGTAGTAGGTGTGAGCTTAAATGGACTCTGGGGGATGGTAGAGAACAGGAAGGCCTGGAGAAACACTGTCCATGTGGTCGTGATGGGTCAGACACGACTTCACGACTTACAACAGCAACAACAAATCAACACATTTGTTTAATACTCTAGATCATATCTCATTGGGGCCTAGAATTTTAAATTCATTAAAATACATAGAAATTACGAATATGTTTGTATTGACTTTAAGCTTTAGTCCTTTCCCTTATAAGTATTGCTGGCAGTGTAATTCTGTATGTTTTCTTTTCAGAAAATACTAAACCAAAACTTAGAATGGTAGTTGTGTTTCTACATTACTAGACACACATTTTAGATTTATTTCTTGTAACTGCATGTCTGTTGGAACAAAGAAATTTGAAGAATAACTGGAATTGTGTTTGGAGAAATGCAAATCTACTATTTCATACTATTGTTCTTTTAAATCTTCCACTTTATCTTTTTATACTGAGACACATTTTTATTATTTATCCTTGTTCTCTCACTGCATTCTTTTTTTTTATTGAAAAAGTTTTTCAAATACAAATTTTTCCCCCTTTTCCCCCCCTCCTCCCTAACCCCCCCTCACCACCCCTCCCCCTGTGACTTCTTCAAAGTAAAATCCAAATTCATAACAGATTATATAATACTTTACCATTCCCTTACTCCATCCCCCAAATACTGACCCTTTCTTTCTAATAATATTATTATATCCCCCTTTTACTATACATTTCAAAATAACATTCTACTGTAACATTGTGTAATGACTTCTGATTTAACATAATAATATTATTATAACTCCCAATTTAGCAATAATCTGCCCTTTTTCTCCTCCCCCATACATATATCTCTTAAATCAAACCTTTTATGTATATTAATATAACATCTCAAAACAGCCTTCCACTTTAAAACTATATAATTCAAAGCAACCTTCCACTATAAAACTATATAATAAATCCTAATTTAACATTTATTCAACTCATAGTCTGTCCATTTCCTCCACTCCCATAAATATATCTCTTAGACATCTCTTTTCTTAAACTAAACCATCAATAAACTAGCCTGTCTCCACCCACTTTCCTACAAAATAACAATTCTTAATATCTTTATTCTTCTGCCCACTCTGCTAAAAAAAAAAAATTATCCCTTATATAGATAAAATCAATAACTTTAAACTTGTAATCCATATAATGTCTTCTGTAATGTCTTTAAACTGGATTGTTAACTCCTTCACCCATATTAGGGTAACATCACATCCTAATTCCAGCAAAATGTTCGGAATCCTCAGTTGTCATCTGCCCCCATCAATAATAAATATCTTCATGTATGTATATATAAAAAAAAGAAAACAACCACCCGAGTGACATTATAATTGTATTCCATATAGTATCTGTAGTGGCGGCTTTCTTCAAGATTATTAATTCCAGCCATCATAATGGGGTAACAACCAGATCTTCTGCATGCCCCAACGTAGCTCTCTTGCCATATAACTCAGCATAAATGTAATACATTTATCAAAGAATCCAAAATAAATAATTCCAATCCAACAGTTTAAAGCCATTTTCACATCCCAAAAATACGGCATTGCAGAGGTCTGTCACTCTCTTCAGGATAATATTAACCAATACTTCGCCTCAACTGTCTTTTCATATATTCAGTCATCTTTTAGATAACTGGCTTCACTGTTGCCTAGTTTAAATTTTTTTATTTTTATAGACCTATTTCTTTTTTTTTTCTTGACTTCCTGTGGGTTTGATCTCCGGCCTAATTTCCTTTCTATGAGTTGTGTATCAACTGTTCGATTTTCGTTCTGATCTATAACTTGATCTTGTTGGTTTTGCTTTTGTAACTTAGATCGCCATTCAGGTTTCTTTTCTATAAGTTGTATATCAACTGATTGATTTTCATGCTTGTTTGTGACTTGATAAGTCTTCACATTAGAGTCCAACGCCGCTTCTCTCGTATTTATAAGTAGTCCATCTGAGACATCTAAAGGATCCAAAGGCAATTCATCTACAAAGACCTCTGTAACTCGATGTTTTTCCATTATTTCCAACTCCTTCTGCTTATCCTGTATTATGCATGAAGATGTTGAACTCATTTTCAAAATCTTATAATAAAATTCTTCCGCTTTTTCAGCAGTATTTAGTTGATATCTTTTTCCTTGATATCTCAATATTATACCAACTGGAACATCCCACCTAAATAAAATATTTTGTTTTTTAAGCTCAGTCACCAGGAATCCAAATTTCTTTCTATCTAATAACATCTTGGGCGGTAGCTCTTTATATATCCAAATCTTTCTTCCATACAGTTGTAAAGTAGAATTAAAAGATTTTTGCACAATATTATTTCTTATTTCTTTGTCTGTAAAATAAATCACCACATCTCTAGGCAATTGCCTTTGCTTTGCAATCCAAGAATTTATTCTGTAGACTCTATCAATCCTGCAAAATACTTCCTCAGGATGGACCTTTAAAATGCCAGCCAGAATTTCAGCAGATATTTTCCTTAAATCATCTCTGTTATTTTCCTGTAATCCTCTCATTCTAATCGCAAATTCTGTGAACCTGTGTTGCATCATTAAAACTTCTTTTTCAATCCGTTGTTTTATATTTTCTACATTGCAAGCCTTATGATCAGCTTCCATTTTAAATTTTTCTTCTAAGCTATTGTCTTGAGTATTTATCAAATCATTTTCAATTCTTTGTATTTTATTGTCCAAATTGTAAATCTTGTCATCAATTTCCTCCATTTTAGACTCTAATAACTTGATATTTGTATCCAACTTTATAGCAATTTCTGAAAAACTGTTAGTCACTGTTACAATCTTTCATTGCAAATTGTCATACTTTAATTGTATCAGTTCTTTAATTTCCTGCTTGAATTTTTCAAGATTCTGGTTCACAATCTCATCCCTTCTTACTATCTCCTCCAAAAGAAATTCAATTAAATTAAAATAATTTTTCTGAGTCTGTAGGTTTAAAACTTGTTCATGTAGTTTGTAAATGGGGGAATCTCCCTCCCCGCTGCTTGTTTGTCTGGCTTTGTTAATTTAAACGCCATCCTTCCACACATACAAACTCTTTTTTAAGAAAAGAAAGCTTCTTTCCAAACAAGATCAGTATCAGATCTCCAGGAAAAAAGAAACATAGAAGTAGAACTTTTTCTTGTCAATTGTAGCCAGCAGTATTTATTCCGCTACTTTGTAGCTTGTTAAACTATTTAGACAGAAGGACTTTCTCTTTCAACTCTCCCTTCTCAAACCTCAGCAGTCGCCATTTTAAATTTCTTTTTTTCCTTTCTTCAATATCATTTATAACATCAATGAAAATACTTGCGATTTAGGGTCCCAGGTCCAACTCTCATCCTCTTTGATTAAACAATCTGTTAATTTTCTTTAAAAGGCTTGTTCTTGTCGCCTGGCTCTGCAAAAAGGCAGAGGTCTCCCGAAGCCCGGAGCGGCGGCGGGGGAAATAGGGAGCCTCATCTGCTTCGTCCCCAAGAGTAAAGAAAAAACTCTGGGGCTTCGCAGAGAGCTCTACCTGCCCTCACCTGCTCTGTCTCACATTTCCTTATGGAAATGGAGTTTTTCGAGCCGCCTTTCAGTTGTAAAGGTGGCTCTTTACAGGCGACGGGGCTGGCGGTCCCGAGGGACCGTCTAGCAGCTACAAAGAGCAAACCGGAAGTCCTCTCACTGCATTCTTTATCTGCTCTCCTAACCTTCCATTTGCTTCTTTCTTTCTGTTTCTTGGTTTTAATCTTTCACAACCATTTTATTTCCTTCTCTGCTTCTCATTGTAATAGTTATAATAACAATCCTTCTGGTAAGGTATACCAGTGTTTCTGTGAGCAGAGTTTTGTAAAGAGAGAGTCCTGCAGGAGAAGGGAAATTTATCTTGATTTTTCTTTCTCCTTGAAGCCACCATTTTCTCTGTTCCCTTGGATACATTCTATGGAGAGTTTGGGAATCCTCCAGAACAAATTGACAAAATGATGCAGCGATGAATGGAAACAATTTCTTTAATGGGAACTATTTTCTGTACTCTGAGCCATTTACAAATATAAAGAAGATACTTCTTGGTGCTAGCAGACTGTAAGTATAAAATTAAAAGCAATAATGTTTGTGATATTTTAGCCAATTACACAGTGAGAATAGTTTTTCATCATTGTATCATATGCTTTGTCAGTAGAAAACAATTTGAAATGCTATCAACTAAAATGTTGTCTTTAAAAATACCACCACTTTCACTTTAGAGCCTTTGTATATATTTAACAAAGCATCCCTTCCAGCAAGCATTTGTAAAAAGTTAATCTTGAAATTGAGTCAAAATAATTTCTAAAGCACTTATCAACCTTTATTGCTGGGGGGAAAAATCCCACAATTGAGGAGAACAATCAAAATGAAATTAAATGGCCAGAGGAAAAAAAATATAAAAAGAAGACAATTTGCATTAAGCAATGAGTGATGCCTTTCTAAAGCCAAATGTATTAAAGAAAGATCAGAGCCTTTGATTAACTTAACCTTAACTATCACTGCTATCAAAATAATAAGTGGTGTTATGATTCATGTTTGCAACTGCCCACCATTTTCTGATGATCTAATGTAAATGTTATGCAGAAAGAGTAACAAAATAAGTGCTTACTACAATCCTAATTAACTGCTAATGCATTTAAGGTGAACCTGTTGTTTTTTTAAAAAAAAATTCTGCAAATGCATAATAAAAACAGTTTGAGTGGAAAATTCAATATCCTTTTTAGGAAGCTGACTCCTAATATATATGAATGGAATGTTCATCATTTTTTTGCTGCTTTTTTCCTCTGAAGGACATTAAGGAACTCATTAAATTTGCCATTGAAGCAGAGACTTCTAAACTACAGCAGGACAAGACTTTTTATTGATGTAAGTGGGAGTGGTAGATAGTGACAAGAATGTTAAACACTAAGGAATATGTATCAGACCAATAAGCAGAAAGATTAAATATGTTTTATTTAAGATAAATAAAGATAATATTTATCCCTATACTAAAAATATCTGTTTATACAATGATATGAAAATTAGTACTAATATAACTGAAGTAAGCCTCAGCTTCTTTGTAAATTACAACATATAATATATGACATTAATAGAAGGAGGTATGGGTCAGTCTAAAAACTTTTCAGTTTCCTATAAATAAGTTTCCCAGATTTATATATGCATTTTGAAGAGTTCTCTGTCTCTCTTATTTATCCATCCACCCATCGATCCTTATTCACTTTCTCTTTCTCTAGTCGATACCATTTTATCTTTTTTTTACAGTAATTATCTTTTTTAATCACAAAATATAACAAATAACTACTAATATTTGGAAAACATGAATTACATCAATTTATTTATCAGCTTGGTTCTTTTCTTGCAGACATTTCATACCCAACCCACATAACATTATGATATTATCTAGTTTAGGTAATGAAACATCTGCAACAACCAAGGTCAGAAACCACCAAGGATTCTCTTCAATCAATATCAATTTGTTTAAAAATGTGAATATGACAAAAATAAATTATACAGTATCTCTATATCACTATATATAATATATTGTTTTAAGTCAAAAAACAGAACCTGTCAGTCACAGTGCCAAATATGTACTGTATATCAGGTAACTTTGGAACTAATATAAATGTTTCTTGATTATGATATTGCAAATGTGTGATAGTAATATATTTTTTACTGGATTTGATTATGTACCAGAAGCCTCCCTTCAAATGAAGGTTTATGTGTTGATAATAAACCCAGCTAGATCATCTTAATTATTTAGACCTTATGATATAAATTCTAATGCAGCGAAAATAGGTGCTTGGATCTCATGCTGTTTACCTATTGTTTTGGAAGAATTGTTAAATGAATGGGATGATTCTGAATTAGTTGGAGTTCCACACATTGGTGCAGTCCACTAATCTATGAACTATGGTCAACTAGAGTTATAGAAAATATTTACAATTTTTTTAAAAAAAAAATTGTAATATTGCTAGATTATTAAATTTCCAACACTTCTCACGTATTCTTAAATTTCCAACACTTCTAACACTAATTCTTTGGGTTAAGATATAAATTAATATAGATATCCCAGATACTGATTTACCAACCTTGAATAATCAATATATAAATCATTACAATTGGACTGATTGTCAAAAAGGCCCTATTAAAAGCCAGATCACAAAAACAGAACAACACAATACCTCTGATTGTTACCTATGGCTCACAGTTTAAGTTGTCCAAACACATCATTAATAATATAAAGCCTATACTGGACATTATGCTTTCTCAGACATTTGGTAGCATACTCATATTGCATTCAGGCAACCACCCACGCTCAGGCAGGTTCTTATAAACAACAAGAAATTACATGAAAATGGTACTAACATGGAAACCAGACCCTGTAACAAACCAGATACCAGCTTTACATTCATATCAACAGTATAATTATATGCTTCAATAGCTTCAGAAACATGTTTAACATTCCAGGACATACTATTACAGATTTCAGAGTAGCAGTTTTGAAAGAAAAATACTATTTTTCTTTAGGTGTGAGATGGCTGAATTTGCATAGAACCATAGGTTATCTCAGGCCCGAACAAATATAAATAGATTTTTAACACATTATAATTGCTAATTGATAAGGTACCTGTAATCTGTTCTTCATGGAACCATCATCTGTATAGCTACTTTTTCTTTCCTCCCTCTTACTTGACTTAAGCTACTCTGTGCATCTGATGAAATCAGCTGAACTTCACAAAAGCTTATGACCTATAATAAAATTTGCTGGTTTTAAAAGGGACTATCATACACTTTCTGATTTTGATTACTACAAACTAATTGTCCTCTTCCCATGCATACTTGCACTCTATCTTCATCTCTCTTTCTTTTTCTTTTTTCTTGTCATATAAAACAAGTTATATCTTAAGCTGTATTGCCTCAAAAATATCATTTAACATTAGTTCAGGAAATCAGACTAGAAATGCCAATAGTCCATGCCTTTCTAAGCTCCATTTTAAATTATAATTAATTTTTTTTTGTTCCAGTAAAGGAAAAAACTTTAAACCTGATGCCTCCAAATAAACAGCAAACTCAACCATAGAGAGGGTATAACACGCAAGGACTAAAAGCAGGCTAAAGATACAGTTTGATGCACAATTCAATTAAATTTAAATAGATTTAGCCCAATTGCTGCTGTCAACATCTGCAAGTCAATGCTCTACATGGGCCAATGGTGCATTCATTACTACCTACCTATAGAATGCTTTTTTTCCCCATTTCAAAGACAGCAGTGAATAACTCTACTTCTCCTGGAAACTCTGATAGAACCAAAGGAAATAAATGGTATGGGTGTTTTATATAAATTAATAATGTTCTTACATTTTTCCTGGACTTTTACAACTAGGAGATGTCATAGAAAAATGTAGTATAAAATAACAGTAGAGAATATTGGAATTGTAGCACCAGAAGCATTGATTCTCTGTACCCTTTTAACATAATATCTAATAAACATGTTAAAAATAGACATAGCAAGCAGAGGCTTTTTCTTTTCATGATTGAATTCTTGAACTATTCCCTTCAGTCTATTCAACCGTCTTTCTTTCCTTTCTTCCTACCAGAGAACTCACTTTTTTTTCCCCTGAGCATGAAACTGTCTCAATAAAATGTATTTGTTCTGAACCTTAAGCAGTTATCTATAACTGTTCTATACTCTAATAGAATAGATTTAGCTATAAATGTATTCTTTGTCCTTATATAGATCCCAATGAATGAACTGAAGAAGGCTATCCAGGGTTACCTAAAATTTTCCCTTGTACAAAATTTGTTCTTGGAGATCTAGCTTATGTACAAGGATTCTCTAAATAATTGTTGCCATAATGGATTGTCAAAAATGGTTGAAAGATATTGTTTTCTCAACTGCAAGCCTAGGCTTAAACCATTTTAAGGGTGCATTGTCCAGCCACATCTCACTATGCTTGTTTTGTTTTGTTTTTTGTTTTGACCAGTCAGTCATGTCCAACTCTTGGTGATTTTTCAGGCAAGGGTTCTCCATGTTACCCTGTCAAGCATAGCTTTTTTCAGTTGTCAGATCTTTGTATCAGTTTTGATATTGTCAAGACAACAAGTTCTTTGCTTGTCCCTTCTTCTTGTTCCACTAACCATTCCTAGCATTATTGGCTTCTCCAATGAATTTGCATACATGACATGGCCAAGTAAATTAGATGTAGTCTTATAATGTGTCTATGTTATATGATTCATCACCTCTCTGTTGGTTGCTCTGGCTAACCATGGTATAAGCAGTAATTTTGCTAGCACCACAGTTAAAAGGCATCAATTCTTCTATAATCAGCTGTTCTTAATATTCAATTCTTACACTCATACATCATTATAGGGAAAACTATTGTTCTAACTAGCCTTAGAGTATAGATGCATTAGGGTATATCAATATCTCTGCTTTTCCAGATCTTATTCATGGTATAGACCACATTGTAGTGTGGTCTAAAGTACTTCAGGAGTAGAACTGTCATCATGGATTTTTTGATCCAAAGAAGATACATTCTTTAACTAATTCAATTTCCTCCTTTTAAACATCTCATGTCTATCTGAAGCTATTGTCATTATCTTTGTTTTTCTGATGTTAAGACTCAATTGTACTTTTTTACTTTCGTCCTTGATTTTCCAAATCATTTTTTCTTGTTGTTGTTAGTTGAGAAGTTGTGTCCGACCCATTGCGACCCCATGGACAACTTTCCTCCAGGCCTTCCTGTTTTCTACCTGGACACCATTTAAGCTCATGCCGACTGCTTCAGTGACTCCATCCAGCCACCTCATTCTCTGTCATCCCCTTCTTCTTTTGCCCTTAATCCTTCCCAGAATTAGGCTGTTCTCCAGTGAGTCCTACCTTCTCATTAGGTGGCCAAAGTATTTCAGTTTCATCTTCAGGATCTGGCCTTCTAAAGAGCAAGCATTTTTTCTAGGTCTTCCTTATTTTCAGCCAATAGTGTTATATCATCTGTGTACCTTAAATTGTTTATGGTTCTACCCTCAATCTTCACTCCAACATCAGTTCCACATGATCATTTCAGCATACATACTGAACAAAAATGGTGATAAAATACATCCCTTACTGATCCTGAACCAATCTGTGTTGCCATAGAGTATTCTCAGTGTTGCCTCCTGTTCAATATACAGTGATCTTATAAACCTGATCAGGTGGGTTGGGACACCAAGGTCGTGCAAAGCCACCAATGGCTTATTGTGTTCTAAATAGTCAAAAGATTTTCTGTAATCTATAAATCACATATATAGATCTTTTTCCATAATTCATCTAATGTGCCTTTTCCATAATTCATCTAATATTAGCAATATGATCTTGAATGCTATGCCCCTTTCTAAAGCCAGCTTGTACATCAGGTAACTCTTGATCGATAACATTCTGTAATCTCTGTTTAATGATCCTTAACAGAATTTTGCTTCCATGAGAAATCAATGCAATCATGTGATAGCTGGAGTAGTTTCTGGCATCACCTTTCTTTTCTAATGGGATAAAAACAGATCTTTTCTAGTAAATTGACATTGACATGTAGATCCTATCTCTTGTCACAGGGCAGTGATGATGTTAACTGGCACTGGTCTCAGTAATTCTATGCATTAATACCGGGGGCTTTCAAGTTCGGCAATTTCTCTGTGGCCCTTTCTACTTCTTCTTTCAAGATGTTTGGTTCTTTAATAATTGGGCTGTTTGGTTCCTTATTAATTGGGCAGTTTGTAAGTCAAACTGCTATAGGGTCCATCTGTATATTCTTTCTACCTCTTCTTGATCTTCTGCTGGTCTCTTAGTATATTACCTTTGCAGTTCCTTGTCAAGCTAAAAAGCTGGATTGCATCATCTTGTCTATGGCAAATATGTCCCTTCCTGTTAGCTTCTTCCAGATATTGACACTACTCCTCCCACTGCCTATTTTTGTCTTTCCTGGCTTCATGTTGGAAAATTGCATTCAGCTTTTTAACTTCATTCTTATTACCTTTGGCTTTGACCAACCTTTACAGATAAGCTATTTTGATGATGTCATCAAATAACCATTTGTTTGTTCTCTTTGGATTTTGGTGTGACACATGCTTTCCAGCAATTTCAATGTTGGTATCTTGGATTTCTCACCACTGTTTCTTTTGGATCTTTTACTTCTAGTTTCAGTGGTTCAAACCTATTCTCAACTTCTATGGCATACATAGGTGAGATGTTGTTCACATTAAATTTTGCGGGGATAGTAACTTTTTTTCACTTTCCACAGTTTGAGTTTCAGTTTAGGCCTTAAAGCTGATGGTCTGAGCTACAATCAGTTCCAGGAAATGTAATAATAATAATAATAATAATAATAATAATAATAATAATAATAATAATAATAATAATAATATTTATATACTGCCCATTCTCCCGAAGGACTCAGAGCGGTGTACAGCCAAAATTAAAATACAAATATACAAATATACAATATCTAGTTAAAATTAATTAAAATCATTAAATAGTTTTGGCTGAATTTTAAAACCCAAAATTAAAACCCAATTTAAAATCAATCAATTTGATTTTAATGTCTTAACAGATGCAACGAACCTTTCCAGAATTGTTGCCATAAAATGAAGTCTATCTAATTTTTATGTTGTCTGTTTGGTGCTGTCCATGTGTAGAAATATTGCTTGTGTTGAATAAACCACATGATAATTATGCTGAAATGATTTTCCTGGCAAAATTGCAATAGACAATAGCCAGCTTCATTCTGTTCACCTAGCCCAAACTATTCTTGCAACTTCTCCTTGTCCTACTTTTGCATTGAAATCAGCCATAATATAGAAAAGATCTTTTTTGGTATTTGCTTGGTAGTACATTGAAGCTCACTACAAAAAAGTTCAATTTCATCATCATTTGAGTCTACAAGTGGAATATAGATTTGTAGTATGGTGAAGTTGAGTGGCTTGTCTCGAATTTGAATAGCTATTATATGATCGCTGTATGCTCTAATTCTCAACACGTTTAGCTACTTGTTTGGTTAAGCAGAATGCAACTACTTTTTGTCTGGTCATTTACAGAAATGTAAACCACAAACTCATCTGATTTGAATTAACTATTGCCTCTTCAGTTTAACTCACTGATGCCAAGGAAGTTCACTCTAATCATTTCTCTTTTTACAATTTCTCTTTTTACAATTTTGAGTTTCCTAAGGGACATGCCTCTATTATTCCATGTTCCAATTTTAAATAACTTTATACAGCATAGGTGACCTCTTTCACCATCTATTGTTGGGCTTTTCAAAGACTTTCTTTCAACAACCATTGCTTTCACTACCCTTCCCCATTAAACAAACAAAATGTTTAAAAGTTATGATATTTATATAATTAGTTACCAACCACATCTTAATTATATTAAAGTAACCAAAATATTTTTATAATCCCCAAGCCATGTCACAACCTTTGAGCATCTCTAATGTTTGGAAATGGAAAATGGAAAAATTTGACACGCCCTACCCCCATTTATCCGGGCTTGGGATCGGCATATGGTTGATGAGTCAGTATATGGCTGAATTCACTATGTATTATTCATCCATAATTATACAAAAAATACCTATAGTATTATGATGGATTGAAGCCATCAGTTGTGAGCAAAATTTAACAGATTTTTGTAATCAATTTATCATTGCATAAACAAGATACTTTTATAGTAATAATGGAGAATCTAATAGTTTGAAATGGATTATCATTTTTTTTCTATACGCAGGTCTCTATAGTAAACCTAAACTTTAGAATAATGTTCTTCAAAGTTGATAAGGAACCCACTACAGTGTGACCAATCTTCAATAAACAACCATTAATAAATATGTTTTATGTAATATGTTTGAAGAAAATGCTACAATTAAATTTACAGTAACACATTTTGTACAATGTAAATAGAAATGGCATGTTGAAATCCTGGATGATTCAGTTTTAAATTCATAAAATGTTCTGAATAGTATTAAATAATAAGTTTGAAAAAGAGGTCTACAAAATGTATGACAGAGATGAAAATAAGGAATAGTGTAAAGGGCGAAGCAGGTATTTAAAACATATTAAATCATCAAAGAAGTATTCATTTCAAGATGAGAGCTTTTGGAAACTTGCACTTTCCAACTGATTTAAAAAAAAAAAAAAGGAACAGATCTTCCTAAGCATACATCTATCAGGGAAGTACTGGCAAAGATGATTGACAGCAGAAAACCTTCACAAAGTAGGTCAAACTTCTATGAAGATGTCAGTTCAGTTCACAATGTACTTTTGAATTCACGATTTGTAGTGTTCATATTCTATTTCTTGAATTTATATTTTTCTGAAGAATATCGTTCTTAAAAAAAAAACATAAGATCCCCAGAAGCATATTTTAAACCTATGTCTTCTGCTATTTTTCTTTCCCTTTTTTCATAGTTTAGCCTGCCACTTATAAACAGTCATTTTTAAACTGTCAAAGTATACTTATCTTTCTTATTTATGAAGCCCAAGATGGGATTCCACAGAAGGTATTTTATTGATTATTATGCCTTTCATGAGGCTTTGATATAAATGCAGTGACTTCATTTTAAGATAAATTAATAGAACAATAGTCTATTGGTTTGTGACTGTATTCATTTAATTGCCAATCCACATTCAAGTAATAAATTAGAGAACTTGAAGCTAACTGACTATATTGCTTGAACTGCATAGATAGAAGCAATCCACTTATTCAGCCCTGCATAGAGCTGAAATTGATTGATTTGATTCAAACCAAACCAATTGTAAAATATTAATTTGGATAACTATATGCCAAAAAAGATTAATTTGATTAATAAATTTAAAAAGCACAATTTATGTGATCTATAATTTTATTTACTTAATACCTGTTCCCATTTTAATGAACTTTAATTTTAATGAATTTTAATGAATTCTCTTTCATCTAGACACCTATATTTTTAAACTAGAAATGTGATATCTTACTTACTAGAAAATGATAATTACACAATTTTATTAAGAAATTCTTATAGTTTGTGATATGGCCTATTCATTATAATGTATGTTACATTTTTTCTTAATTAAGTAGTATTTCATTATTATGCTTTTTTGTTAAAAACTAACAAATGAAGCCTGAAAATGAAGGTTGAAGAAGATTCCTAACAAAACTATACTTAAATGTGAAACTTCATAAGGGCTAAATAAGGCAAAACAGACCTACATATCTACTTTGATCTAAAAGCTAAATGTTGCCAATTAGAAACAAGTATTATTGATTATTAATAATCTTTTATTTGTTTACTACCTATCCCTTTAAAACAAAGTGAAATAAAATTCACATTCATTTTCTAAATTCAGCATTTTTTGGCCAGATAATTGTACATGGGGTTTGTGATTTTAGGCTTCTAAATTCGTTTGTGACTTCATTTGTACTTTCACTGCATACTCTCCCCTGATGAAAAAAGTTATATTAATACTAGAATGGAATAACAGAGTTGGAAGGGACATTGGAGGTCTTCTAGTCCAAACCCCTGCTTAGGTAGGAAACCCTACACCACTTCATACAAATGTCTATCCAATCTCTTCTTAAAAACTTTCAGTGTTGGAGCATTTACAACTTTTGGATGCAAGTTGTTCCACTGATTAATTGTTCTAACTGTCAGTAAATTTCTCCTTAGTTCTAAGTTGCTTCTCTCCTTGATTAGTTTCCACTCATTACTTCTTCTCCTACTCTCAGGTGCTTTGGAGAATAGCTTGACTCCCTCTTCTAACAAACCACAAAACTTGAACAAATGTTTAAATTAATTTATTTAACTTGTTTCTTCCATGCATATGTAGTGCTGACATGGAACTTCATTTATGAAATTTCTATGAGTTATATAGCACAAACAGATATACATGACATTAGAATAGAAAATTATATGACACTTATATTGATCCTTTCATTGATATAAATATGATCAAAGAAGACTTAGTAATTTTGTTACTACAATTCAATGCCCAAACAATTGTTGAAGGAGTCTATACCAGTGGTTCTCAACCTTCCTAATACCATGACCCTTTAATACAGTTCCTCATGTTGTGGTGACCCCAACCATAAAATTATTCCTAAAACCATTGAAAATATGTGTTTTCCGATGGTATTAGGTGACCCCTGTGAAAGGGTCGTTCGACCCCCAAAGGGGTCCCGACCCACAGGTTGAGAACCACTGCTCTATACCATTCAAGACAAATGGCCGTCCAATCTGTTCTTAAAAATCTCCAGTGATGGAGCACATACAATTTCTGAAGGCAAGCCATTCCACTGATTAATTGGGCAGCAATAGAAATTGTATGAATGAATGAACAACTCAAGGTAGCATATATTTTATACTCTTTCCTCCTCTTATTTTGTCCACAATAACAAATTTGTTATTGTGTTTGTTATTATTTGGGCTGAGAGACAGTAACTGGCCCAAAGTCTCCCAGCTGACTTTCATGGCTAAGGTGGGATTAGCATTCACAGTCTCCCAGTTTCTACCTGGTGTTTTAACCACTAGATCAAACTGGCTTTCACAAAACCAAACTGGTTCTCAATACATTGCGGTTAATCATTTTGATAACAGTTAAACATTTTAACATTTTTAGCCATGACTTTTGGATAGGGAATATGACTGTTGTTAACTAACAATTTCTGGCAGCTTTTATGGGTTCTTTCCCAGAGATAAGTAGATGTGAGATTGGACTATGGGGATCACTGGAATCGTAGCTTACTTATCTTTCTGCTTGCAGTGTAGCAGCATTTCTGCCCAAGTTCCATGACTCTGTATCTGAGTTGCCAGTGGAGTTCCCCAGGCTTACTGTCCTGGAGAATTTCAGATTGCCTTTTTTCAACCAAAGGGTCAATGCTAACTTGGAGTTCATGGCTCTCTAGCCCTGCCAGCTGGATTCCCAGCTGTTTATTTCTCTATGATGAGAGCTAACCCTAGAAATGCATGAATGTATGGTTTCTAGAACTACAACACTTCAACTATCAACTTCACATCTCATATATAGTACCAAGAACTCTATTATAATTTAAAGTATTAATACAGATAAATACTGCCAGTACTATATTTCAATGACATACCAAAAATAGTTTAAACATTTTAAACATTTACTTTAATTCAAATGCTAACATAATTCAACATAAAACTAGGTTTTCTGCTAAAGAACATTTTGGGCCAATTATGCTAGCAAGACTAATTCTTTTACTGCATTTCTGTTTCCTATTTTCTTCCACTTGTTAAATTGGAATAGCCTATAATATATCATGCTCACCACTTGTACAATATTAAACTCTTGTCTGAGAGACATGGTAAAGGCATACTTCATTTGTGTTCTGTTTTCTTACCACTTAACAGAAGGTGTTACAGAAAACAATTCAGACAATTATGTAATGGCTTTTTGAGTGGAGTCCTTCACCTTTAGATTTTTAATGAGCTGTCCAAGTGTTATACCACTTTGTTATTTACCCTTGACATAAATTCAACTCTCTTTATGATTTTAATTAGATGCATAGCAAAAACATCATCAATTTATATTAGATATTCCCTAGCTCCCTTTATACTAATCTCTCAACTAAGTAACATCAACCTCAAAGAACCCGAAATGTTAATTTTTATTGATAGCTATCATTAAAAACAAGCATCATGTACACACACACACACACACACACACGCACACACACGCACACACACGTACGTATGTGTCTGTGTCTGTATCTATGTCTATGTATGTATGTGTATATATATAATGATTCTTGTCATACCTGGTAGTTTTCTTTATTACTTTTCTGTTGCATAAAGTGTTATATTATATAAGCAGTGGGGCTTTACTCTGTTTATATACATTGAAGACTAGAATATCATTTCTGAATAGTTTAAGACAGGGTAGGATACAATCCAAAATTACTGACACAATTGTTACTATATGATAAACTTGAATGCAAAGTGATTGATAACACTTAACTTTCTGGCAGTTTCAAAGGAATACAGGAATAGATAAGGACACATCCACTTTGTTATCTTGATAATGGACAAGATACAGGATGAAAGGCACAGCACAGTGCAAAAAGAACCCCCCCCCCCCAATGACTGGCTTTATTTCTGTAACTCATACAACGTGCAAGAAAAAGAAAACACAACCATAAAGTACTACTCTACCTTTTCTTCTGTTTAATTCCATATTAATAAATTGCCGATAAATTTCACCTTTTTAACTTCTCCTTTGAATCAGTTTCTCTGAAGACAAATGTCTTTGTATTTCATTGTATATGAAAACCAATAATTCTGAGATTATTGTTCTAGAAATTTCTGCAGTCTTCTCAGAAAACAACAAATGTAAAATGATTTCATTTGACATGCCTGCCATGAAAGCTACTAAAAGAGTTAAAACTTCACTCAAGGGGAAAATTAATGTAATATCTACTTCAGGTGAATACTGATATCAATATCACTTTGTTGGCCCAACTAACTGCTACCTTTTATGATTAGAACTGGGTGTTTAGATTAGTTTTCATGCTGTGCTAAATTTTCACCAGCATTTTTAATCATTGTAATTTCATATAAAGGACATGATTAATTGCTCGATTGATTGTTTGTTTGTTTGTTTGTTTGTTTGATTGATTATTGATTGATTTATAGAAAGACAGACAGACAAACAGACAGATATCTTCCAACTTTAGCAAAATTTTCACAAATATGTTTTAGGATCCTGGCATTTATTTGGATACATATATTTTGTATGTTTACTTTATATTATACAATTGCCACTCAAACAATATCTGAAGACTCCTATGTTCCTATTAAATTCCATAATAAGACATAGGTATCCAATAAGACTGCAGAAGGATGAAAGATTATGTAACAAATAATAACAGTTCTAGCATCACTGCCCAGTTTTCATCTACAAAATAAAAAAGCAGAAAAAAGAAAGGATTTCTAAATAATTTACAGCTAATGTAGAATATTTGTCTTAATCTCTTAGCTCTAAAGTAAACACAAATTAGGGAGGAGAGGGGATGCAAAGATTCTTATACACAGGAAAAACAATTACATGGAATTTGGATTAGTTAAAATAAAATGTAAAATGTGTTATTTTGGCAACGATAAAGAATTTGAGGGAACCAAAATGCTATCAGGGATTATTCCTGATTACTGGATAAATTGGTACAATTCCTTAACAGAAAATCTGGACAACAAAATGTTAGAAATTATGATGGTGGCTAAGGAGAAAGATTTTTGCGAACTGGTAGCGAAGGTAAGTGAATACCACTATTGGTAGAGATTCTGAGAAAGATAAAAAGGACCGTTTCTTATTCTGGAATTAAGTTTATTGTGTAAATGATAAAATAATTCAGTATTATAAGACTTCTCTTCTGGTAAGTTAGCAATAATTGAAGAGCATGTGTGCCAAAAAAAGTACTGATCATTAGTGACCTCACTGACTCAATCCCGTGTCCTAACAGGGAAAGACAGAAAAAGAAGAAGCAAATGTGTTAGAAGACAACAAAGCACTAAGGAAAACTAATGATGTCTATATTCAATTAGTGAGAACTTGCAATGATTAAAGGGCCACTGAGAATACAGTGTGCAAATACACAAAGGTAACAAAGTGAGACAAGTATAATGATGTTAAGGTGATATATTGAAAGAGATAACACTAAAGGACTGTCTGAAATTGATTAACAGATAACTTACCAGCTTCCAGAAAACTGGTGAAAATCACATTCTTTGCAAATGGATATTCTGGAAGGTAATCTAATGTCTGAAACTTTCTTTATAGTATGCTATTCTGGTATCTTGAACAATCTTTTAGATATTGTGTCCCACTAAAGAATTTTAGATGAGTATTTAGAAAGACTCTTGTTCTGGAGCAAAATAAAAGATTGCAATTTTTTTTATGTCTTCCTCTTTTCCTCCTGGGTGTGTTTTTCAAATGGTTACTTTACCATTAATTATTTTATTTACTAAAATCTTAAAAAGTCTCCAGATGGTATGGGGATGAGGAGAGTAAACAAGCTAGCATTAAAAAGAATTGTTGTATTGCAAAATTTGTATGAATTATTTATTTTGAATATGCAAAATATATTAGCATATTATTTTATTCATATTCATGCAGTATGAAGAGTTGCATATTTCAGATGCCATAAAAGATAGGAAGAAAGTTCCTAAAACTTAAAGTAAAGGTGTTTGTATTGTAAATATAGAGACATATACAGTTAGGTATATCATTATACAGTTAGGTATATAGGATATCTTACTACAATACAAACCATTATTTATTTATCTATTTATTTATTATTTATTTATTTATTTATTTATTTATTTATTTATTTATTTATTTATTTATTTATTTATTAGTTTGATTTATATGCCGCCCTTCTCCGGAGACTCAGGGCGGCTTACAATGCTTTTAAGCAATAGCCTTCATACTTTTGTATATACCTGCTTAGTAGGGCTTTTGGCCCCCCCAAGCGGTGTTCTATTTTATACAAAGTCAGCTTATTGCCCCCACAAACCGGGTCCTCATTTTACCTACTTCGGAAGGATGGAAGGCTGAGTCAACCTTGAGCCTATTGAGAATTGAACTTGCAGTAATTGCAGGCAGCTGGCAGCTAAATACTACTTTAACAGTAGTTTAGTCCACTGCACCACCAGGCTCCTTACTTATTTGTTCTTGGCTACCCAATAAGCATGTCATAGTGACATGTCTTGTATTAAAATATAGTGCAAATATATCTTTACTCATTATTTAAATTAATTTAATGGATGTAGAGTAATAGTGCAATGATCTGAAGCTATAAAGTAGGTACTTAGAGTCAGATTTTTTGTACCCACTCTCTGTCTTTGAGTAGGCCATGACCTCAATGATCTATGTGCTGTGACTTGTAGAGGGCCAGATGGCTAGTGCATGACAGGAGGGAAAACTCAGTGAAGGGTGAATTTCTATGCAACTTATAGCTCATCTAGATGAACCTTAGTGCTTCTTCCTAGCTACAGTATTACTGTAAGATGAATGTTAGGCCATGAAAGGGCATAGGTAGAGCATGCCATTTTCCAAAAATCAATTTTCTGAAGTGAACTTGAAGTTTAGCTGAGGCAGCTCTAAAAAATAAAAGGTGCTAAATCAGATGATGTTTTGCTCCTGACTAACTTCTAAGTTTCTTTAAAGTTGTGAATGTTGAAAGTATATTGTTAAAAAATGAACAGCAATTGCTCAAATCTAAATAGCTTTGTGAAAGGAAATATTCAAGAATATACGTTTCATATTTCATGTAATCCACTGACTGCAATCAAAAGGTCAACCTCTGTTGTTTTATAAAGAAAAAGCATGTGAATAACGGTGAAATACTATTTACATTTATGGATAGTATGTGTTGGGAATCATGCTACATTGTAAAAATGTGAAGCTAGGGTTATAGTTCTGTTTTATGTCTTTTACATGCACATATTCTTATTTTCCTTACAATTTATTCATGGGTCATTATTTTAAAGAATAGCAAATAAGAAATAATGACAATATCATAGCTTTAAGTTTTGTACATTTGAAAGCTTGTTATTAAATTTAGAAATATATTATCTGGCACAGTAGTATATAAATGTTTATAAAGATTTTGTATTGTTTTGCTCTCAGTAAGACACAAACAGCCAAGTTTTAAAAAAAGATTTATAATTTACTGAATCTGATAAATTAGTTAGTACATTTTTGATTGATACTAAATAGCTTTTTAATGTCCATACCTCAACATTAATGTTCCAGTATTTTATGGAATACTATGGCATTCACAAAGATTAGGAAGACTGAGCTAAGTTTCTATTTCATACATCTCAACAATTTTTAAAAACAATAACTTTCCAATAATGCATGCATTGTGCATTATCCAGTCCAATTCTCTTAGCTTCTAGCTGTTTCCTTTTTATACTGTGTAGGCTATCATGGCCAGCATTTGTTGGATACTATTGAATTGGGCTCCTCACCAACCTACTTTAGTTCAAAACCAGTTCAGCTAAAGATCAATCAGAAGTCAGGTCCCCATAAGTCTCTGCTCAGTTTCCTGTGGTCTTGCATAGTAAATCAACTGCCTCTGAAGATGCCAGCTACATTTGCAGGTTAAATGTCAGGAAATCTTTCTAGACCATAGTAACTGAATCATGAAGCCCAGCAATGTTTTTTGGGGTTGTTGTTGTTGTTTAGCCATTTTGAAGCATATGGCATCAGAATAAATTACCAGATAAAGCTAGTCAGAAACTTCTCATAAATCAATGAAAATACTAACTGTTGGAAAACAGGAAAGCTTTAAAAATAAAATAAAAAGGACTCTGCCCTAATGTAAATGGAGATATAATCATTCTAAATAAGAAATAATCCAATTGCAAAATTCCTGTAACCCCCAACCACCTTTTTTTGCAATGTATCTTGCTATGAAGGAGAAGGTGCTATGAAAAGAGCCGAGGTGGCGCAGTGGTTAGAGTGCAGTACTGCAGCTACTTCACCTGACTGCTAGTTCAGCAGATCAGCAGATCAAATCTCACCGGCTAAAAGGTTGACTCAGCCTTCCATCCTTCCGAGGTGGGTAAAATGAGAACCTAGATTGTTAGGGGGCAATATGCTATTTAGCATACTGTCTTTGGTGTAAGCCACCCAAAGTCCTCAGAGAGTGGGCAGCATAGAAATATGACTAATAAAATAAATAAATTAAATAAATAAATAGATAAATAAATAAATAAATAAATAAATAAATATAGGTTAAAAAGAAAGAAAGAAAGAAAGATAGATAGATAGATAGATAGATAGATAGATAGATAGATAGATAGATAGATGAGAGAGAGAGAGAGAGAGAGAGAGCACTAATTATGCTTGGAAATAACTTTCCCAGAATTACAGAGTTGGAAGGGGCCTTTTAGGTCATCTAGTCCAACCCCCTGCTCAAGCAGGAGACCCTATAACGTTTCTGACAAGTGGCTGTCCTGTGTCTTCTTGAAAGCCTCTGAAGATGAAGAACCCATAACTTCTGAAATTCATTGGTTGATTGTTCTCACTGTCAGAAAATTTCTCCTTATTTCTAGGTTGAATTTCTCCTTGATCAATTTCCATCTATTGTTCCTTGTCTGGTCTTCGAGTGCTTCATCCCCCTCCTCTCTTGTAACAGCCCCTTAAAAATGGAACACTGCTATCATATCAGCCTTGGTCCTTTTCTTCACTAGCCATGCTTGTAAGAAGGTCAGAAAAGTTGGTCACATGAGCTGCATAAACTACAACCGTCATAAATATGAACCAGTTGCCAAGCATCTGAATTTCAATCATGTGACCATGGCATGCTGCAATGCTTGTAAGTGTACAAAATGGTCATGTCACTTTTTTCAGTGCCATTGTAACTTTGAACAGCACTAAAATAACAGTTGTAAGTCGAGGCCTATCTGTAGCAAGCCATTCGTTATGTCATTATTCAATATTTCAATATATTATTCTAATGCCAATCACAATATCAAACATACAAATTAACTCTATTAATATTCTTGCTTTCATCCAATCTTTATGATTCTAGTATTAATACACATGTTTATATTAAAATATGTTGCTTTCATTATTTAATTGTTCAATTATTTAGTAGGAAGTGGATAAATACAATTTCTTTTAGTTAAAAGTTACGTGAAAAGGTCAAATATGAAATAAATAAAAATCCTCCTCCTGCGGGAACAAAAGTATAGCCCAAAAGAAATTCTGCATTTTGTCAGCTACAGCTTGATGAGACAGGATTTTTGTTTGGAAATAAATTAGAATATTTCTCAAATGGCAAAAAAGTGACCATCTGAGGATACAACTGACATGACTGCTCAGTATATACTTGACATGAGGATGTTTGGTGCTATCATGGGGATAAAGAAGATTTACTCAGAACTACTGACAGTCTGTATTCTTCATACTCATGCATCAAACATTTCATGCTCTAAATTAATTGCATATAGGATGTGCTTGTTTAACCGACAGTGGACAATTTGTAATTTACTATCTGTTTAAAGATTTGTGTATTCTATTTCTGGTATTCTTTTTTATGCATTATATCTTCCCTTCCTTCCTTCCTTCCTTCCTTCCTTCCTTCCTTCCTTCCTTCCTCCATCCATCCATCCATCCATCCATCCATCCATCCATCCATCCATCCATCTATCTATCTATCTATCTATCTATCTATCTATCTATCTATCTATCTTCTCACTCTTTCTTCTTTCTCTTTCTCACAGAGACACAAATTTCACAAACATAAAATAAATAAAGGTACTGTCTCTTTATACTTTACTTTGATATTTTGGGACACTGAAAAATGACTGTATGCTTTATTCTTAGAGAATAAAGAGAGAAAAATATTCTTGAATTTCTGAAATTTCAAGTTTATTTCAAGTGTTTTACTAAAGGCACCTAAGGTGTTTTACTAAAGGCACTTAAGGTGTTTTACTAAAGGCACCTAAGAGATACAAGTCACCTAAATTGAGGTGCTTCATCTCTTACATGTATAATGAACAATTTAAAACTATTTTGAAAATGAACAATAATATAAATATGGCATTTTTATACCCACCAGGAAAGCCTTTCAGATTTCATGCAAGCACATGTAAGAATGTAAGAGCATTCATTTTAATTCAGACAAGATCTGTCTTTGACTATCTTAACCTGGATATTTAGCATGTTACAAACTGGTTATTAGCTAATATTTATTTGTGTAGTATTCCATTCTAAAGATATCCTAAAGGACAAACCTTTATGTCAGAGTTTCTTGCAAAATTCAAATCCAGAAAGCACACACAGGCAGACTGATGCAGCAGGATTTATTAACTTCTTTATATACATATAAATACATGAAGATAAATGTACAATACCAATATAGAAGATTCTTCCAATGTAGCAGTTACAAGCAAAACACAAGGCAGGAGAGAACAGTTAGTTTCATTTCAGCAGAGCAGACAAGCATGCACAGACTGCTTAGTTTGAGTTTCAATTCTCTGAACAGACTCGGAAGCTGCAGACTAAGCCACGCCCTGGCACTAGTTTGTCTCAGCTCCCAATTGGCTGACTTAGTTGCTATGCCTATTCATTGGCTGACCTTGTTACCATGTCTTTGCCAGATCATGACTAATCTGACACTTTGCATTACTAATTCTTCAAACAGATTGTCAGTGCCAATATATATATACAAGCATATATATGACTAAATGTCTGAATAGTAAGATTTATGGTTTACCAAATAGCTAAACTAGTACATTCACCTAGAATGTACTAGTTTCAATTAGAAACTAGGGCATCAACAAATTGGGGAGATAACACTTGAAATGGTGAGCAGAAGATGGTCCACTCACAGAGGAGCAGACAACATGACGAAACACTGAACCAATGAGCACAGTGGCTACAACTACTCAAGATTGTTGTTCCTCTTGAGGACAATGTAAGACAATCTCCAGTGGATCAAAGTCTGGGAAACAAGAAATGCCATCTCTGCCCAAATCACAGTTGACTCTTTATGGACACAGGGATCACATGCTTTCTTTTGTAACTACTTTTGGAAGTTGCTTAGTAATTGTTTCTCAGATATTGAGAACCTTCAGTTGGACAATTTTTTTTCTTGCACTGGTTAAATATCCTTCAATATTTATGAAGGTAGTTTTAAGTACAAATTTAAAGACAAAATACTAATAATTTTTGGGGAATAAAAAAAATGAAAGACTGTTTAGAAAATTTATTTAGAAAGTTAAAAAAGGACTAACGGCTTTGAATTCTTTTTTTTTTTATAGATAGGATGAATTTTTGAAAGTTGGACACAGGAAACCAGAAGAAACAAAAAAATTATAATTAAAGAACAGGTAAACTTTACTTAATATTGTGTTTTCCCCAAAATAAGCCTTACCCCAGAAATAAGCCCTAGTGAAGTGTGGTGGTTGTAGCCAGCACAAGAGGCAGCATGTGTGGCAGCATGTGTGGGCCAATGGTGTCCAGCAGCAGCTGCAGCCCATTAACAACACAGGTAAGTTAATTCCTTGTACAAACAGCAAACAGCAAATGGAGGTGCAGGGGAGGAGGCAGATGTTCCAGATGCACCACAGAAAAGCCAAGATTTGGTGATCCAGAACAGCGGGAAACCAAAACCAAAAGCTCATCAATGCAAGGTGGCACCAGTGACAGACCGAGCAGAAGTGCATGCAATCTGGATGCAGCACACAGGCTGTGGAAAAGCCAATAGTCGGTGGCCAGACTGGACAGGTGGCCTCAGGAGGCTGGTCTTCGCATCTCTCAGCTTGCCTGCAACTCATGTGGCACATCAGAATCACCTACCTTCCACCTCATGCCTCTGCCTCCATCTGCTGCTGGTGCCACCGTGCAAAGACAAGCCCCCTCCTCCAGCTGTCTGCTCCGGCCCACTGACTTTCAGCTTTCCCACAGCCTGTGCAGCACATCTAGATTGTCTCCTCCCACCCTGAGCCTCTGCCACCATCTGCTACTTGGACAGAGAATCAACTCACTTGCGTTGCATGGGCTACACAGCCCCAGAGAGCATTGGCCAAGGGACCAGTGGGATTCAGCTGCTGCTGGATACCATTGGTCTCCATGCGCTTGCCGCCTCTTGTGCATGTGCTGGGGATGGGTCACCCAGCCAAGCTGTTCACCCTGAAATCGTATTTCCCCAAAATAAGCCATAGCACGTATTTTGGAGTCCTCCCAAAAATAAGACCAGATCTTATTTTCAGGGAAACATTTGCTCCATACAGAATGGAGCAAAAACTTTACTACTAGAAGATATTTCTCAATAATTGACCCATAAGTTAATTTTAAAAATGTCTATCATCTTTAGAAGATCATATGGAAGAGGAACATATTTTACTAGATAAGACTGCGTAGGACATACAAAAGAAACTGGTTGACATTCCAATAATTAAAGGGGGATGCATAAAAGAAAGAGTGATCTGGATATCTTTAACATATTGGATTTACAACAACAACAAAACACTTATTAAGATTTTGAAAAATTCTATGAGAGGAGACAAAGAAAAAAATCACATTTAAGGACATCATTTGAAGGGATTAAAGATCAAGATTGTTAAAAGTAAAAGGAAGGAATAAAAAGTTGCTTTATTTGATCAAGCTTAAAATAGAGATATTGTTATCTCTGATAATCCTTAGTGGACTTTTGCAAATGAGAACTGAATGATGAGGCTTTAAAAAGATAATAAACATGTTAAGGGAAGAAGAGAACATTTTTGTATTTTAAAAGAAAGCAAACTCTCATGTTGAAAGAAGTCATTTCTTTATATATTTCTAGGATTTTTGATTTTTTTTTACAATATTCCATTTCTTTATTTGATTGATATCTCACCTTTCAAAGTGGAATTGATAGTGTTTTAACCATGCTTTGTTAAATTTACCTTATGTGATGGCGATGCCAAAACCAAACAAATTACATTTTAGCATAGCATGATGAATGTAATATTTTTGATGCTTCCTCTTTCTTAGAATAGCTTAGCACATGGTCACATTTAGAATGACTTGGGATATTTAAACACTAAGTCCAATAACCACTTCTTTTTTTTTTCAAGTGCACTTTTCCTTCTTTCTATTCACTTGTGTTCTAGATAGAAAGCTGTAGCTGTTGAGATTTTCTCCCTAACATTCAATCACAATCTTTCTTCTATTCTTTCTTATTCAAGGACACAAACATAAGTCCATTAGTTTGTGTGTTGAAAAGAAAAAGGTGATCTTTGCCTTCTTCTATGAAAAATTTAATTTAATTTAATTTAATTTAATTTAATTTAATTTAATTTAATTTAATTTAATTTAATTTAATTTAATTTAATTTAATTTAATTTAATTTAATTTATTTTTTTAATTTAATTTAATTTAATTTAATTTAATTTAATTTAATTTAATTTCCAATTTATATACCGCCCTTCTCCCTGAGGACTCAGGGCAGTGTACAGCCAAGATAAAAAAACATAGAATGCAAATATTAAAAAACATTTAAATATATATATAAATTTTGGCCCGAAAGTTAAGAAATCAGAGACTGATTAAAAGAATTTTAAAATTTCTTCTTAAGCCAACTCGGCTTGCTGGAAAAGATGGGTTTTAAGGGAACGACGGAAGGCATTGAGGTCATGGATTCTCTTTATCTCCAGGGGCAACTGATTCCAGAGGGTGGGAGCCCCCAACGAGAAGGCCCTCCCCCTGGGGGTCACCAGCCTACATTGTTTGGCTGATGGCACCCTGAGGAGGCCCTCTCTGTGGGAGCGCACGGGTCGATGGGAGGTCGTTGGTAGCAGCAGGCGGTCTCACAGATAGCTAGGCCCTATGCCATGGAGTGCTTTAAAGGTGATAACCAACACCTTGAAGCACACCCGGAAGACCACCGGGAGCCAGTGCAGCTCGCGCAGGAGCGGTGTTACATGCAGGAGCGATGTTACGGAGCGCCATGTTGCTCCCATCACTACCCGTGCTGCTGCATTCTGGACCAGCTGGAGCCTCCGGGTGCTCTTCAAGGGGAGCCCCATGTAGAGAGCATTGCAGTAATCAAGGTGAGAGGTGACGAGGGCATGAGTGACTGTGCACAAGGATCCCGATTGAGAAAGGGCCGCAACTGGCGAATCAGGCGAACCTGATAAAAGGTCCCCCTGGTAACAGCCCTCAGATGTTCCTCCAAAGACAGCTGCCTATCCAGGAGGACTCCCAGATTACAAGCCCTTTCAGTGGGGGCCAAAGACTCGCCCCCAATAGTCAGTGATGGAGTCAACTGACTATATCGGGATGCCAGGAGCCACAGCCACTCAGTCTTGGAAGGGTTGAGCTTGAGGCTGTTCCTCCCCATCCAGATCCATACAGCCTCCAGGCACTGGGACATCACTTCAAGGGCATTGTTGGGGTGGCCTGGGGTGGAGATGTACAGCTGGGTGTCATCAGCGTACTGATGGTATCTCACCCCAAAGCCACGGATGATCTCACCCAGCGGCTTCACATAAATGTTGAACAGAAGGGGCGAGAGGACCGATCCCTGTGGCACTCCACAGATGAGAGGCCTTGAGGTCGACTGCTGCCCCCCTGCCAACACAAACTGCGACCGGTCAGAGAGAAAGAGGAGAACCACCGCAACACAGTGCCTCCCACCCCCAACTCTTCCAGCCGGTGCAGCATGATACCATGGTCGATGGTATCAAAAGCCGCTGAGAGATCTAATAGGACCAGAACAGAGGAGCAACCCCTGTCCCGAGCCCTCCAGAGATCATCCACCAATGCGACCAATGCCGTTTCCGTGCTGTGCCCAGACCTGAAACCCGACTGGAATGGATCTAGATAGGATGTTTCCTCCAGGAATTGCGGAAACTGTGGCGCGACCACACTCTCAACAACCTTCGCAATGAAGCAAAGGTTGGAGACAGGACGATAGTTAGCCAATATTGCCGGATCCAGGGACAGCTTCTTGTGGAGAGGCCTCACCACCGCCTCTTTCAGGGCAGCGGGGAAGTGACCCTCACTCAACGAAGCATTAATGACGCCCTGGAGCCAGCCTTGTGTAACCTCCCGGGAAGCCAGTACCAACCAGGAGGGACACGGATCCAATAAACATGTGGCCGCACTAAGTCTCCCCAAAATCCTGTCCACATCATCAGGAGTCACAGCATCAAACTCCTCCCAGATAACATTGTCAAGACTGTTCCTCATCACCCTGCCCTGATCTACTCAGTCAGAGTCCAAATCCCCCCGGATCTGAGCAATTTTGTCATACAGGTATTGTCCGAAATCCTCCGCCCTGCCTTCTAAGGGATCCTCCCGCACTCCCAGATGGAGCAGGGAGCGGGTCACTCTAAACAGGGCGGCCGGACGATTCCCTGATGACGCAATAGAGGCGGAAAAGTAGTTAGACTTTGACATCTTTATCGCCACTAGGTAGGCCTTAATATGCGACCTTACCAGTGTTCGGTCAGATTCAGCGAGACTGGCCCTCCAACCGCTCTCCAGGCGTCTTTTCCGGCGCTTCATTTCCCTCAGCTCCTCAGTAAACCAAGGAGCCACACGGGATCGGCACCAGGTCAGAGGCCACAAAGGCACGACTCGGTCCAAGGCCCCACCAGCCGCCCGATCCCAGGCGGCTACCAGGTCCTCGGCTGAGTCATGTGCTAGATCCTCAGGAAATGGCCCAAGCTCCATCTGGAACCTATCAGGATCCATCAGGCGACTGGGGCAGATCCATCTAATTGGGTCTGCCTCCCTGCGGCGAGGGGTCGCGGTTCGAAGATCTAGGCGAAGGAGTGAGTGGTCAGTCCATGACAAGGGTTCCATGTCTATATCCCCTATAACAAGACCACTCAACCACTGGCCAGAGACAAAAATCAAGTCCAGAGTATGACCTCCCCTGTGAGTAGGGCAATGAACTAACTGGGTCAGGTCCATGGCCGTCATGGAAGCCATGAACTCCCGAGTCACCTCAGACGTTTCACCAACGGATGGCAAGTTGAAATCACCCATGACTAAAAGCCTGGGTGTATCTACTGCCACCGTGGCTATCACGTCGAGTAGCTCAGGTAGGGCTGTTGCCATGTGGCAGGGAGCCAGGTACGTAAGCAACAAGCCCATCTGGACCCCACGGCCCCACCTCACAAGGAGGGACTCACATCTGGCTATCTGAGGCACAGTGGTCTCCCTCGGACCCAAATCCTCGTTAATAATAACTGCAACCCCCCCTCCCCTCCCCTGGGACCTCGGCTGATGGAATGCTCTGAAGCCTGGTGGGCACATTTCAACCAGAGGGACGCCACCCTCCGGGCCCAACCAGGTCTCCGTAATACCCGCCAGGTCCTCTCCTCCCTCTTGTATAAGATCGTGAATGAGGGGGGCCTTATTGACCACAGACCTGGCATTGCACAGCATCAGCCGAAGGCCCAGCTCCTGAGTATCTTTTTGGGTAATTGAAGGGTGCCTTTCTTAAGACTAAGTGGTTCCTTAATTTCAGAGACTTAGATCTCAGATCTTAATTTCTTCTTCTTTGATCCATGTCATTGTCCTTCTCTGAACTTGCTTTAATTTTTCTGGCTTCTTCTTAAACTGCCTGGAATTATACACAATACTGAATATAGTATCCAAAGAAGAATAATTATTCCCTGTGATTCGAACATTCTACTTTTTTTGAAGCCGTCTAAAATTGCATTTGCCTTTTTCTGCAGTCATATTACTCCACTTATTCTTATTCAATTTGCAACCACCGTGCAAGATTATTTTTACTTAAGTGAAATGTGAAGAACTTTTCATTTATCTCAGTTCAGTTTCATTCTGTTACTTTCAATCATTTCACTAATCCAGTTTATATTGACCATTTATTTTTGCTTTCTATGGCATTAGCTACTCCACATTATTTGATATAACCTGCAAAATTTGTAAACATGTCCTCCTCCTTTTCATCCATGTAATTAAAAAAAAATACAGAATAAAGGATTCAGGACTGATATTTTTGGCCATTCATCTGACACTCCCTTCAGGGATAATTATTTATGAACACTCTAAATATTATTTTATGCTTATTACTGATTTAATTGTCATGCCCTCCAATCCTCACTTAAGTTTAGTCAGTATGTGGGCTTTTTAATCAAACAGTTTTCTGAAGGCAGGATATGTTGCATCTAAAGCATCCTCACAATCTGTTGAGGAAGTTACCAACCCCAGAATGTGAGAGAGAAAGAGAGAGAGAGAGAGAGAGAGAGAGAAAGAGAGAGAGAGAGAGAGATATGTATCTGGACATGAAGGTAAGTGGAGTCAGGTTGACTAATAATTGGATAGACCATTATCAGTAGATTCTAGAACCCTATGCTAGACTACCAGAATCAGAACAATGTATAGAAGGCAAATGTTAATCCCTTCTATGCTGTTCCATATTGTTCCATATTGAGTACATATGACCATGTAGTTTACTTCTTAAAGTAGCAAAAAGGTTACATGACAAACATTCAAAAAATCAGTCCTTTAGAGGATTATAGAAATTACAAAGCTGTATATGAAAATACAAATGAAGTTAATTTGGTAATTCACACTAATTAAATCAATGTGTAGAGAGGTTGCTCATTGTCTGTCTAGTCCTATAATATTAGCTGTCTTGAAGAGCCAAGTTAATTCGCTCTAGCTTTGTGCTGGTTTATTGAAAATTAAGTAAAGCTTTTTCCATTCCTTTTCTTTGAATTCCTATGATTCTACAGGTGACTACTTTTCCTTCTTCACCTGCTTCCTGAATTCAAATAAGCCTTTGCATTCCCAATATAACAGTAACAGCAGTTTGCTCCTGATGCCTGTCTCTAGACCCTGTTTGTAATATAATTCCCTAACTCAAATCACCATAGCAACAATGGTTATACTGAATGGGAAATGGGGTTTGAAACACACACATACACACAAACATGGATTTGCCATTTCAGTTTCCTGTAGACTTTAAATACAAAAGACACTGCTTTTTTATTCCAGCAAAGGGAACTTTATGGCAATTGCTCAGAATTTATATTTGTTTTTGTTTTTCCAAGTGACCAGACAAGTGCTCAAAATGTGAGTGGCAGGGATGCCAGCAATTTATTTCGTTTCGTATGGAATAGAGGTGAAAGGACTCTTGTTGCTCCAGGGTAGGCAGTAGTTTGGGTGAAGTTGATTACAGGTTTGCTTCAAGTTACTTTGTGATGGACTGGCTATTGAAAACCTATGGTGTGAAAATGCCCACTATCCCAATCAAAATATAAGAATAGTTCAATATTCTCCCTTTTCTAAATTTCTAAATAAAATGATCCAATCTGTACAAAATTCATACTCAGAGTATGTAGAAAATTATCTCTTATAGGAAAAAAAAATACATTCACAAAATGTATACAAAGTGAAAGAAAATATTCAATGAACCTTACAAGGAAAACATGAAAAACTGAGCAAAATCAAAATTGACAGATTTAGCCATTCATATATGAAGTCTTCTGTAGCACCTGAAAATTATTTTCAACTGACAGAACTTGTTGATACAATGCATTTAAATTTTACTGATGAACTAAGTATAATGACTAAAATATATAGATTGCACAAAAACACACATCACTATTTTGCACAATCAGAAAATAGGAAATATTTTTTTTTATTTTATTAAATTAGTTAATGACAGCATTATTTTTGTTTTCATGTCACAATGTTGTGTGTGAACATTTATGTTTATAAAACAGCACTATGAATTACATTCCATTCATTTTTTGTTGACTTCAAACCCTGATGCTTTTTCTTTTTTTTCTTTTTTTTCCAAATTTCAGGCAGCAAGCCAAAACACCATTTCTAGCACTTTCTTTTCAGAAGGAACATTAACCTTAATCCTGACTGATTTCAATTTGCTGGATTAAGATTATGTTCACTTAGCCTTTTCAAGAAATAGCACTAGCCTTTATAAACCAGTTTCAATCCAAAGAAATCCATTGCAATGTGAGTGGAAGTGTCTGCTAACACAATCTCCATATCAAAATGGAGGTGATCTCTTCACTGTCACAAGTAGGACAAAGAATTCTTTTTCAGTTTTAAAGCATCACAATTATAATTCTTTCTAATTGAACTTAGATAATTATAAACATGGTAACATTTAATATACTGTATTATTCTATTGCTTTCCATGAAAAAAAAATCATAGAAAATATTAAAGTACAACTACATCTCTTATCTATCCATCCATACATAGTAATAAATTAAAACAATATAAAACCTTTGTTCATTAAAAAGTTCATTAAAAAGGCAAACAAAATAAAACCATGTAGACTGCAATCATACAAAAAAGATCTAGTTGAAGAGAGAATATTTAAAAGGCATCTAAAATATAATTGCAGCTGTGTTTTTTCATAGAGATAGCATCTCTAAATGCAGGTGCTACCAGAGAAAAGGCCTATTTCTAACTAAACTCAAGATAATGTTTTGTCAATCTCAGCAGAAAATTATCTCCTGATATTAGCAATTAATATTTATTTATTATTCAGATTTATCTAGCCACCCATTTTATCAGAATTGATTCTGGATAGCATACCATGATAAGTAAAAACAATGACATATATATAAATAGGCATTTAAAAACATAAAAATCAACATTAAAATTGAGATAATTTAATATAAATATTAGAGCCCAGTGGAAAAAAGATCACATTAATATATGGCATTAGCATTGGATTAAAGATAATTTTCATTTTATAAAGAAGATATGGGCATAAAGTGTCTTTCCAGATACAAATAACTGACCCTTGCTTGACTGAAGCATGTTAGCCTGAACCATTTGTTTAACAGATAGGAATTCAGATGAATTGATTGCCCTTGAATAGATAATTTACAGATCACAACCAAGCTACAAATAGAGCAAAATATTACTTATAAGAGTTTAGATAGTGGTAATCTGATCATAATTTTATTTGTGTACAATATTCATAAACCCTTTCAAATGCATGTGCATAATTAAATTAGTTACCAGAAGCAGCCAGTGGATGTTTCATTTAAAATATTTGCTTTTAAAAAAATTCAAATGAGGCAGTATAAAATGTTTGTGATAAATCTCACAGTATCTTCTGAAAGTGGCTAATCATTGCCAAATGCTTGTGTTCCACATATGAATGCCCATGAAAAAACATTCAGAAGCTTCAGCCAGTCCAAAATGAAAAAGAGAAACGTATGCAGTTCTTGGCACAATAACTTTTGCCCCTATTATACTCTTTTGTGTGTGTGTGTGTGTGTGTGTGTGTGTGTGTGTGTGTGTGTGTGTGTGTGTTGTACTAGCTTCCAGTATGCTTTTGGGTACAATTTCAAGTTCGGGTACTACCTTTAAGGTCCTGAATTAAAGAGCTCCAAGTACGCTCCAGATTCCTTCTATTAAACAATGTCATTTGGAGTAAATATTGATGGTATACTCATGCTATTATATTATTTGCCTATTAGTACATTGATGAAGCCTTGCTGCAAAAATAGAAAGCATATAACTTAATGATAGAGTATCAACCGTGGCTGCAGAAATTTTAGATTTAGATTTCGGTTTTTCTTTCTGGGTTTAGTGTTGGGGTCTTTTGTTTGTCTCTGTATGTATATGAGCTTGATAACTTATATAAGTACATTTGTTGTTTTGAGTAGAAAATTAGATAAGCCAAAAATTTAGCTAAATGTAAAAATTGAATTATACATCATATACTATTTGAATTTATTTTATTATTTTGTTCTAAATTTGAATCTAAGTATCATCTTCAGCATAAAAAAAAGTATACAAAAAGCATAAAATACAACATAATTCATTCCAAACATGGTCAGCTAGTTATTCTACACAAATATTCTTTTATAATTTGATAATTATGGAAGCATTTAACTAAGCTTTAATGCTTTAATTAAGCTGGGATTCCAAGCTAATGGTATCTACTTAATTTCCAAAGAAATGCACCAGCTTTAAGGGTTTAACCTCCCTGCTAAACATTAAATTTGAAACAGAATGAAGAATAGCAAACCCAACAAAGAACTCTACCATTCTCTCCCAAACATAAACAAAATATAAACTAATCCCTTCATGCCAATGCCTCTAAGCAATCCTTGAATATATTCAAATCATTTCAATGAGATTCCCCAGCTTATTGTAAAAGGTAGAGTTTCTAGTGTTGGATCACTCTGTTTGTTTCATATAAAATATAAGTGATAATATAAGATAGAAGTTTGCAACAGCTAATACATGGGTCAAAAAGCAGTTCAATTTGACTATACAGTTGCATACTACAATTCTTTCTAGCTAAGTTATTTAGTAAAATATTAGGCCATTCATGCTTAAAGAGATTAAACAAATCTGCCCTAGAAAAAGGAAAATAAATGATTGCAACTAAAAGGTTCACCTAGTGTTTTTGATTAAAAAAAAAAACCCAAGCTTTGCCAGAGTAATAAAAAGCTTTGGTCATTCTTTTGGAAAATAGAATCATGCATAGCTGTTAAACTCTGATAAAATAAAGACCAAAGTCAGTCATTGACAGAGTAGTACCAATTGTAGTCTAACATTTAGTAGACTCAATTTTCAGTGTGTAGCTAGGTTTAAAATGTTTTAAATTATCTCCTACCCTTCCTAAATGTGCCAGTTTAACAATACATGAATGCTCTTTTAGTATGAACATTTCTGTAATCTTCCCAGTTGGGATCTTGCTCCACGAAAATTATCTGCAATTATATTGGTTAAACCTGTTTTTAGATATTTCCTGAATTACATTATTTCTTTAACTGACAGCGCATATCTTTTTCTTTCCCAATCCTATTTTTAGCTTAACATCTGTGATATATTAGAAATTGGTGAAATAATATATTTTTTTCTGTTTTTAGAAAAAAAACCACCCAAAAATATATAGATGGCTTTCAAAGATGAAGGGGATACTATTTCACATATTAGGGTTTTTTGTAGTTAACTGGAGAAAAATATACTACATACACAGCATGTTCACATTTACACAATTAAGTTCATGTGGCTCAAGCAACAGGATTTGACAAAAACAGAATCACATTTGCCAATTCCTTTTATAATGGAATGAGAAAAAGTTGAAAAAAAGAAATTTTGCATTTTCACCAGTTTTATCCATTGTTCTGAATACATATCTTGCTATCTTTTAAAATATAAGAGTAAATGTTAAGGATCTTACTCCCATAGAGGAAATTTGTTCTTCCTCAATGGCTTTATTCTAATTCATGAGGTTCTCACAATATTCTAAGCCATAAACCATAAATTCACAGGAGAAACAATATCTTAATATGCACGTCATGCTAGGCCCATGTTGGCGAACCTATGGCACACGTGCCGGAAGTGGCACGCAGACCATTTCTCCGGGCATCGCCTGTTGTTCTTCCAGGTTCCGGTACGCTGGCCATCTGGTTTTCATGCGCATGGGCATGCCGGAAATTGGAAGAGCAACCGCCCATTGCACATGCGCACTCCAGGAAAACAATCTTCCTGTTTCCAAAGTGCACATGCACACCGGCCAGCTGGTCTGGTTTCTGGCGCGCATGCGCACACAAAAACCAGCAACTGGCACGCATGCCAAAAGACACGGGGAGGAAATCCTGGTGGTCACTTCCTAAGGGAGTAGAGCAAGATAAGCCAAGGCTTCCCTCCATCCCTGCCCGCGTGGGCTACTTGTGCGGTCCCAGGTGGTCCGGACCATTGGTGGACCAGCAGCTGGTGAGAGCGGGGTGGTGGTGGGCTACCTGCTCAGATGACCCCATCAAAGCGGGCTGAGACACCCCTCTTGGCTTGCTTCACCAGACATGCGGGCCGCTTGGGATGCATTCTTCCTGCACAGCTGCACTGCCCCAGAAGAACAGCAGCAGTGGCTGCAGCTGCAGGGGGAAGGGAGGAGTGACTGGCTGGCTCAGGTGCATGGGGCAGCATTTACTGGCAGGGTGGACAGTTGCCCAGCCCGTGGCTCCTTCCCCGGCATATGGCCAGAGAGCCTGGCTTGGCTGGCGGCACAGCAGCGGGGGTCAGGTGGGAGTGCCACACTGCCTGTGGTTGGGCCCATCACTCAAGCCCCACCATGCCTGCTGCCACACAAAAACATTGTTGCCATGATCTCTGCTGCCTGGAAAGCTCTGCTGTCTCCCCAATTCTAAAAACAAAGAATACAAACAAAGAAGCAAAACAAGAATATCATCATTTCAGGCACTGTGCAGGAGGTGTAAGGCAAGGCAGCTAGCCACTCTGCCTGCCCCTTCTCCAGACAACCCAGGCAGAGGGAGGTTGGCTTCTGCACCTGGCCTAGGAGGGGCCAATTTGTGGGCTCAGTTACCGGTGAGAGCAGCCACTGCCTCATTCACGGGTGTGAGGTGACACACCATTTCTAGGCCAGTTTGGGCAGGGACCTGAGAGCCGCGCGAGGATGGCTCACCTGAAAGAACTACGGCAGAGCCTTGCAGCTTTTATCTGCCAGCTGGCCTCTGGGTAATGCCCTTCCTCTTCTCCTCTCCCCTTCCCCTTCCAGCAGTGAACTGTTTTTCCAAACACCCAGGCCAGGCCAGGCAGAAATTCCCAGAGAGGCGCAGATCTAGCCAAGAGGAAAGAGAAAGTGAGTCTGCAGAGAAGGAGGAGAAGGGCCCGTGGCTCTGCAATGTGCATTTCCAGGGAAGAAAGCATTTTTGGGTGGCAGCATGGATTCAGGGAAATGATTGCCGGCCAAAAATGCTTGCTGAGATCAAGGCAACAGTGTTTTTCTGTGGCAGGGCCTTGCCTTAAGCCCCCTGTGCAGCGCTCACTTTGCCAACCGAGTCTGATCTCCACACTTTCCTGGGCTGCTTCTGGAACCAGCCTCCGACTGAGGAAGCAAAGGCACAGGGGTCTTGCCGGGAAGCCTGGCACCCATTGGGGAGGTGCCCAGGCAAGGCAAGGGTTCGGGATCGCAGCAGAACAAGCAGCCAAAGCCCATCTCTGCCAGCGCACCTGCCTCTCTCCCCCTTCTCAGAAGAAGAGCCGCTTGCCGGCCCTGGGCATCCGAGGGAAGCAGCAGGTGGCTATTTTGAAAGGGGCAGGACCGGTTTATGCAAGCTGCGGGATAAGTGCATTGTATTTCAGACAGCTGCTGGTCCCAGCCTGCACTGCCACCTGAAAATTCTTTCTTCCCTGGAAATGCACATTGCAGAGCCGCCGACCCTCCTCCTCCTTCTCCACAGACTCACTTTCTCTTTCCCCTTGGCTGCCTGAAAATGCTTGCCAAGATCATGGCAACAGTGTTTTCGGGTAGCAGCACCTTGCCTTATGCCCCCTGCACAGCGCCTACTTCGCCAACCGAGTCCCGACCTCCACACTTCCCTGGGCCGCTTCTGGAATCAGGCTCTGATTCCAGAATAACTCTGGTGGTTATGCGCACGCGAGTGCTCACAAGCTCGGACTTTTGGCACGCAACGCCAAAAAGGTTTGCCATTGCTGTGCTAGGCTTGTTGGTACTGATAACCTAAGGTTGTAATTTCTGAGCTACAAAAATGCAGATGACCAATTATTATTTCTTCAATATGTTTTCTTGCTGACATCTACTGTCATATGGATTTTTGCAACCCAGGTACAAAATAGTGCTTTGTATATTTTGATTACATTAATTTATATGCTATCCAGTGGTCCTTCCGCTTTAACAATCAGTTTGGTGATCACATGCTTTGCGCGTGGGCGCACATGATGCGTGCTGTGTGAGTATGCACAGTTTAAAGATGCACTTCTGAGTTTCTTTGGATGAGAAACACAGCTGAGGTGCACCAATCTGCTCTGCCATGTGAACAGCTGAGAAGATAAAGGTAGGAAAATAGTGCAAGGAGGCTGGTGGGCCCATATGATTGTCGAGGCAAACTGGTTCGCTCCCAGCTGATCGATGGTAGAATCCTACCCCTGATGCTATCTCGTTTCCTAAAATCTAGCAGCAATAAGGCCATTAAAAATAACAACAATCAATAAAAATAAAATTTCTAAACCATCTTTCTAAACCATACCTAGGAGACACAATGCACAGAGATGAGGTTTCAGCAGTCAGTTATGGTAGCCATACCACATTTTCATTTTCCCATCAATTATTTATTTTAATTTTAATTATTTTAATTATTTATTTAATTATTTTTGAAGGTTCAGGGTGGTGTTCTCTTTACTACTTCTCATTGAAGACAAAAGTCCAGGAAATTCTTCTCCTCAGTGAACTCCTGAATGCAATGTTGGTGCAAGCAGTAGCAATAGTACTTAGACTAGGGGTCAGCAACCTGTGGCTCTGGAGCTGCATGTGGCTCTTTCACCCCTCTGCTGCAGCTCCCTGTCACTCAAAATATGCATCACAACCGCCAATGTGTAATACCCACCGGCACACGATTTATTGAGCTTTTCAACCCCATGTAGGCAAACCATGGATAAATCCAAGAAAAGAAAAGTTTCAGAAGAAAACAGAATGTTTAATTCAACTACATATGCTAGTTTTGTGACACTCAAGAAATAGTCAGGTACGGGAAGGGTTTTGTGGCTCCTGGTGTGGGAAACAGGTCCAAATGGCTCTTTGAGTGTTTAAGGTTGCAGATCCCTGACTTAGACTTATATACTGCTTCACAGAGCTTTTCCTCTCTAAGTGGTTTCCAGAGTCGGCATATTATCCGCAACAATCTTGGTACTCATGACTTCGGAAAGATAGAAGGCTGAGTCAACCTTGAGCAAGTGAGATTCAAACTGCCGAACTGCTGGTAGCCGGCAGTCAGCAGAAGTAGCCTGCAGTACTGCATTCTAACCAGTGGTTATGGTTTTACAAACTTTGCTTGATGGACAGATTGCTTTTTATAAATAATATTCATGTCACTAGGAAATGAAAATATGCCTTGGTATCTTGAAGTTTGAATGTACCATAAACTTTGAAGTCTGTTACATGCACATAGTTGATAATAATTGTTTAAGATAAATAGATAAATCTTATGTAAGTGGGTTTTTATACAACACCTTTCATTATGCAAGTATCCAGAATTTCACTGGATTTTCTACAAAGATTAACTTTTTGTGGTGGTGGTGGTGGTGGTAGAGGAGGAGGAGGAGAAAACAATTATTACCAACAATAAATAAAAGTTATTTATATTACTAAACAATAGCACTATTTATTAAATGACTTCTGGGCAATGGTCTATGAGACACTATATATGTGTTAGGATTCTGCTTGTCATATTTCTACACCTTTCTGAAAAATTCTGCATTGTCAAGGCAGAACTAAATATTAAACTTGGCAGAAAATTTTATACCTTTATACACTGCCAGACTATCCACAACTAGGTGGTACCACCATATAGATTAAAATTGGTTATTTTCTTTATATTAAATAATTGGAGATGTCTACTTTGTATTTTCTATCTTCTAATTCTGGGGAAACATCTGTTACATCATATGAGGATACAGCACAGTGATGGCTAACCTTTTTGCCATCATGTGCCAGGAGTGGGGGGAGCATGGGGGGGTCGCACACCTGTGCCCACACCCATAATTCTATATGTCCCGCTCCCAGGCAAGTGTACATGACCCCTCCCCCGCTCCTGGCACATGATGGCCCAGTAGGCCTGTTTTTCTCTTTCTGCAGGTTCCAGAGTCTTTCTAGGAGTCTGGGGAGGGTGAAAATGACCCCCGCCCGTGGCCAGAAACGGCCAATTTGCCAACTTCCGGTGGGACTGAAAGGCCCGTTTTTTGCTGTCCCCAGGCTCCAGAGCCTTTCTAGGAGTCTGGGGAAGGCGAAAATGACCTCCCCCCTGGAGGCCCTCGGGAGAAGCTGAGCTCGCGTGCCCACCAATATGGCTACCCGTGCCACCTGTGGCACGCGTGCCATAGGTTCGCCATCACAGATATAGCAGAATGTTAAATTTATTAAGTGTTTGCAATGAAGGAAAAAAATGCACATTTTTTTCAAAATGCAAGTCCCATAGAATTCACTATTTTATTTTATTTTAACTTAGTTCTACATGCATTTCAGAAGTATATATTATTTTTCTAGACACATCTTATGAAAATGAATGTCTCTGGATGGATTCTTGAGTTAATATAGATGGAGATTTTTTGGATTCATTCTGCCATCTGTGATATGGTACAATTATTTGGATGGATCTGCTTGCACATAAATCAATCCAAAATCTACAAGTAATTTGATACATACAGAATTTGGCCCTCTTCTCCCTTTATCTGAATTAATCAGAAGAATGGCTATACCACAATGATATGCTTTTAGAAAATGAAACATAAAAAAATAGTTTAGATGCTTTTCTACATTTTTTTCCATTTAATTTCCATGAGTCCTCTAAAATGTGAAAGGTATTATTTCTTTAATAATACTGATTGTGCTATGCTATGATGTGGAAATTTTAAAAAATAAGCCAGCAAGTGTATAACATAAATGCTATTTTAAAAAGAAAAGAAAAAAATGTTTCTGAATGATTCTTAATGTCTGAAACTGTTTAACCAAAGGTAAGCACAGAGAAGGATTTAATACAAGTTAAATGAAAAAATCTTGGACCGTGGATTTAATCCGTATTTAATCTGTAAAGAGCCACATCTCATCACTGTTTATTGAGCAAGCTTCCCAGCGGGATAAAGTGGTGAGTGATAATATATATTGCAAAGGATCTTGAGCTTTGGGACCATCATAGATGCTTTCGAAAAGTTCATGTATGCTTTGGCTATTCAAGATGAATTCAAATGACTGTTTATGTAACTTTCTTTAATTATTTTTAATTTTGTATGCAGATAACTCAGAGCAATAGGCAAAATGAATAGGTCAAATGATTATTATTATGGTTCATTGCATAGTAGCCAGATGTTAAGGCATTTTTTTGGCATTTTTATCCACCCATGAAGACCTTCTCAAGGATGCCCAATTTTTTAATTATTATTAAATACCTGTTAGAATAACTACATTAAAAATTAAGGTAGAAACACACAAATACAAGGCATAAAATAGTGTCTTTTTTTTAATCAAATGCCAATTAAAGAGCAGTTCAGAAGAAGGAGTCAAACTGGATGACATGAAATAGTGAATAAAAAAAGCAAAACAAAGAAACGAAACCAAAATAAATCTGTAAATTTGAAGATACAGATTTAAAAATAATAAATAATATCAAAAATCATTATTATATTTTCAGGCTATGATTGTTATAACCTACTTTGTAACATTGAAATAATGCTACTAGAAATCAGCAGAATGAAATACACATAGTGACAACTGAAAGACCTATTTTAAAAAAATAACACTGACAATTCCTACTTCAGAATCTTTGAAACCCACAGGTGGTATTCAGCAGGTTCTGACCAGTTCTGGAGAACCGGTAGCGGAAATTTTGAGTAGTTTGGAAAACCGGTAAATACCATCTTTGACTGGCCCTGCCCCCATCTATTCTCTGCCTCCCGAGTTCCAGCTGATTGGGAGGAAATGGGGATTTTGCAGTATCCTTCCCCTGCCATGCCCACCAAGCCACACCCACCAAGCCATGCCATGTCCACCAAGCCATGCCCACAGAACCGGTAGTAAAAAAAATTGAATCCCACCACTGCTGAAACCTTGCCAACAAGATGATTGCTGTTAAATCTATGAGTTTTAAAAATTTTAGTCCCTCACCAATTTTCCCAACAAGAATATACATCTCACTGAACTACCACTGATTGTAAATAACAATCCTATTCAATGAAATGGCATTTTAACCTTTTTTCATTTTCAAGATGTAGGATGAATCATAGCACCTGATTCCCCATAAAAACTCTCTCAAGCTTATCCTTTAAATTAAAATGGGAAGAAGATTCATGAGGAAGAATCACATACTTTACAACTTTCAACATAGGCTACTATGAAGAAACCATTCTAGCATCTTGTTTAGAATGCTAGATTAAGATGTGGTTAAAAAGAAAAATATGCCACACTCAATTTTTGTCATATAAACAAACAAAAAACTTTCTTGACAAAAATACAGAAATGGCTTAGCACTGCCTTCTTATAAGATTTTTTTTTTTTAACTTTGTGGTCTAAACTATAGTCATGGAACTGAATGGCATCCGTAGGTGTATGAATATAAATATTTGAAAGACAGTAAGTATAACACAAAAGCCAATTCTTTTTCTTTAGATGCAAAATTTATACATATATAAAAGAGGCAAATCTTGGTCTCAATGCTGCAAATAAGGTAAACTGCTCCAAACTCGATTGCAGAAAATACGACTTCAGCAACAGAGTGGTCAATGCCTGGAATCCACTACCTTACTCTGTGGTTACATCCCCAAACCCCCAAAACTTTAACCTTATACTGTCTACTGTTGACCTCACCCCATTCCTAAGCAGTCTGTAAGGAATGTACATAAGCGCATCAACGTGCCTACCAGGGGTGGGTTCTAAAATTTTTTACTACCGGTTCTGTGAGCGTGGCTTATTTTGTGGGCATAGTTTGATGGTCATGTGACAAACAATTCTTTAGGATTTAGCAGAGGTACTGGTCTACCAGGCTTTTAACTGCTTGCAGAGCTGTACCGGTCTACCCATTTATTTTTGGAGAGTTCCGGTCTACCTATTTGTTTTTGAAGCATACCAGTCTACCCATTTGTTTTTGGAGTGCACTGGTCTACCACCACACTGTCTTTTACCACTGATCAGCTGTAGGGCGGCCCTTTGAAGTGCTGACAAGAGTTTAAACAGTTTTTTGCCGCTCTGCCACCACCGAGAGCATCAGAAACTGCTTTTAGGCACCTTGGCCTCAATTGCCTTGGCCTCAATCTACCATCACCGAGTGATTTACAAGGAGCCGATCAGTTCTAGCTGATCAGTTGGGAGGCTTCTTAGCTTTTCAATTTAAAGCGACGGTGCCTTATTTTTTTCCTCTTCTTTCTCAAGTGAGCCCTGATTTTTTCCTTCAAGCCGATCAGCTGGCAGTCGGGAGGCATCAAATAGATTGGGGACAGGGCCAGGCAGAGGTGGTATTTACCAGTTCTCTGAACTACTCAAAATTTCCACTACTGGTTCGCAAGAACCAGGGAGAACCTGTAGCAACCCAGCACTGGTGCCTACCATCCCTGTCCTACTGTCCCCATTTGTTCGTATCCATTTCCTGTATTCATAATCATGTTTATACTTTTATCTGTTATCTTATACATGCTTGACAAATAAATAAATAAATAAATAAATAAATAAATAAATAAATAAATAAATAAATAAAGCCATTTTGAGCAGCATACATAGATTCCTAGGTGTTTGGAAGCAAATCTGTACAATTTAAAGCATTGACTTAATCCAGATGTTTCAATGATCCAAAGTCTTGACATGGAGAATCAAATCACTCTGCCTCAACAATTCAAATTGAAATTTAGAAGCAGACTTATTCAATTTGACTGGTCGCTTCAATCAATGTGAAGGAGACTTTGTTTCCCTAGTCTAATGCTTCAAAGATAAGGAGCATTTCAATTGGAGACTTTGGATGAAAGAGACACTTCAGTTAACACTTCGTGAAACTGAAGTGTTCCCTTGAAACACTACATGCTGTAGGTCTTATGACTACTGCATTGTATGTATAGTATGTATAGACAACAAAACTGTAAAGATATTATCTTAAGATCTTTGGCTGTAAGATATTTTTTGCAATATGTCATGCATTTTTCACATCTAATATGAGGAAAGTTGCATGACAAAAAATTATATAAACCTTTCATAAAAATGTTTTGTACCAGGATTAAAAATCTTGGAAAAACAAGTACTGTTATGTTGGAAGTATAGAATATGGCAGCTCACAGAAGTCATTTTTTCATTTCCCCAGCAATGATGTTGTACTAGGAATACAAAAGGCAGAAATGAGAAGTCAGCAGCTATTTCTTAGTGCTTTTTTATTGTTCAAGACTATTTGGTTTCACCTGGGAATATAGGAGGCTTTCTTTCACTGCTATATATTATAGCAGTGGACCTACTAATCAAATAAGTGTATTGTTAAAATACTACCACCTGTTGTATTACTCTGGTGATCACAAAGACAGATTATGAAATCTATTTCTATGTAATAAATTATTTTTAGCAGCAAAATGTTATTGTCAATTGTTAGCTTTTTAAAAACTAGGTAATATATATGGTAGTAATGCCTGCCATGGACATAACATTAAGTATAATTCATTGTATAAGAATAATCATAATTTATAATATGCAAATTGGGGTGTTAACATAAGGCCCCCCTTAATGCAATAATCATTGCAATTACAATGCTGAAAGCATCCTCCAACAGAATAAAATTAAAATGATGCCCTACTTTCACCTTTAATTATCTCAAAAGGAAAACTGTAATTCTTAGAAATCTATTTTCAGTCCCAGCACATTCTGTCACACTGTCTGCTCACATGCTGAAGAATTATGCTGTTGATGTTAGCCACTGTTTCCAATTTTGTATTGTCCTGCCTGAAATTTACTTTTAATTCACCAAACATGCCTCTCTTTTCCTATTATTTTTCCCTTAGTCTCTTCATTTTTCAGCCTTTTGAAAACATTTCCCTGTCTCCATCTGTCCATTTCATTTGTATTTCATTTCATTTATTTTATAGCATTTATACGCTCACTAAAATTGGTGAATTATAATCACGTACCCACATACATATACATACACACAAAACACAGCTGTCTTGCCTCTTCATGGCAAGATAGGAACTGTTCTGGGCAAAATGAGCAAAGAATGCTAGAAGTAGAGTCACTCAAGGCATGAAGGTCAAGATTAGCTGTCCATCTAAAGCAACAAGGCACCTATATTAGTCAGCAACCATATAGAAAAATTCTGGAGAAGAATATAATTTCATATTGCATGGGAAAAGATGCTGACAAAACATTCCTATATTTTACAAACCCTCACAGATGGAGAAGTTAAAGTGATTGATGACATGGTCCTGGATTATGGGTTCCTCAGATTGGAGGGCACTCAATATGGTATTGAGAAAGAGCTGAAGGATCTTTTGGTGTGCTAATGATGTTAGACTAAAGTTTTTAGAATGTTAATGTTACCATGAGAAATATACAGTTTAAAGCTTCAAAAATAAAATTACTGTGCGAATTTAGAACACAAGGATCATAAATATGGGAAAGCTCAACATAATAAACTTGAAATCAGTCAACAACATATTGATATTTTAGGGATCAGCAACTTGAAATGGATTATAATGGGGTGCTTTCATTCAGAATAGTGCACTATTTACAATCCAGAGAGGACAAACGAAGAAGGAACGAATACAGAAATTATAGTAATTGGGTACAATGCAATCAGTGACCAAATAATATAAGCTAGGCACCATAGACAACACTTTAATATTATCCAAACTGATACAGTCACTGATGCAGAAAAGAGGTTGACAAGTTTTATGATGAATTTCAAGATGCACTGCTTGTGATTGAAGTTTGGAATGCCACAATTGCAAATATCAGATAGGAAATCATAGTTGGCCAGGAAAACAAAATGAAGCAGAGAATAGCATATCATTTTTTGCCAATCCATTCATTGTGGAGATCCTAAGTGTGGTTGTTTGTTTGCAGTTAATTATTTTAACAAGTAACATCATTATGTGGAGAATATGTTTGATGTAACATGTTTTAATTTTAAACGGTAAACAAAGTTGAGAATGGTAAATATAATTAAATGTGAATGATTAATGAACTATTGGATGGTAAAATAAGAAATGCAGACTTAAGTAACAAATTGTGATTGAATTTAATGTATGTTGGAAATGATCAACATTAAGAAAAAGGTTGGGAAACACCCTGGAAGAGTATATTTGGAAATAATTAAACAATAGATAAATATACTGAAAAGAAAACACTCAAAACAAGATATGCTGGGTATCAGCCAAACAATAGTTGGTAGTAGGGAGGAAAATGTGCTGGAAATCAGCCAAAATAATAAAAAAATGCTGGAAACCAGCCAAACAACAGTTGGAGTTATGGAGGAGAATATGCTGAAATTTAGCTAAAATAAAATTTGCTGGAAATCAGCTAAAGAATAGCTGGAGATATAGAGGAGAATATACTGGAAAATAGTCAAATTAATATGGAGTGAAAAAGAATATGTTGGAAGACAATTAAAATGAAGTGAAACGATTTTGAGATTATTCCGTGTAAAATGAAATGTGTAATAGATGATAAGATCAAGAAAATTAAGTGTAAATTGACAAAGTTTAAGATCTAAAGATTGGAGGAAATGGGTCCAGACATTAAGAAATACAGATAAAACTTTGATTTATAAATTGAAATAAAAATAGAGTTGTATATATTGGAAATTAAGATTTGTGGTGATAAAATAGTAAGGTAAATACTTAGATTAAGAGGTTATAATATTTCTTAAATTTGTGTTTTGATACTGATGCTAAAAGAAGTAATGGAGGAAATTTAGAATGAACTTTTATTTATATTTGGATATAAAAATGAGTGGAGTTTATTTGGGAATTAAGATTTGTGGTGATATAATAATATGGCCTAAATTAAGATGTTAGAATTTATGTTAAAAATTTTTGTTTTGATTTGTAATTTTAAAAGATGCAATGAGGAAATTTTGAATGGAGTTTGTTAAAAAATGTAAGCGATTGTACCTATTTATGACCGGATCAAGACTTCATTCTTAGAAGATATATTTTATGTTTATGTTTGAAAAAAAAATAAAAAATATTTTTTTTTAAAAAAAACAAGTAACATCATTAGTGCTAGTGAGTATGGGGTTTGCTCCCTGGTTATTTATAGTATCTTGTCCTGCCAGTGTTGGCTGTACTTTTCTCCTTGGTAGTGCCTTGAGCAGAGTATTATTTTCTGCTTAATTTTTTTGTCTACTGTTAATCCTTGCTTGGTTAAGTGTAGGTTGATGGAGAGGATATGATTTGGCCTTTTTGTTTTTTGTATAAATGTGTCTATTTATCTCTGTGCTTATTGATGGCTGATTTGTCTGAACACCAAGTTTTCAGGACTTCCTTTGCTTTATTGCATTTAGCCCTGTTTCCCAGCGGAAACTATGGTTGAATTCCACAATCTGAATTACCTATATTCTCTTCTATTGGTTTGTTCATTGTTCAAAGCCAACTACCAATTTTTTTTCCAGAAGCCACCACAACACATATGGTTATGGATATCACCAGGTAGAATACACAGAAATCAAATACTCAGGAATCAAAATGTAATAGCAAATATATAGCCAGAGGCTGAACACTGTTTTTGCTTATGTGCAAGTTCAAAGACAACCGGTTTTTATGATACAATCTTGAAAAACAGCCATAATTTTCCTGGAGAATATCAGGAATTATTATGAAGGCATGAACCTCATTGGTAAGGAATCAGAAGAACTGTGAAATGAACTTAAGTACATTGTTAAGATGCATGTGAAAAGACTGTCAAAGATGAAGGAACAAATAGATGCAAGCTAAATAAATAGTGAAAATTTGCAAGAAGAAAAGAGAAATCAAAGCCAAGAAAGAAAGAAATCTCAAGAAGGAAGGACTTTGGGAATAACAGAATTTAGATCACAGCTTGAAATACTTTTTTTAAAAAAAATCTTAATCCCCCCCCATATCTGTGGTCCTTGGAAATAAATAAGCAGAAGATGAATCTACAAAGTTCTAACCAAACTATTACAGCAATCTAAAGAGTGGCCAATAATCTGGAAAAAGGTAGTAAACATAATACACCAAAGAAAGAAGGTATGAAAATTATTGTACAATATCCCTAATTTCATATTCTAATAAAATAATGATTATTATTCAAGATTAGAATCCTACATAAAGATGAAATTCCAGATGTTAAGCTGGATTTAGAAAAGAGGCTAAAGAACAAGAGATAATATTGCTTATGCATTCTATATAATTGAGGAATCCAAAGTATATAAAAAAGCAGTCAATAATGCTTCATTGATTATAGAAAGGACTTCGAATCTTTCAGCTGTATCAATCTGAGGAATATGTTTAGGAAAATGTCAATTGAAGAGCATCTTATTACTTCATGTGAAACCTATATGAAGGATAGAAAGCCACAATCAGATAGAACATGATGAAACAGGTTGATTCAGATCAGCAAACAAGTGAGACAAGACAGAATTTACAATGAAGATACTGAAAAAGCTTCAGTTTTTTTTAGAATTGACTATCAATGTAAGGGAATTAGCAATCATAAATCAAGAAATATGCTGTAGACTAACACCTGTTAGTACAATAAGAAAGGCTTTTGAAAAGATATTCCAATCTTGTGTTGTGTCTGTGTTTACAAAGATCACCATCATGCAGGAAAAGTTGTTCTCTTAGAACAACTTCTCCATTGAATTGAAAATTAGGCTTTGAAGAAGCAGGATAAAAAGAGTATTGTCACTTATGAAAGTTGATACTTATTTTAGGTTTTTATTCCATTATGATTTGTCGTACAGTCAGCCAGATGTTCAGACTGGACTTGGCATTTTTGTCTACTATCAAGCCTTTTCCAAGGTTCTGGGATAGGCAGATGTGGCTCTTTGATGGTGTTACAGATATTGTCACAGGATGTAAACTGTTCCAAGTAAAGCTGCCTTTGCAATTGACTGATGGTGAATTTGTCAATGCCAATGTGTCCAAGTAGTGCTCCAGTTGCTTTGGTATTGCACTCCAGGTGCCTATTGTACTACCAGTACTACCTTTGCATGGTTTTGTCCAGGGGTGAAATCTAAATTTTTTTGCTACCGGTTCTGTGGGCATGGCTTAATTAGTGGGTGGAGCTTGGTGTTAAGGTGACTGGGAGGTAGTGGCTTGTTGGTCAGGTGGGCGTGGCCAAGTCAATGTCACTTCTTTGCCCTTTTTTAACCTACAAAACACAACACAACACAACTGGCTCATCCACATTTTCCTAGACCCAAAATGGCCCCTGCAACAAGCAGGAACCTCACACAGCCACAAAAAGCCCAAAAAACCAACTTTCACACTTTACACACACAAAATTCCACATACAGCTTTGTGAGATTTTATGTGTTTGTGTAGTTAGAGTGAAACACTACAGAAACACACTAAATCTCAGAAAGCTGCACAAATATTATTTTATTTTAATTTATTTATATTTTTATATAAAAGCAGCTAAATTTAAAACTTTCTACACTTTAAATGGCTAGGTCTAAAAAAAGAACAACTAAAAAAAAAACCCAATTAACTATTTTTTTAAAGCTCCCAAAGGGGAAAAAAACTTACCCAATAGAACAGGGGTCTCCAACCTTGGCAACTTTAAGACTTGTAGACTTCAACTCCCAGAATTCCTCAGCCAGCTTTGTTTTGCTGGCTGAGGAATTCTGGCAGTTGAAGTCTACAACTCCCTGCCTGCTTGATTGCAGCAGGGAGTTGCTTGCTGATGGAATGGATTCAGGCAAGCGAAGCAAGGCAAGCGTTGCGACCAGCAGCTAAGGTAAGCAAGCTGAGGGGGGGAGAGGGACGGGTTTTTGCTACGAGCCATTTAAAAGGAAAAAAGTTTTTTTTCTTTTACATGGCTCTGGCGATTCAAGCTGAGTTGCCTGATTAGCAGGCAACTCAGCTGAGATCGTCAGAGCTTGGCTGGTCAGAGCCATTTAAAAGAAAAAAAAGGCTCTGATGATCGCGTGGCTCAGCTGGGCATGGGGGGGCGGGGGCAGGCATTTTTGCTACCGGTTTTCCAAACTGCCCACCACCATCGCTACCTACTTGCCCGAGCCGGTCTGAACCGGGAGCATTTCTATTTCATCCCAGTTAGCCAATTTCACCCGTGGTTTCCCAATTTCCCAATTTCACCCCTGGTTTTGTTACAGTTGGTCTATTTCTATTTGCATGGTTTTGTATTTTGTTATCTTTCCAGTTCTTTGTATCTCCTATTCTGCTGTCTCCAGGTACTGCCATGTCCACTATACAGATTTTTTTGCCTTATCAACAGTTGTTAAGTCTGGGATGTTATGTGGAGGATGCCTGTCAGTATTATTATAAATCATTCATTGTGATAATCATACCTAATACACTATTAACCAAGAAAACTATAAGTGGGTTTTGGACATAATTAAGTACTTAATTAATCAAATAATAACATTGGGTCTGCCTATAAAATTATACATTCTGGATTATAGTTCTATAACATTTGCTTATAGCCCAGTCTTATTAAGTGGTGAAGCATTTCATTGTCTCTACCAGACTTAGCTTTTCTCTGCCTTATTTTTAAGCCTTCTGGCAACTATATAGTGCCAATAATTCTTAATCTAATTTCATATTCTTTTGGACTTTGAGCTAACTCAAAGTGTTAATGTTAATTTAGTGAATAAAGAACTAATTAAGCTACAGAAAGTATCTTAGAAATTATTTTCTATTTTACTTTAGTTCAAAACACAGTGGCTGAAGTTGTACATTTGCAGAGAGACTTGTGGAGATGTCAAGAAAGTTTGTCTGGAAAAAAGGCAAGAGGTAGATAGAAGAGATGATAGAAACTTGAGAAGTATACACAGATGCTGAAGAAAGTACAAACCAGATGTTGATGTTGCCTGCAGCAATGATTTAAATCCTCTTCCAATTGACATAGACAGCTAAAGCTTTCCTGGCCACTACTTGGCACCTGTGTTGGCTAAAGAGAGATCAGTGCTGACCGAGGAAGGACATGAAAGGGCATCAGACTCATAGAGAGGGGCTCCTCCGGGTGCCGTCGGCCAAACAATGTCGATTGGTGGCTCCCAGGGGGAGAACCTTCTCTGTGGGAGCACCTACTATCTGGAATGAGCTCGCCCCGGAGATACGGAGGATCCCGGATCTACACACCTTCCGCCACGCTCTTAAAACCTTTTTATTCGGCCAGGCTGGCCTGGCCTAATTTTTCCCTTTTTTCCTTTTAAAATACAAATTTTAAATTGGTTTTAATTTATTGGGTGTTTTAAATTGGTCTTCAGCCAAATTATTTAATCCAGTTTTATTCTGTTTTAATTTTTGTACTAATGTGTATTTATCTTGTGGCTGTTCACCGCCCTGAGCCCTTCAGGAGTAGGGCGGTATACAAATCAAATAAAACAAACATAAAACAAACAAACAGTGGCTGTTGAATCTGCAAGTGCTGTCTTCAGTAGAAACTGATCCACTTGATCTTGGAATCTGACCTAAGGGCATGACAGCAAGGAAGAAAATGAAAAGTTCAGATGAGAAACCCAACATTATTTCACTTTTCAACACCCTCTGATTACAAAATAGTCAAATATGGGAATGGTATTATGTAGCCAATCATAGGACAAGGCTGCTAAACTTCCAGCCCATGAGACGGATGTGTCACATACTGGCCACGCCCACGCCTGGTTTAGCGAAGGGAGAAAAAGCCCCAATATGTCACATGATGTCACCATGACAACTTGAGTTTGACACCGCTGCCATAAAATATATCTATAAGAATGGCTATTGTACACATTTGCTTAAAAGCAAAACAAAGAGCTGAATCCAGAAGTAACTAAAATGATTAAACTTCTGAATAATCTGTTTTTATTCTTTTTTAAATCAGAAGAGGATTTTGGATTGAAGCACTGTCCCTCTGTGACTTCCATATTTCATTAATGCTAAATTTATTTCTAATGAAAAACTTAATAAAATGGTGATAATCACCTACTATTTAAACTCAGTAGTGATAATTGTAAATTTAAATTACTTAATTACTTACCATGGGTTTTTAAAACTTTTTTAATCAACTGTTTTCATGTTATCTTTCTACAATAGCACTTTCAGGATTTTAACCAAATATATATCACAACCTTTAAGAATAGCATACTAAATTATTTCAGATTCATCTTCATTCTTTACATTTCACATTAAGCACAAGTCAAAATTACTCATGCAGAAGTTACTTTCCAAAACATAAATGAGTCCAATAATTATATTGGAAAGCCGGGAAAAAAAATCTTTATTATAAAACTTTATTATAAAATATGAAATAATCAAATATACATTAAAGCTAACTGAGTAGTCAGTTTCACCATTTTAGAATGAAGTAAGCTTTGAAAATAATAATAAATGTAGAAATATGACTTTTGACCTTTTCATTCAGTGTTAGAATAAGACATTTTGTTAAACTTACATTTTGTTCCAACCCTACTAAGGAAAGTTTTCAAATGTCTATTTAGGGATCCATTCTTTCTCATATTTATTGTCTCACAGTGTCCTGACCTGAAGGTGATCATTTCACAACAGAGTGAAATTATTTTCAGTCAGGACATTGTGAGATTTTGTGGAAACATTCTTGCCTATTTTTAAACCGTTATCTTCAATTTGATGGAAAATAAATTGCTTATGAAGTTTTCTTTAAATTTTAACAAAATTCTTGAGGGATTTTACACTTACTGTAAGAGACCAATGAAACAGACAAGGACTAGTAATAAATTCTTGAAGCACTTGAACAGACTAACAGTTGTGAATCTAGCCAGGTTGCCAGATAGCAAGGTTTAGACTCAGTTGCACACAATTGTGTTGCACACAAACACATTTCCACAAACGATACATGGCTCTTGGCCACGTAGCGTATCACTGGTTTTAAAAAAGAATAAGTGTACCAAAACTTAATGGAGACAAGCTAGTAAGGAATGGGGTTTCTGATTACCCCAGCATGCTCTAACTCAGAGGTTGGAATCTCTCTGAAAAGTGGCCATAAAATATGTTAAATAAATAAATAAAACTTGTTTGTGATTTAACAAATTGTGCAGAAAGGACTTTGATTTTGTGAACATCCATCAGCAATTCTTTTCTACTTTCCTGGTCGATTCACAGAATTGAATAATTACATAGAAAGAAAAAGAGGAATATCTCAGTGCTCCAAATGTCAAATCAATGCATTATACAATTAAAATATTGTATCCTCACAAATGCAATACATCTATAAGTTATAGAGATATTTTGTTTGTTTTATGTTACTGAACAATGCTTCCCTGTTGTAATTATCTGATTATATCTAAAAGTTTGGTCTTCCTTTCAGTTTAGTTATCAGAAGCCAGATCTTTTCCCAAGGTTATAGTGAATTCAAGGCAATGATGTATGCAATGAGAAAGCCTTCACGTGAATAGTAACAACAAATGCTTGGCAATTTCTCTTTTTATTCTCCCTAATTCCCTGAAGAAATGTATGCATTTCCTTAAAGTTAGTTTCTTTCTGTGACGAATATAAGCACTTGCTCAACCCTCCTAAGGCATATGAACAAATCTGCGAAGAAACCTTCCCATTTCATGCTTTCTAATTCACTGAAGGCAATTCAATATCGTGGAAAATACAATCCTTGGTTTAGAATTCACTTTTGTGTGTGAAGAAGTAGAACACTAGCTTAACTCTTCCAAGACACATGAGCAACTCTGAATGTTTTGGGGAACAACTGTCCAAATTGAGTCATGTAGCAGAAAATTTTTATAGATTACATTTGGAGATGTGACAGATTTAGATAGCATGTAAGAGAATTCCTAAAATCAGGATTGTCCTCAGGTCCTTGTTTTTTTTCCAGGTCTTCATATATTCAAAAAAGAAAGAAAGAAAGAAAGAAAGAAAGAAAGAAAGAAAGAAAGAAAGAAAGAAAGAAAGAAAGAAGAAAGAAAAGAAACTGGCCTTCAGCAATGTGGCCTATTAGGTCTCTTCCCATATTTGTTTCACTGAACTGAGCCCTACTATGCTGACCAGCATCACCTGGGATCCCCAAACTCCTGTTCCCTTCTTCTGCTTCAAAATATCTTCTAGGCTCAGAGAAATCTCAGCTCTTATTCCTCCATGACACACTCTCATCTTTTCCACTTATATCTCCCAATGTCTCTGCCAGCATTTTCTAATGTGTCACCATATCTCTTTTCTCTTATTAAAAGGCTGAATCTTGATTGCTTGCAGTGTACATCCTTAAAATGTAAAGTAAAATGTAAAGAGAATCATCACATTCTTGATAATAAAAAGTTTCTTCAACAAGATTTATTGAAGGGGAAATGGAGGTAGAAGGAAAAGAGATTTAAATACAAAAATCTCAAAAATTGTATACTTTCATTTTAGCATTCAATGATAAATCCAATCCAATATTTTAAGTTAGCTAGAGGAGAGCTTTTGCTACTGTCCATGGGGTTTTCATGGCAAAGATACCGGAGTGGATTGCCATTTTCTTCTCCAGTGGATCACATTTTGTCAGAAATGTGCTATGACCTGTCCATCTTGAATAGCCCTGCTGGAATAGCTCATAGCTTCATTGAACTGTGCAAACTCCTTCGCCACGACAAGACAGTAATCCATGAAAGGGACCTTGATGCGGGTGAAGAAGGAGAGTGCAAAAGTTGGCTTGAAACTCAACATTAAGAAAACTAAGATCATGGCATCTGGCCCTCTCAATTCCTGGCAAATAGAGGGGAAGAAATAGAGGTAGTGACAGATTTTATTTTCCTGGACTCCAAAATTACCACAGATGGGGACTGCAGCCAAGAAATTAAAAGACGCTTGCTCATGGGGAGGAAAGCTATGGCAAATCTAGACAGCATACTAAAAAACAGTGATCCTGCCAACAAAAGTGCATGTAGTCAAGGCTATGGTTTTCCCAGTTGCAATGTATGGCTGTGAAAGTTGGACCATAAGAAAGGCTGAGGGCCAAAGAATTGAGGCCTTTGAACTATGACGCTGGAGAAGACTCCTGTGAGTCCCTTGGATTGCAAGGTGATCAAACCGGTCAGTCCTAGAAGAAATCAACCCTGACTGCTCTTTAGAAGGCAGATCCTGAAGGTGAAACTCAAATACTTTGGCCACCTAATGAGAAGGAAGGACTCACTGGAGAAGAGCCTAATGCTGGGAAAGATTGAGGGCAAAAGAAGAAGGGGATGACAGAGAACGAGGTGGCTGGATGGAGTCACTGAAGCAGTTGGCGTGATCTTAAATGGACTCCAGAGGATGGTAGAGGACAGAAAGTCCTGTAGGAACGTTGTCCATGGGGTCGCAAAGGGTCAGACATGATTTTGCAACTAACAACACCAAAGAGTAGAGTTTTCTTGTTTTCTTAATAACTTTTTGGTGGGTAGAAGCTGACAAACCATTTCCTGATCATGAAAGAATGTGTAGCTGTTTTCTAATCCAAGTTTGGAAATACCGATATGTCATCTCCTTGCATTCTCAATATATTAAGAATATGTGCCCATGCTACAGTTGACCCCACAAAACAGTCAGGAGATAAAAGAGATCACCCTTCATTCTCAGGATGATGGGCCAAGAAATTTATTCATCAGAACTATCTTCACAGAGACTGATAAGGTAAGATTAGAACAAAAAAACAAAACAAAACCCCATATAGCTCAAAAAAATAATAATAAACATTATCTAGTTCTGAAGTTGAAAGCTGGGCAGAAGGGAGAGGAGAACAATGGATAAGTGATTGTCTCTAGTTCCAATTCATTGTTTTCTTTCATAGGTAGATTATGGGCATCTCTCTAATTTGTCTAATATGGTTGTTAAATAATAAATAAACAAGCAAAAAGTTTATTTATTAAAGTAAATAATATAAATAATTTCGTTAGTCTGTCTCCATTCATAAGATAGAGTGTTTTGTTCATAAACAACTTATCTTTCAACCAACTATGCTGGTTCCCAATGAAGGGAGTTAGAATATGTGGACATTATCAGCTAGCTTTGTTGGACTATCACTGTTAGAGTAGCATTTTCAAAAGAAAATCAAATATGAAAATCTGATCAATTTGCCTGTGGAATTCAAAATCAATATTTATTTATTTATTTATTTAAAAAAGAAGCAATGCCATTTTAATATACAGGGAGAAAGGAATGAATCACTAAATCAATAAATAACCCATACAAGCTTTCAAGAAATTACTGGGTAAGCTAATCACCACTTCTGTCTACATCAAAAGTTGTATGAGGCTGCCATTAGTTAATAGTTACTTAGATACTAATGTTTAACAATCCTTTGCTGACAGGTAATTCTTTCCTCAGCTAATAGAGCAGAACAAACACATTTAAGAGATCTCTATGGAGCTCAAGTAGCCAAAATTGTGGATTTATGTTGATGATCATCAACTAACCTTCATGGGACTAGCCTTCTTTCTAAAGCTAGTAATACCTTTAAATCTTTTCTGACAGCTTATGCTGATAAAGAAATCACTACAGACCAATTGCTCAATGAAATGTTCAATGGGATTATTTCTAAGCAAAACAAAATTCAACAAAGCAACCAATTTAGGAATAGCTAGATGCTCCACACAGACCAATTAAAATATTGAGCAATGCTTGAATACTGCAGCATAGATTCATTCTTCTTCTTTAAGTCATTTTAAGGGATTTGGATTAAATGGAAGTTTCATTATAGTTCTATTTCACAAAGTTGAAAAATTCAGCTTTCTCTTATAATATCAGAGGAAATCTCCATGTTTTTCACCTGCAGGAATATATGACTAAGGTTAGAAGATTCACTATAAAACTAGTACCAAGAGTATATCAAGAGTATAAAATTCACTATAATACTGTAGACAATGCAATTTAATTTTAAGCTTTTGTATGTGGGCAATGAGCATTTAATAAATGCTTTATAAAAACAGTATATGAATGTAAAATGGAGAACTCCAAGAAGTAACAGTATATAACATAAGTGTATTCTTAACGAAAACCCTATATATGTTTACCATAGGTATATACACAGTGGTGGGATTCAAATAATTTAACAACCGGTTCTCTGCCCTAATGATTTCTTCCAACAACCAGTTCACCAAACTGCTCAGAAAGTTAACAACCGGTTCTCCCGAAGTGGTGCGAACTGGCTGAATCCCACCACTGTATATACACAAGTTCCTACAGTTTTCTTGGCAACATTTTCAGAAGTGATTTGTCACTATCGTCTATCAAGGTTTGAGAAAGAATAACAGATCATCAAATCATTTTAAATTAGTCCCTAAAATAGTCAGCAATATGTTAAACAGTGTCCAGTGTTATTAAAGACCTCTCCTAAACTTAAAAAGGAGAGTCCTCAGTGGAAAATTGCCTTTAGAGTCAGTAGAAATTCCCCGTAAAAATAAAGGAAAACGGTTTATTGCCAACTGCCTGTATTGCTTATTGCTGGTTTTAGCCCAAGAAACCTTGTCTCCATTCATAAGATACAGGGTTTCATTCATAAATTAGGTGGAGATACAATGTAGCAGGCGATCTTCGAAACCAGAGACAGCAATAACTCAAAGTGGCAATACAGAGAACTAGACAAAGAACTAAAGGCAGACAGGGATTGATAACCAGAGCCAAACCAAATTAAAGGGCATTAAAGGACATGAGATTTAACACCTATGCCCATACTTCCTATGCTCATGGAGAACAACTACAAAAACCATATGGCCTACAAAGAAAAAAAAATCCTATTGATAAAGGATATAACAAACAAGATATTTCTTCTGGTCATAAAACATACACCACACTCTGCATTTGCTTCACAAACACAGCACAAAGGGCTCAAATTCTATAAAACATCTCACCGGATGTATGCCATTCTTGGGGCCAGCCGGTTGCCAGCTGGCCCCAAGAATGAAATCTCTTATTGTTTTTGGGAAATAAAACCTCCTTTCTAAGCAGCTCACCTTGTGTCTTGATTGCCTGCACTCTTTTTTTATCCCAGTTCAGAAGAAAAAGGATCCAGATAAACTCTTTCATCAACAGATTCTCAAGATACGTTATTTCATATAATGTGAGTCATTATAGAGAAACTGTCTAATAGCTTATTTGCTGCATTCTTCTGTATGGGCCACTCAAAGAACCAGAGCAGTTGTGTTGAAATGTAATAGTTTGGATTCCCAGCAACAGGGGATGCTTCCAGAGGAATAAGGGGCACGTTAGCCTGGGTATTTCGTGTGAGAAAAAGAGAGTGAAGACAGCCCCTCCCTAAAAGTTCTAAGAATATATATTAGATGCAGGTAGTAAAGTGCTTCAGTTTGGCAAGATTCTTTTTATAGTCTGAACAATAAAGAATTCTGTTTGGAAGAATTACCACATGTCTTTCTTGGTTTTTAGGCCTGACAGTAATTGATTTTAACCATCAGAAAGGAAGACAAATGGAAGTGTTTCTTTCAAATATATTTTTCTTAGGTCACAGAGTAGTTGAAAATCAATAGTAAACCCTGAAACTGAATTCAGAACTTTTGTGGCTGAGTGTGAATTTGAAGCTGGATCTCTACAACCTCACCCCAATACACATATTGTTATATCACATACGTGAGATAGATTCGGGAGTGGGCTGCTGGGGGTTCGCAGGGGTTCAGGAGCACCTCTAGCTAAGATTCTGTGCAGTTCGGAGAACCCTCAAATCGCAGTCCTGGCTGACCCCGCCCACTCCACCCTGCCCTTCCCAGGAATCTCCACATGGCCCATTTTGGATGCAGGGCACATGCGGAGGCTCAGGGAGGGCAAAAAGCGGGCCTACTGGAAGCCTGTTTCCAGCCTCCAGAGGGCCTCCAGAGCTTGGGAGGCCGTTTTCGCCCTCCCAAAAGCTTGATGAAAGCCTCTGGAGCCCGGGGAGGGCAAAAATGCTCCCCCCTCCATGGTGCAGGAGGCCGACTAGGCCACACCCACCATGACCTCACCCACCCAGCAACCAGGCAGAGAATCCCTTGCTAAAATTTTTGAAGTCCACCCCTGGATAGATATATTAGTTATGTTTGACTTAATATTCATAGGTTTCTTGATTTTGTTTTAGTGAATAAGCTATAAAGATGTGAATGTGAACTTCCACTGTATGTCTTCAAATTTAAATATATCAAATATGAAGAACTATATATATTGCTTCATAGCAATGTACACACATACATAGTAAAGTACACACACACATATACATGTGTCTGTGTCTCCGTGCATTTGTGTGTCTCTGTCTCTATCTGTATAGATTTGGCACCCCAAATCTACTATATTACATTGTTGATATATAACTGCTCCATAATGAAAAGATGAGGCACTTGATTTTGTTCTTCTGTTTTCTTTCCTTTGTGGCAAATTAAATTTTATATATAGAAACTGTGTAATAAGTACCCTATTGTTATTCACATGATTTTAATTTAGCTAAAAAGCAACAAAATACAAAACCATGAACGATAAGATCTTGGGGGAAGGATGCATTTTATCAATGTTGAAAAATACATCCACTAAAATCATTCTGAAAATTCCAAACAGACCATGTGCCAAAATCAAAGCTACTATCTGTGAAACTGTTTATTGTATGATACCAAGATCAGTTTTCAATTACTAACTCCAGAGGTGCAAAACTATTGGATAATGGAAAATGGTTAACAATGATGTGCTTTTTACATTTCCCCTTTCTTTTTGGGGGGCAGTTTGTCTTTTGTTGTGTATTTTTCTTCTCTAGATACTCTAGATACTAGAGCAATAAGATATTCTTTGGGAAAAAAAGAGGATAAATCAAAATGGTCTTCAGTGGAGTGTAATATTAAAGCTGTCCAGAACAAGAATGATTGTATCTTATCTTGTTTACTGAACATAATAGTTTTATATATTCTCATTGATGCTGATGATATGTTAGCTCTCTGGAGATTACATTTGCATTCTTTATCAAGTATGAAATGATGATGATTCAACCTCTTTCTGCTGTGTGCCTTCCCCTTTAATTATAAGCATAATTGCTACAACCTTCCTGAATAAAGAAACTCTTCAGATTTGAATCCTATACACTCACACAGACACCCACACATACAGTCACTCAGATACATTTCATTTTTTTCCATGCAATGGGCATGACCATATTTTTTTTTGAAAAACAAAACAATTTCATTAATAATATATCCTCAGTAAGAAATAAATAAATAGTAACACCTTAAAATTAATTGTCAAGGTTCCGACTGACAAACCCAACCAAATCTAAATGAAAATGATTAGATATCACCCTAATATTTATCTCTGAAACTATCTAACTCATGCTGCATATGCCTTTACAGGAAAAATTATGGAAAAGAAATTAAAGATTTATTGTATAGATTTTATTTTTTCATTTTATTAGCCTAGAACTAGTAGGATACATTTTCTACCATGTTTCCCCAAAAATAAGACCCTGTCTTATATTTTTTGAACCCAGAAATAAGCACTGGGCCTTATTTTTGGGGAGATCTTATTTTGGGGGGCATGGAGCAAGAAAGGGCTCCTCTTGCTGTCTTACCTAATTTCCAGCTCTGTCTCCCTAATCCTAACCAGGGGAAATGGCAGGCACTAGCTGCATATGCCGTTAAATATTTTCAGGGAGGGCCTATTTTTTGGGGGGAGGTTTATTTCAGTGCATGCGCTCAAAAGCCCAATTGGGCTTATTATCAGCGGGTGTCTTATTTTTGGGGAAACAGGGTAGTTGCTCAACCAGTGTCGGATATTACATAGCAAGATATCTGAATAGCACCAAGTTCATCAAGTTTACTCTCTATATATTAGAAACTGCTTATCAATGCATGCCACAAAATATTTTTAGTTAAAAGTCTGACTGTTGCACCACAGTAAAATTTGCATGTAAAAGTAGAGATTGGCCTTAATAAGAACTGACACAATCATATTTGGATACATTGTCATAGCTAAAAATTTAAAAAATCATGTAATAATTCTAAGGACCATTTTTGTAATTTACAAAATATTTGCAAAAGTTAATTCTAGAATATATTAATTATTCAGGACTTTTTATTTTGTTTACACTTCCGTGTAGTCCGGCAACATTGTCTTAGCAAAAATATCATTTAATCTTTAAGGTGTAGGGGGAGGGAAAGGCAGGAGGAAGAAAAAGAGTTTGATAAATAATGGATTGACCCTCTACATGAAACCATAAAGCAGATATCTAGGTTGCTGCCATTCAAATGAATAGAAACCGGCAGCAATTCTAACACCTTTCCAATTTCAATTTTGTAGCATTTGCAGGCACCATGCTGGAATGGTAAACATTTTAATGGTCAGATTTTGTCCATTTCACCATTACTATTTCCTATTTTATCCCCAGGTTTTTGTGTGAGAGCGAAATGAAAAGGTGACAGATTGCTGCAAATCAAATGAATGGGAGATGTCATTTGCATTCATTTCAGTTGCAGCAAAACACTATTTTCCATTCCTTCATTGTCCTTCTGAGACACCTTTTTATGGCTCCTAAAAATTCAAGTGCCAAGCAGTCCACTTTGATAATGTAACAGGAATCTTGGGCATTAGCTTGTGTATTGATTAAATAACACTAACTTATTTTATAAGCATAGTTCATCTCTTTGGTATAAATCCACATTGATTGAGATTAATAGAAAGATGTTAAAAACATGCTGTGATATGAAACTTCAATTTTACCCATACATAGAAAAGGGAATTCTCAAAGGTAAATGCTTTATTCATTCAAAATTATTTGGCAGGAACTATCACCAAGGTTTCCTATAAATACAGAACAGTGGAGAGTTTCTGGTTCTTTACAAAACAAATCTGCAGTGAATGTTCTTTCTTCTTTAAAAAGATTATTCTGGGAAAACGTCCCTATTTTGGTCTTTAACTCTCTTACTTTTGTTTTGGAACATCACTAAAAAGTGGCAAGGAGAAGCCTGCAATTTATCAACATGATTTTTGAAAAGTGGAGAATAATGATCAGCTAATAAATATTAAATATCACTTAATATTAGAACAGTTGATTTGGTTTATGTCCTCATTAGTAGAAAGATAAGTGGAATCCAACAATTAACACTTAAACTCCCACTAAATGTACCAATCCAAAAAAAGAGCAAGAGCAACACACATGGACTTCAAATAAAGTTCAATTCATAGATAGAATCACATTACTGCATTATGCTATACTGTATGTGCTGGATTAATATAAGAATTAAATCTGCACTGAAATTCGGCACTAGAGGAGGTTATCAACAATAGCAGCAATTCTTCCAAACTTGTAATAATATTTATTAATACTAAGCATATTAGAGTAATCAATTCAAATAATTTATGCTTGGTCCAAATCTTCTTTCCTTCTACCCAACAAATGAAAACAAAAGGCATAAAACTAGGTTGTTGTCATTCAAATGAATAGGAAATACCGTAGTAAAAGACATTGTTTTTGTGCATGGCATATAGAGCAGGGGTGTCAAACTGGAGGCCTGTAGACAGGATGCGTCACACATAGGCCACGCCCACCCCAGATCCACAAAGGGAAAAAATGTTGTGATACATCTCATGACAGCAATGTGACGCCATAAATTTGACACCTGTGCTATAGACGAATTAATGTTGTTATTCCAATGAAAGGCAACGCCAACTGAAAATAAAATATAGCTGTTGACAAATGTTATATAGCACCCCTGAATGGAGGTTTTTGTTGCTCTCCAAATTGACCGCAACTTGGTTTTGTTTCACAGTCACTCTATGTGTGTACTGGCAATAAAACTTACAACTGCAAACACAGAACAAGGGAAGAATGACCAATAACACTGAAACATTATAGAAATGCTTTAATAAATTCAAAAGATCAATTCAATCCCAAGGTTCTCTAAGAGAAATCTTGCCTAGAAAGATACAAAATGATGAATGCTGATCTCCTGAAATCACTAAGCTATGAAGCATTACAAAACTTTCCCTCCTCTTTTAAATACAGCTGCGTGATAAAGCAGGCCTGCCTTGATGAATCACAGGGATGAGGCTGTCCTCAAGCTTATCTTTGGCATTGAAAAATGAGGTCATTAGTAAAAATAAAATGCAAATATTATCAGATGTCAGGTCATTTTTCTTAAGACATTTGGCTTAGAATTTTATCCTGGTATGAATGTATATATATACAATAGCAGAAGCCTTATAACAATTTAAAATCCCCTATAAACCTCAAAATTAACACCTAATTGCTCTGTTGTTTTTTTAAAAAAACCTCACTATTATTTTTTTTAAAGAAATAAGGATGCTGTTATGACTATCCCATTTACTATTCCCTTCATACCAAGCACTAATAGTGATACATCTCAAGATTTCGTCAGTAAGTGACAAAGGAAGGAGAGGAAACGGAAGGTGGGGGGAGGGGAGGAGAGAGAAAATATATTCAATTATTTTTTTTTAAAAAAAACAATATTTGAAATTGTGAATTTGGTACTGTAGGAAGTTAGCACCTACCCCTCTCCTAAAAGAATGAAATGTTTTAGGAAATATTAAAAAGGTAGAATATTATATTTCCCTGGATGAGAAAAGGAGAAGCATGTTTTAAAGTCAAAGCAGCTCCCTGCACCTCCCTGCCCCCCACTTCAGCTCCAGGGTGATGGGATTAAGACATAGGTCTCAGGATATGATAGGGTTAGCCCTCTACCCACCTAGCAACAGAACTCACCACATGGCACCTGGGGAGATTGTATCACCCAGCAAGATCCAACCAAGCTTGGGACTCGACACTACAAAGTTACCCTTGCATGGCCCCATGGGAGTCTAACAACCAATTAGGATACAGGAACAGGAAGCTCCAAGGTGGGGCCCAAGAGAGGGTATAAATCTTTCTCTCTATCTCTCCCATGTGCTTTTTAACCCTGGACCTCAAAACCGTGTGGTCAGGGGTGAAATATACTAACCTTCCTTACCAGTTAGGAAGACCTTCTGCACATGCGCAAAACCTTCTGTGCATGCACAGAAGGTAAAAAGAAAACATTACTTCCTGGTTAAAACCAGGAAGTAATGACACCCAGGTGGGTGGGCGGAGCTTCGCTCCACCATTGCTACTGGATCGCCGAAGCAATGGCCAAGACCGCTACCAGACCAGGCGATCTGGTCTGATCCGGGACCATTTCACCCCTGCATGTGGTCCTGGCCACCATTAAAGCATCTTTTCAAGCAGTCTCCATGTTTCCAGTGTCTTTCTCTCCACCTGGAACTGAACCCAGATGGACATTTCTTCCAACAGTACTATGCTATATAGAGACAGATTGGTGATGTTAAGTAAACACACACACACACACACACACACACACACACACACACACAAAAAAACCTCAGCAGAGGAACTATGGATTTTATATATCTCTCATGACCCTATCTATCTCAAATGCTGCTATGCTGCTTCGCCTTGGTAGGGCAGTGTTCCTGGGAGCAATGAATGTACATCTCAAGATTGTACACCAGGACTATGTAGTCCTAGCAGGATCACCCAAGATGTAAAGGCCAGACCAATTGGCCAGTTAAAACAACCAGGCACCTGTATTATGCAGCAGCAATAAGATGGATGATCATTTTACTAACAAAGGAAGAAGTACCATTTCATGTTTCACAAGAGAAGGCAATGGCAAAATATCCTTATCTTTTACAAGAAAATTGCATGGGTAGAAAGTAAAGTACAGTATGAAGCAATATTAATATGATGGTTGAAAGCATGAATGATTTTAATATCTAGTAAGGAAATAGAAAGAACGCAAGAAAAAAAACTTAATACTAAGCTAATGACAATAGGTAAAGCATTAATACTGAGGATACTGAAATAGTGAATAGCTTCTGCCTTTTAAAATTGAGTGTCAACAATAAAAGAACCACAAGTCAAAAAATATGCTGCTGACTAGCACTTTGTAGAGTATGAATAAATGCCTTGGATATACAGTTATCATAATGTGTTTATAACTGTAAAGATCAGACTGATAGCAATTCTATGGAAACAAAAGTTGGACTTTTAAGGATAGAGCCCATATTGTTGTGTTTGAACTTTAGTGGGTCAGATACCATTTGCCAGGGAACCCCTTCATCCTATCATCAGCTATCATTGCAATTTAACAGCAATAAAATCAGTGTCAAAACAAATTACCAATGGCCAGGGGTGGGTTCTACTTACCTTTAGTACTGGATCACAATGGGGCTGCATGCAAAGAAGCTTCCTGATGATGTCAGGGTCAGTGGGCGGAGCCTCCCTCCAGTTTTACTACCGGTTCTATAGAACCGGTCTGAACCGGGGACAACCCACCACTTCCAATGGGTAATAAAGTGGGGTCACTTGATAAAACTTGGTTACTCACATAGCGATATGTATTGTATGGAAGCTGCCTAGCTTTTTCCTAGCTTTTTACTTCTGTCATGAGTTCAGCCATGTGTCTAGCCCCCAAGCAATTAGAGACATCTATCAAAAATATTCATCAATCAAAGTATTGTGATTGGTGGTTGATTTCTCATGAATTTCTTAAAAGGGAAGCCTTTGATGCCAGAAGTTTTAACCAATCAGTTTTCTTAAAATAGTCTGAATATCCTAGATTAGGAAATGAATTCAAATGGCTTACTAGATCTTACTAGTTTAGATGCATAAGAAGAACTTACTGTGTTTTCCCAAAAATAAGACCCTGTCTTATATTTTTTTGAATGCTGAAATAAGCACTTGGCCTTATTGTCATGCGGTTAAAAGCCCAATTGGGCTTATTATCAGGGGATGTCTTATTTTGGGGGAAACAGGGTATATCAGACGTGTCAAACTCAAGGCCCGTGGGGCAGATCTGAGGTGCTTAGGTCTGGTCAGCAAGGTCAGCCTGGAAACAGCAAAGGACTGGCCTGTGGGGCCTCTGCCAGCAAAAATGGAGCTGGGGGGAGGCACATATGATCCCCTGCACCCTGTTTTCGGCCGCAATGGCCTCCTACAGCCCTTTGCCAGTGTAAATGCCCCCCCCCCAGCTCCGTTTTTCCTGGCAGAGATCTAGAAAAACAAATTAAAAACAAAACAAACAGAGAAATGTTTCCTCTTTTGCATTTGAGCATGGAAAAAGGGACAGGAAATGAGAAAGAGAAAGAGAAAAGAAAAAGAAGGGAAGATGGGAAGAGAGCAAGGAAGGAAAAATAAGGAAAGGGGAAAGAAGAAAGGATAATGAATAAGGAAGGAAAAAGAAAAAAGGGAGGGAGGGAGGGAGGGAAGGAAGGAAGGAAGGAAGGAAGGAAGGAAGGAAGGAAGGAAGGAAGGAAGGAAGGAAGAAAGGAGATTATAATGAGAGTGAGGAAGGGTCTCAGGGAAGTCCTGCCTTAGCACTTGACCCCAGGTGCCCCCAACATGAATGACATCAAGCTGGCCACATCCACCATGGCCATGCCCCTCCGGCCTTCTGAGGTCAAACACAACCTTAATGTGGCCCTCAATGAAATCAAGTTTGACACCCCTGACTTAGATGCATGAGAAGAACTGGTAGTGGGAGCACAAATTATATGGTGGAATTGTTTTTTGTAACACTTTAAGACCATGGTGGAGAAAAGCCCTTAGGGAAGGGCTGAAGATACTCCTCCCTAGCTAGATGGAGAATATTATGTACTAGAAAAGTAATTGACATTGGTGTGTGAAGCACTTAAATATAACATAAAGAAAAATATAGTGTCTGCCTTTGTATTACTTTTGTTGATAACAACAAATATGATTTATTTAGCAGGTAATAAAGTAATGAATATATACAACTCACTTGCATCACATTCTTTGGTAAATGAGAAGATTTCATGGTTCAGATCATTTACTTCCAATGGATAGTTCTTTTCTTTTTTAAAAGTTACAATATGTTATGGATTGATGGCAGATTTGCTGCAGTGTGATTGCAAGTTCAACAATGGAAATGAATAGAATGCATTAATGTGCAGAATATTTATAGCTAGCATCCAAACATAAAGTTATATCACAGAGGCAGAAACAATATATTTGGAGGTTTTGATCATTGACCTCAGTGATAAAACAAATACTGTCCATGCTGAAAGTCCTAAAGTTAAGCCTTTACATCTCCAGTGATTAGAGTTTAGAGAGCTGCTTGAAAAAAATAATATAGAGAGCTATGTAGCTCTGTACAGTATAGTTTAAGCACACTGTTATCAGTGTTTTACACTTTTGAATTTCATTCTGGCTGAAAACGTTCCAGTTTATGCAACAATCCTAAGGAATTTCCTATATTGCAAAGGATTTGGGAAGCTGTCATATGGCTTCACCCAACAAGAAGTTTCAACTAGTTCAATGTATGGCTATGAACTTTGGAATGCAATAATGTCTATTATGGAAAGTGAGTTTGGTATAGTAGTTAAGGCATTAGGCTATAAAACAGTAGATTTTGAATTCTAGTCGTACCTTAGGCACAAAGCCATCTGAGTAGCCTTGAGCCAATCACTTTCTCTTAGCCCTAGGAAGGGAAGCAATGGCAAACTACTTATGAAAATCTATTCAGGAGCTTGTCCAGGCAGTCTCTAAAAATTGGATATGATTAAACAGGAGAAAAATTAACTTAACATCTAGTATTTTATGCTCCCTCATTAATTTATGGGATATAATAGTTTCTGTACTATCATATAAAAGAATACAAGGATATTGAAAGAGAAACCAAAATGCACTTTATACTACAGCTGAATACTTCTTTTAAGTCTTTTTAAATCATTAGGTTATATGAAAACAACAGTGGACCATGCCTTTCTCCCTTAATTTATAGTTATATTCAGAATAAATCGATTATATATTTTTTAAAAAATTGCTTTAGAGAAAATAAAATATTGTAACATTTTCTCTCTTTAATCCTCCCATCTTCATTCACATTCAAAAATTAAAGAGACAAATAAATTGCAAATCTTGCGAAATGTTCTTTCTTTATATGACACTGAATAAAAAGAGACCCAGAGCAGATAGCCGCCCATATCAAGCAAGTGTGGGAATTTTTTACTCTTATTTAAAGGAGTAAACTATGCAATTAGTAATAAAATCATTGATCAAAAAGACGTGGATGATTTTCTATTTTATAACTATTTAGTAGTTATAAAAACATTATTCAATGGGATATATGCTGTTAACATAAAATTAGAATTAATGAATTTTAATGCAATAATATTAATGGCAATTCTTTTAAATAATGGAATTTAGAGAGCTGGAAGTTAAAACATACGAAGAATGGTTGCAGGAATTGAGTTTGTCTAGTCCAGTGAAAACAAGAACTAGATGCAACATCTAGCATTGGAACAGCAGTATTCCAATATTCAGGGGGCTGCCATAAAGAAGAGGGGGTCAACGTATTTTCCAAAGCACCAGAAAGCAGGAAGAACCAATGGATAGAAACTAATTAAGGAAAGAAGTAACCTACAACCAATGGATATATTTTTTGATACTGAGAACAATAAACCAGTGGAATTGCATGCCTTCAGAAGTTGTAGCTGCTTTATTACTGGAGGATTTTAAAAAGAGACTGGGCTGAATGTATAGGGTATAGGGTCTCCTGCTGAAATGGTATAGGATCTCCTGCTTGAGAAGGGGTTAGACTAGAAGATTTCCAAAGTCCCTTCCAACTCTGTTATTCTGAAAAAAAATATATTAAAAAGCTGGGTTTAATTCTATATGTGGGTACCTACAAAGGGTTTGAAATCTGAGTTTTTTGAACAAAGTTAATTCTGGACAATTTGACAATTAAAATACAAAATCCCATTTATCCACTCATATTTAAAAAGGCTGGAAGTTGGTAATATATATTTTGAAGTGATGTTTTACAAGTAGAAAGTTCAAACCAAGTTCTTGGATCACTAAATGAATTTAGTTGTGGGTAATTATTCCATTGTCAGTTACAATAGCCAAAAGCTATGTACCTTGCTTGAAATGGTTTAAGAAATGTCAGCACATTCAAATATGTAGGTTTACAACTTTATAGCACCTCAAATCATTTGCACATAGCTTTTGGGCAAAGATCATGCTGGCATAGCATTGAAGGCCAAAAAAGAAAAAGAAAGGAAAGAAAAAGAAAAGAAATCTGAAAAAAAAAATCAGGATAGACATTGCTCCTGGGCACATGTAATACAAAATGTGATAGGCATTTCCTTTGTTTAGCTTTGTCACTTGAACAGGCAATTCCCCTCTTCATTTAGAGAAGAAGATAATATGATTCTTTTCCTATTATGTTAAACCTTCTTTAAACCATCAGAAATAGAAAATTAATCCTTTTAACAATTAATTGAAATTAAAGGAACGTAATTAAATATTATTGAATTTTCCGCTGTAAGATATGGAATGGTCAGGAGCAGAGATGCTTTTAAAAGAGGTTCAAATAAAAATTCTTGAATATGGATATGCAATTTTCAGCTTCCAAAATAACATGTCCATAAACTAACATGACATGATGGAAAGATAAACTTGTAGCTTTATTTGAGCTAAGCTTGATTCTCAGTGACTACGTAGATACATGCATGCAATTTTCATGGCAATAATATGGATGCCACTGTCTTTTTGGATTTCTTCCCCCCATAATCTTCTAATTTAGTTTTCAATCTTAAGATTCCCTAGTGGTCTTCCAACCACATACTAACCAGTTTAGGTTTACTACCAAGAAGAATCAGGTATGCAACTGAAATTCTACTTTTTAAGTAAAATGTTATTACATGAGGGTAGAGATTCGTTCTCTGAACTTGTGGCTTGGTTTCCAAATGTTATATTACCAGGCTTGGTAACATCTTCAACAGAATTTAGGGAATGTAAGTGTTGGTGTTCTTCTGCTTGTAATGGCTGCATTGGGTCTTGTCAGGTGAGAGTCTTGGGAAGGGTCTTGGAATGGGTCAGGTGTGGGTCACATCATGTTGTTATGTTGTGGGAAAACAGTGGACTAAAATAGAATGACTAATGCAGTGGTGAAATCCAATTTTTTTTACTATCGGTTCTGTGGGAGTGGCTTGGTGGGCGTGGTTTGGCTTTGTGGGCGTGGCAGGAGAAGAATACTACAAAATCTCCATTCCCACCCCACTCTGGGGCCAGCCAGAGGTGGTATTTGTCAGTTTACCAAACTACTCAAAATTTCTGCTACTGGTTCTCCGAACTGCTCAAAATTTCCGCTACTGGTTCTCCAGAACCTGTCAGAACCTGCTGGATTTCACCCCTGGACTAATGGCTAGATATAGCAATAGTCTTCTTACACTGATATTGAAATAGATGTCATATGGTAATGTTGGTGGATCTCAGTGCACTTCCACAATTTCTTTGCTATCTGCAAAACTTCCTGTCTCACATGTCATTTTTTAAAATTTTTTTTTAATTAAAAGTCAAACAATTTATAGTGTTTGAAGACTATTTCATGGCATTTAATTTAATTTAATTTAATTTAATTTAATTTAATTTAATTTAATTTAATTTAATTTAATTTAATTTAATTTAATTTAATTTAATTTAATTTAATTTAATTTAATTTAATTTAATTTAATTTAATTTAATTTAATTTAATTTAATTTAATTTAATTTAATTTAATTTAATTTAATTTAATTTAATTTAATTTAATTTAATTTAATTTAATTTAATTTAATTTAATTTAATTTAATTTAATTTAATTTAATTTAATTTAATTTAATTTAATTTTTATATTTATATACCACCCTTCTCCCGAAGGACTCAGGGCGGTGAACAGCCATAGGTAAAAAACATAGAATACAAAATTTAAAAACAATTTAAAATGTATTAAACAATTTGGCCTGACAGTTAAAATCCCCCATTTAAAATTCAAATTAAAATTACATCATTGGAAAATTAGACCAGCCCGGCTTGATGAAATAAAAAAGTTTTGAGGGCCTGATGGAAAGTACGTAGATCCGGAATCGTCTGTACCTCCGGGGGGAGCTCGTTCCAGAGGGCAGGTGCTCTCACAGAGAAAGCTCTCCCCCTGGGGGCCACCAGTCGACATTGTTTGGCTGAAGGCACCCAGAGGAGCCCCTCTCTGTGGGAGCGTACTGGCCAGTGGGAGGCTCTCGGTGGCAGAAGGCGGTCTCGTAGATATCCAGTTCTTAAGCCATGGAACGCTCTAAAGGCGGTCACCAACACCTTGAATCACACCAGGAGGACCACCAGGAAACAGTGCAGCTCACACAGGAGAGGTGTTATATGGGAGCGCCATGACGCTCCCATAATCACCCGCGCGGCCGCATTCTGGACCAGTTGGAGCCTCTGGGTGGTCTTCAAGGGGAGCCCCATGTAGAGAGCGTTGCAATAGTCAAGGAAGGAAGTGATGAGGGCATGAGTGACCGTGCACAAGGAGTCCCGATCCAGAAAGGGATGCAACTGGCGAATCAGGCGAACCTGATAGAAAGTCCCCCTGGCCACGGCCGTCACATGTTTTTCTAAGGACAGCCGTGCATCCTTAGTTGTGAGCCCTCTCTGTGGGGGCCAGCAACTCGCCCCCAATAGTCAGAGATGGCACTAACTGACTATATCGGGACACCGGGAGCCACAGCCACTCGATCTTGGATGGGTTGAGCTTGAGCCTGTTTCTCCCTATCCAGATCCCATGGCCTCCAGACACCAGGACATCATGTCAAGGGCATCATTGGGGTGGTCTGGGGTGGAGATGTACAGCTGAGTGTCATCAGCGTACTGATGGTACTTCACCTCGAAACCACGGATGATCTCACCCGAGCGGCTTCACATAAATGTGTGTTGTGGCCCCGCCCTCTGAGCCTATCTCATCGGAGGAAGAAAGCTCCAAACATGAGGAAGAGGAGTCAGCCAGGCCTCCCTCTCCAGGCCCCTCCCCTCTGGCACTGTCTCAGGTGCCAGCCGAGGAAGAGGAGATTAGCCAGGAGCCAGGTGTCTCAGATGAGAGCGAAGGAGAGCCGTCATTCCTGGATGCACGCCAACGAAGGCGTGATAAACGGTTGCAGTAGTTAAGGAGGTGTGCTAGGGATTAGAACTGAGTCACTGGACCACACCCCAGAGACTATATAAGAGAGGGTGGTGGCTAGTAAAACTCCGTGATGAACAAAAATGAACTTTGGCTAGTCACTTGAACAACGTCTGAAGCTGCCGAAAGGAATATTGTTTTGCTGGACTATTTGCAATGCATATGTAATTTTGTGTTATCTTTTGCAGTAAAAGCTCTTGGCAGACGGTGATTATATTGCTGCCAAGTTTGAGATAACGACCTGTGTGCATGCCAAGTACTTTCTTAACCCTCGGCTGGCTGTGTTTGTGTGTGTGTGTGGACGGGGACAGATCAATGTTGAACAGAAGGGTCGAGAGACCCCTGTGGCACCCCACATACAAGGCGCCTCGAAGTCGACCTCTGCCCCCCGTCAACACAAAACTGCAACTGGTCAGAGAGGAACTACCGCAGCACGGTGTCCCCCACCCCTAACCCCTCCAACCGGCACAGCATGATACCATGGTCGATGGTATCAAAAGCCACTGAGAGGTCTAATAGGACCAGGACAGAGGAACAACCCCTGTCCCGAGCCCTCCAGAGATCATATACCAATGCGACCAATGCCGTTTCCGTGCTGTACCTAGGTCTGAAGCCTGACTGGAACGGATCCAGATAAACCACTTCATCCAGGTACTGGGGGAGCTGTCGTGCCACCACATTCTCAACAATCTTTGCCACAAAGCGGAGGTTGGAGACAGGACAATAATTTGCTAAAACAGCTGGGTCCAGGGAGGGCTTCTTGAGGAGGGGCCTCACCACCGCCTCTTTCAACCTTCTCTCAAGGAAGCGTTGATAATCAATGTTTAGTTTGATTTTAGGCTTTGACTGAGTAACATGTTTTAGATAATTTATGTGGTCTTCACACTTTTCCATTTGCTGTATTATTTATTTAGACCATAATAAACAACAATCATTATTTTTAAGAATAAAACACCGTAGGGCTGCAAAGCCATAAACTAATTTCTATGAATTGTATTCCCAGCACCTAGATTGCCTATTCCTTTGTAAAAAGTTACTTTGACCAAGGCATTGATTTAAAAATATTCCATTTATTTTGAAGCAGCATACATATTTAACCAAACTAGCTTACTAAGTCATTCCTAACTTGTGCTGTTCACTGAAAAAGCTCTGAATGTAATTAATTCTAGATTCAACTCAATATATTTAATACAATGAAGTAAATTCAAATTAGCAAATTAGCAAGGCAATATAAGATATCTAAGATAACCAGTCTTTCATATGAAACGGGCTATTCGTTTACTTCACAAGCATCACTTGCAAACAGTGTAGCTCACTTTATTTATAAAATATATTACATGCTACTTGAGAGCCCTTACAATAGCTTGTAGTTTTAAAGTATGATTACATAGAGAAAAATTAAGGTGTAATAAAAATCAAAACAAGTAGGCCCACATAATTAGCAATCTTCAGTCTGTTTGGAACATATGGGTTCTATTATTTGTCTTGTGAGATTATAACAGTTAGTATAAATCTCAGTCAAATCAAATATGGCTTTGCTATATTTCTGTCATGCATCTTTTGAAATTAATAACATTAAACTTAAAAGTAGCCAAACAAGGACTCTCAGTCATAATTTCAAACTGCAGAATTATGGCTAGTCAAGTATAGAACAATATAATCCTTCAGTAGAAATAAGATTCATTGCCAAGCATATAAAAGGATTAACTCTTTGAAACAATATCACATGAAAATTGGATGCTTTGAAACTGATTATTCTAGGAGTGAGGATAATAATTTTATCAACAGATTGTTTTAGTTGAATTTATAACACACACAGATAGAGACACATAATTGTCTGACTCTTGATGAATCAGTGTTGAAACAGAAATATGTATCCTAAAGAAACAGAAATAAAGTACATTTACAGTATATAGCTGCCAATCAAAATAAATATCAATTAAATGAGGTATCTGTGGTGTTATAGTTACACTAATGAGGGAGCATTCCTCCTAAATACTGCTTTATTAAACTTTTTTTCCACTTTCATAGATTAAAATTTCTTTTCATATGTTCAGGATCAGACATCTTTGAGAAATAGGAATATACATTGTCACTGAAAAATATAGAGGCCTGTGACAGAGTAGCTAAATAAAGCACACAATTCATAATAGAAATCATTCTCTATACCAGGGGTGTTTTGTATTGTTCTATGCCTTCAGGTAATTTTTTTTATCTGAATTAAGCCCTGAAGTTTACCTGGTAATTTTTTTCAGAAGTGGTTTGCCATTGCCTCCTTCCTAGGGATGAGAGAAAGTGATTGGCCCAAGTCATCCATCTGGCTTTGTCTTAGTAAAACATATTTATTAATATAATTAAAATATTTCTGGATCAAAATAACAGTAAGCTAAATAAATTATTGGCAGCAGAAAAACAGAAGACCTTACAGCCCATCTGAGGAAATGAATTTCAGGTTCTACTTCCAAAATTAGCATGTGATATCAAGTGAACAACTTCTGTTATTTGCTATGAGTCGTATTGCCAAGGATATAGCTGTGGAAGAAAAGACCAATAAGAAACTGCATAGGAAGATAGGAAATCACACTATAAGGTATGACATCTACTCATTCCCAAGTTGCTTACACCCGGTCCCACATTTAAAATGTAGAATTTACAGACAAAACACTGCAAAAGTGATAGTTGATGCAGGCAAGCAAGAACAGCAACAAATTGTACATTAGACAAATAATTTGCAACAGTTAAGTACATTCCAAGGTTTATGAAATAAACTGTTCTGAAGTGGGAAGAAGATTTACATGTTAGAGTTAGATTGTTTGCGACATTTCAATGCCTCCAGAATTCTTAATGCCAGTAAAAGAATACTGTGACAAACAAGCAAAATGTCACTTATTATACAATATTATGTTCTTTTCAGTAAAGATGAGAAGGGCAATGCCAAAGAAGATGTAAAAGAATTCATCTCTGATTGGTAACATGTATGTAAATAAAGAAAATTGATAATAATGCTTAACTAAGGCATGCATTTTTAAAGGAATATGATGCACAGATTTATAATTCAGCATATTTTTCTGAATAAAGGTTTGTGTGCTTATATACCTAGTAACTGTCATAAAAATGATTTGAAATGTTATCATGGAACTAGCTTTTCAGATGGGATGTCAGAATTAAACTATTCTAATGTCAGAATATTAAATTAAGTTCTTATGATGTGGAGTGATGTGATGTAGTGCAAGAACTGTTAAGTAAAAGACCTGAGAAATGAGAAAGTGTAACAAAGAAACTCAAAGTAACCCTACCTTGGCTCTGTTTTGCATAAGACAGAGCTGAAGGAAGCTCTAGCGGGTTTTGAAGATTATGCTGTAGAATTCCAGTAGTCCTGCATTCAAAATTTTTTACTACCGGTTCTGTGGGTGTGGATTGGTGGGTGTGGCAGAGGAAGGATACTGTAAAATATCCTTTCTCTCCCCACTCCAGGGGAAGATTTCTACAAAATCCCCATTTCCTCCTGATCAGCTGAGACTCAGGAGGCAGAGAATAGATGAGGGTGGGGCCAGTCAGAGGTGGTATTTACCGGTTCTCCGAACTACTCAAATTTTCTGCTAACGGTTCTCCAGAACAGGTCAGAACCTGCTGAAACCCACCTCTGATGCATTGTCTGTTCTAAGACCTGGCCTATCCCAAAAGGCTGGCATATGGTTGAATAAACTGTCTTTTCATAAAACAGCTATACTATTTTGTTATTGTTTCACTAATGTGATTGAGCTCAATCTGGAGTTTGTTCTATTTGATTAGGTCTTGATTGGTTTGGAAAAGATAAATAAAAGTCGCATTTTTATTTATTATAAAATATTTATTTATTATTGTGGTCTCCCTGGACCACAAAAAAAGTTGATTTTCTCATTTCTGGTGTAGTCCATCCATTTGGATCATACCCTTCTCTGTTTATTTTTTATAACTGCAAAAACATAAACATTAACAATGTAAGGCCCAACACTATTTATCTTTTGTTCTTTCACCAATTTTAATTAAGATTAAAATAAAGCATTCAAAGTTTTTAATTTTATTACATAGACATAATTAACTTCACAATAGAGATTCAATATATCCTTATCTGCCTTGGCTTCCCATTCTTTTCTTTCAATCTGTCATTAGCATCTGGCATATTGGATCACATATAGCTGGTCCTTTCATATTATTACTATTGTTACAGTATCTAGTTATGATTTTCTTTTTTTTTCTTTTTTAGAATTATATTCAGTGGAACATAGATATGAAAAACTTTGGAAAGAAGCAGATTCTAAGTATTAATTTTGTTTTATCCTAAATTTGCTTTAGCCACTTTGGCATTTTAAAAAACTGATTAATTGGTCTATAGCAGGTTATCACATGGTATTAAGGATGAATATTGGTGAAATTGTTTTTGCTGTAATAATATAATAATATATGAAAATATTTGAGTTATTGAATTCAAAAGTGATTGTACATGTGTCTCGTCTGCTTATCTGTCAGTTGGGTATACAACAAGGTACAGATATGCAATATGTAAGGTAGAAAACATTTTTTGTGTGTGAATTCAGAGGGGTAGTAACAATGTACTGTATTTCCAAAGGACCACAGAGTAGATGCTAGTTAAAAAAAAACAACAACACATTTCCTAAGTGTTTATATAAATTAATTCAGAAATAATCAAGATATATGGAGAGGAAGACAGAGCAGAAAAAAAACAGTAGTATGGTGGACTGCTGTTAAAGTCTAAAATGTTAGGAACATTCTGTAATGCTAACAATTAACTTTAATTGGACACTGTTGTCAATTGCCAGAAATTTTATTGAAATTTATGATATTTGCATGTGCTGTTATACAGGCAGACCAATATGCATTCATAAGTATTCAGGTCACAATATTTCTATACTCCCCATGAATACATTTTTTATTTCCAGTCAGGGCATCCATAAAGCAGAGTATCCATCTATGTAGAAATTATCCTGCCTCTTCAGAATTTCCTGTTCAGTTTAGGAAAGTCTAAATATATGACTTAGTGCATGTTACCAAAATATCTGTTCTACATGTCTCGATACCTATTACTTTCTTGTATGTTGTTTTTTTCAAAATACATGAAGAGACATTATCCCTACATTAAATGCCCTTAACAATTGTATAACTAGTATGAGAAATCCATACATATATATTTCCAAAGATTCTGTGGATTTATGATCATAGCCATATATTTGATTCTTCTCATTTCAATCAGTTCACATAGCTATTTTTCACTCTTTTTTTTTTTTTTTTGCATCAGTGGCTCCTTTCTTCACAAGGAGAACTTTTCTAGACTCTGTCAGCCTTTAATCACAGCACTGCTTTAATCAAAGTCCTTTTATCAATATTTTAAGCAATTTCAGCTGACATCTGAATACCAATATAGCAAACTTTCATCTATGAATATTTTGAGCATCACTGCCATTAAGCATCAAGGCATCATACATTGTTGAAAACAGATTGTACCATCCTATCATAATATAAAGAGTGTCACAGACACACATTAATATATTTTTCTTTTACATCATGCTTCCTTTCCTTTCTGTTTCTTTCCTTCCAAAGTACAGTTTCTGTTTATATTACTTTACCTCTTGATCCTCAAATGTTTTAGACTATAACTTCCTCATTCTAAATAATATAGCCTAATGATAGGGACTAAATTATGATTGAGAACATCTGGAATGCCACAGGGCTTGGGAAGGCAACATTATAAATTATTCCAGAAGTTTCTGTAATTTTGCTACTCAAAATTCAAATGCTCAAATGCTCTACTGCATCCAGGAAAACTTCAAAGAACTATTAAGGAACTTTGCTGTGCTATTATTACAATTTGGCCATTGGGAAAGTTTAACATTAATATATTATTAAATAAAAATGTATTAAACTATTGTGAAAATAGGAGTATCCTATCATATCTTAACAACTCTGCATGGATCTGCCACGATATTTTTAAGAAAATATGTTGCCTTCATATTAATTGAACTTCACTCTACTTCTAAGAAACTATTCAAGAATTCTACAGTGCCATACAGTGCCAGATTATTAACTACAGGAGACCAATGTATATTCCAAACACTGGTGACATAAGAGTGATGTAGGAGTTCCGAATCAAAGCTCACAGGATGGAACAGATGTTGCATTTTTGAAATCAATCTGCCAGGTAGGAGGAGAGCCAACTCTCTGACTTAGCCAGACAATTCAGAAGAATACTTTGGTTGCTGATGTTCAAAGATCCAGAAAGCAGGAAAATGCGTTCCCTTGGGTCTACCAAGCTTAAGATGTTTCACAGACATTCATACAAATAATTTCCATTCTCTAAAGCAGAAAAGTTATCAATCTCCACACATTAAAAACAAAACATTATACTTTACTAACTGGTGGTTATTATACTTCTTTTAATATTGCAGTTTATTGCTCACCATTTTCAATACATTTTAAATTTCAAAATATTGTATAATTCAGGAAATGCTGTATTAAAATGTGTGCTATTTATATTGTTTGAAAATAGGCACACTGATAAATTTGCATTTGGTTTTGATGAACCAGACATAAAATATACAATTATATTTTATGCAAACCGCCCAAGGAGCTGCTGATACAGTTCTATAGAGGAATTATTGAGTCTGTCATCTTCACCTCTATAACTGTCTGGTTTGGCTCTGCAACCCAACAAGACAGACACAGACTTCAGATCATAATTAGAACTGCAGAAAAAACAATTGCTACCAACCTGCCTTCCATTGAGTAACTGTATACTGCACAAGTCAAAAAGAGGGCTGTGAAAATATTTACAGACCTCTCACATCCTGGCCATAAACTGTTTCAACTCCTATCCTCAAAACTACACTATAGAGAACTGCACACCAGAACAACTAGACACAAGAACAGTTTTTTTCCAAATGCTATCACTCTGCTAAACAAATAATTCCCTCAACACTGTCAAACTATTTACTAAATCTGCATTACTATTAATCTTCTCATCATTCCTATCACCCATCTCCTTCCACTTATGACTGTATGACTGTAATTTTGTTGCTTGTATACTTACGATTTATGTTGATATTGTTTCCTGATTGCTTATTTGTACCCTATGACTATCATTAAGTGTTTACCTTATGATTCTTGATGAATGTATCTTTTCTTTTTATGAACACTTAGAGCATATGTACCAAGACAAATTTCTTGTGTGTCCAATCACACTTGGCCAATAAAAAACTCTATTCTATTCTATATGGTTTAAATTTCAAAATATTGTATAATTCAGAAAATGCTGAAGTATGTATTAAAATGTGTGCTATTTATATTACTTGAAAATAGGCACATTGATAAATTTGCATTTGGTTTTGATGAACCAGACATAAAATATACAATTATTTCTTATAGTTAGTAAGGGATGGTTTTATTGGATCAAAAGACACAGGTTGGTATATGGAAACAGAAAAAAAAAAAGAACTAAGGATTGCTTTAAAAAGAAATAATATTAAAATGGATCAACTAGTTGCCTTTTTATTTTGTTGAAGATTAGAACTTTAGGGATGCATATGTTTACAGGTTCACACTGTGCTATAACATAGAATGTCAACAGTTATGCTTGCAAATCATAATACCAGCTCATCCCACTGCCCTAATAGTGCTGACAAAGGGTATATTATCTTCAGACTCCTAATTATACACTTTCAATATACTGTATTTAAGCTCAGCTGGAGTGTTGGAATTTCAGTAGTGCTATCTTACCTGCATCACAGAACTACTGTAGAGCAGGAATGTCCAACCTTAGCAACTTTAAGACCTGTTTTCAAGTTGCCAAGATTGGACAACCCTGCCTAAAGCATTCTGTAGTATATCATGCCTTAGAGATAAACTTATTTTGTAAGAACAAGAAAACACTAAGATTTCTATAGCTTTAGTCTTAGTTTTTAAGATAATTTACCATTTGTCTAACAGGTAAGTGAGGATTTTGGTGTTGTTGTTTTTTGACTTTGGGTTGGAAATATGTATGTTCAGAAAACTGTGGATCTACTCATTAAATATTTTTGAGGTGAAAATATTAACATTGCTTGAGTAGCATTTTCTTGAATTGCTTAAGTGGTCTAAGGGAGAAAAACATATTTATTTTACTTAGACACTATTTGACTCCAATTTGGGCAGCTCACAGCATAAAACCAACAGAAAAAAAATATACAAAAAAGAGAAAGACTGCATAACAGTAAACACGTAAACAATGAAAATGGCGTGCAACCATTGTTTTTTAAAGTACATAATGTTTTCCTTTAGCAAAATCAGGGGTGGGTTTCACTTACCTTTGCTACCAGTTCACTTCTGCGCATGCGGTAGCAACCCACCACTGAGCAAATTCCTGATTTTTTTCTTTGGTATATAGCTTTTGATTTAAAAGATTGCAATATTAAGAGTCTAACCAGAATTGTTTATCTCAGAGTGAAAGAAAATTAACTGAATTCTTTTCATTCATTTTTCAATATGTGCATTCCTTAATTAATAAAGGGAATGGAAACACATTAGGACATTTATCAAAGGAGACTGGTGAAGAATAAATAGATTCTGGTATAGTATTATAATATATGCTGTATATATTCTTCCACATACCTCAAAAAGTTTCATGAATCACACATGCCACTCTGGAAAAAAACTATGTTTCTGAATTACATTGTTTTCATACTGAGTTGGCAGTAAGTGATAGATTACAGTTCACTGCTGAACATGGGCATATTGTTCATAAAATAAACATTCTACTACCATAAAATTTCTACAGGGTCATGTTTCTATTCATTCTCCTTCACAGAGTTTGAAGAAAAAAAATGAAGAAAAAAAAAAACACCAAAAACCTGAAGCCTTGAAGCTAAGTAATATATTCTGTGCACTGTAGTTTGATGCAGTTGGGCACCCACACCAGTATTAAATTTTCTCATTCAGAAAAAAATGCTCAATAACTTAGGAGGACAGGGCACTGCTTGACCTTTTCAGCAGCTCGAATCCTCTCCTCCCAAATCATCATTCATCATATTCTGAAATTTATTTGAGAAAATAGGTATTTAAATTGCTCTAAAAAGGTATTGCAAGATCATATATTTTGCAGGGACAAACTACCAAAGAAGATTATTAATACTCTATTGAGTATTAATACTATGAGTAGCATGTATACATACAACCAGGGGTGGGCTTCAAAAAATTTAGCAAGGGGTTCTCTGTTCAGTTGCTGGGTGGGTATGGCCATGGTGGGTGTGGCCTTGTCATCTCCTGCACCATGGCAGAGGGGGGGGGGGCTTTTTGTCCTCCCCGGGCTCCGGAAACTGTCCTCAAGTCTTTGGGAGAGCAAAAGCAGCCTCCCCAGGCTTCAGAACCCCTCTGGAGGCCAGAAATAGGCTCATTTCCAGCCTTCCTGAGCTTCCGGTAGGCCCATTTTTTGCTCTCCCTGAGCCTCCACATGTAGTTTGCACTTACCTGTATCCAAAATGGGCTGAATGGGGATTCCTGGGAGGGGCATGGTGGGGTGGGAAGCGCCAGCCAGGAGTGGGATTTGGAGGTTCTCTGAACTATACAGAATCTTAGCTAGAGATTCTCCCAAACCCCTGTGAACCCCCAGCAGTCCAGCCCTTTGTAGACACTATCCAAATTCACTGTATGTGTACGTATACAGTGTAAGCTTACTTATACACTATATATAAAACTTAATTGGCATGAAATTTAATGGATGTGCCTTACTCTGCATATCTTTATCATGTATACAACCAATTTTGTTGTAAACATGATGAACAATGACAATAAAGGCTATACTATACTCTATGCAATTCTCATTCATTTTTGGCTGTCTGAAAGACCTAACCAGTTTTTATGCACTCTCATTTCTGATTATATGATTGCTGCAGATTAAAAATCTCTCTCCCCCCTCCCTCCTCCCTCCCCCACTTGTGGTTTCTGAATAAATAGTTAAACACATAAAAGTGTGTTTGTATACAATGAGTGTACTGGTAACTGAGGAGGAGACACAGAGCCTGGTCAGTCAATTAGTTGCTGGAGAAACAAATGAAGTCCTGGAAGTACTGATGTAAAATCCAGAAATTTGGTCAAGAACTGTCAGTTAGGCTATATTAAGGACCAGAGTCCACATGAATGCCTAGAACTATGTTGATAAAGGCTATGGTAAACCTGACTGTATTTTCCATTCCTTTTGTAAGTGATGTCAGTTTGTTTCTAATGCTTCTCCTTTTATGGACTTAAATCATGTTTTTCTATTTGCTATTGTGTACTTTCTCCATGGTCATCTCTGGAGTTCTCTTCAAGAATGTAACAGGAATCAGGAACAAATATAAAATATGGACCATGAATCTGGATGCCAAACTTGTTTCCAGCAAGTGGGTGGCAGCTTCTGCAGAGTTTAAATTTCTTCCCTGCTAAGCATAAACAACTGCAGCTTGCCTCTTGCAGATGGTGCCAATGAAGAGGCATCCAGTTGGCTTGTGGAAATAGCAGCTTGTTGCATAATTAATTGCAAAGCTCTGGTTCTATTAGGATTCAGAGTCTTTATACTGGGAGACTATTACATGCCCAAATATGGAAAGATTTGGCATGACCCATCATGGAGGAATGGTTGCTGAAATTCACAGAACTAGTTGAGATAGCCAAACTGACTTGTTGGATTAGGGAAAGGTCATTACTGACATTCATCAATGACTGGAAATCCTTGTGGAAATCCTTTCTGTATTAAAAATTATTTTGTGACTTACAGTTTCAGTTATTATAAATAATAGGTTAGATTCTAGCTCACATGGCATGCTGTTATTGCTTTTTATGTTTTGAGTTTTTCGGGAGTCTTTTCAATTTTGGCACTCCCTAAAATTTGGCACCCCTAAGCCGGTGTCTACTCAGCATTATTCTAGACCTGATCCTGGATCCAACTTTATTCAGGATCAGCTTGGCTGGCATCATACAAACAAATATTTCATTGTAGAAAGATGTCTCTATGATATCAGCAAGCTGAGCCAGAAAGAAAGTGGATATCTTACATTCATTCCCATAGGAATCCATAGCAGACTTTTTAATATAGCTCTAACAATAACTTTGCTGTCCTGAATAGTCCATTTGTTGTTAAAGCATATATTTAATGATTGAGAAATAGGCAATGTATTTACATTTATTCATAGCAGATTAGATGTTGTTTTCAAAGATAAAGAAAAACATATATAATACCATATGTGTTTAGCAATGACAGAAAACTTTGGCAATCAAGATCAGATCAAAAAACACTTCAGAGAATTTAATCATGTATTTCAAAGTAGACTTAAGAACATATATTTTAGAACCAAGATAAAATATGAATGTTTAATTTGCCATCTTTTTTTCTTATCACAAGTGTTTCTGATTCCAATGCTAATAACCTAGTTGATGCTGATCGCTAACAGTGCTAGTCTTAAAAAGAATCTGAACTAACTTTTGTTGCAAGAAGAAACTGTTAATTAGCTTTTCATTTTGAGAATGACTAAATGGAGGCTTACCATTATCTATGCAAAGGTCAACATGCCTTCATCAGTACTCACAGAACTGAGAAAAAGGATGATTGGAAGAAGTTTCTGTAAGCAATTTCCTTAAGGAGCAATGGCATCTCTTCTTCTAGTCTTGGCACAAAATCTCTGATGATGCGATAATGAAATTATGAGACTGCAGAAACTGAAGTGTTCTGAAAACAGCTTATCAATCTTTTTTTTTAGATAACGGCAAGAACATATGCTCAGTTCATATAATGTACACCACTCCCTGCATCTGCAACCACACTTCATAGAGTATTCTTCTATTCTCATAAGCAGCAAGAAAGGCAAAGAGGCATATCTTTCTTCATATTTTGCTCTCTTAGTAAACCGAAATCAATATACTAAATTAAAAAAATATTTAATATTATTTTAGTTGTGGTCCATAAAGAGAGCAAAATATAAGAAAGACTTTGCTCCTTGCCTTTCTTGCTGTATTTTTTTAGGCATCTCCCAAATACCTACTCATGAGAATACAGGAAGTCTTTTACTTACAACAGATCATTTAGTGACCATTCAAATTTACAACAGCACTGAAAAGTGGCTTATGACAGTTTTTCACACATACAACTGTTGCAGTATCCCCATAGTCATGTAATCAGAATTTGGATACTTGGCAACTGACTCATATTTACGACAGTTGCAATGTCCTGTTGTCATGTAATCACTTTTTGTGACCTTCTTACAAACCAAGTCAATGGGGAAGCCAGAATCCCTTAACAACTGTGTGTTGTGGCTCCGTTGCCTGAGCCTGGGCTATCGACAGATGCAGACTCTGAGAGTGAGGAAGAGGAGTTGGCAAGGCCTCCCTCTCCAGGACCCTCCTCTCTGGCAATGCCTTCGGAGGACACCGAAGGCCAAAAGATAGGCTCAGAGCCAAGCACGTCCCCGCAGCCACAGGTGGACAGCGATGAAGGAGATAAGTGCTGGCTGGACCCTCGCCAGAGGCGCAGGGAGAAGCGTGCGCAGCAGAGGGGAAGGCGTGCCAGAGATTAGCTGAGTCACTGGACCACACCCCACAGGGTATAAATGTGGGTGTGGTGGCCGGTTCAGTTTGTGATGAGCAAAAACTAGAAATAATCCATAATCTCTGCATTACTGGACTTTGCCTGCTTTATCAGACTGCATTTGGATTAATCCTTGTATTGTTGAAAACTCTGCCTGTTTTATCGGAATGCTGGCAGTCTAATCTTTGTTTTGTGTGAGTAAAGTCTGAATTGGCAGCTAGACACTGAGTTGCTGCCAGCTTTATTTTCAAAGAATTTTGTCGTGTGGCTTATTAACTCTGTGCCGTCTGTGGGGGTGCGTGAGTGGAACGGGGACAGAACACTGTGTTACTAACTTAGCAATTGCAGAGATTTACTTCACAACTGTGGCATGAAAGGTCATAAAATGGGACAAAATTCATTTAACAAATGTTTCACTTAGCAACATAAATTTTGGTTATAATTGGTTATTATCATTTGTGGTTATAAATTGAGGACTACCTGTAGTAGAATATTCTATGAAGTGTGGTTTGTGGAGGTTGCAGATGCAGACATTGGTCTAAGTCTGTGATGGAGAACCTATGGCACACGTGCCCAAAGTGGCATGTGGGATCATGATGCCTGGCATGCATGGCATTGCCCGTTCCTCTCCTGGGTTTCTGGCATGCATGCACATGTGATGATCAGCTGGCCTTTTTGCATGCGGCAGTGCCGGAAACTAGAAGAGCTGATCTTCCGTTTTCCTGCATGAGCATGCGCACCGGCCAGTTGATTGTCAGGTGTGCATGTGCACCAGAAACCCAGAAGAGTAGCTGGCTGAAACTGGAAGTTTAGTAGCTGAAACCAGAAGTTCATTTTCGGGGGCGTGCATGCACCCTGGGCAGCTCTTCCGGGATGTGGCCCAGACGCACACACGCTCCCTTTTTGGCACTCGGTGCCAAAAAGGTTCGCCATCACTGGTGTAAGTTATATGAATATATGGACAGTTCACCCAACTGAAAATATTTCTTGCAATTATCTAAAAAATATTGAAAAGTTGTTTTTAGAACATTTCAGTTCCTGTAGTCTTATAACTTCATTATTGCATCATCAGAGATGACAATTGCTGAATCTGTATTTACTTGACATGTTTTCTAGAGTTTAATGATAGAACATTTACTTTTTAAAAAACCGTTTTGGAAACGAAACAGAAAGCTGTTATATACAAAAAAAACCTTGTTATACAGTATTCTCCACATGAATGTCTTTTCTTCCTTCTTCTGTCTTTAAGGCTCCCAAAGGGAATTTCCGGAAATCACCTTCAACTGACTTCTAGATCAGAGCTGCTTTTACAACTTGAGAAAGAAAGCTCTTCTTTAGATCTTTAAAGGTGTAGGAGTTCAGAAAAGTGCTTTAGTTTAACTAAAACAAGTTCTATAGAATTAAATCACTTAAAAACTTCCAGTTCACTTTAATGAATTCATTCTGCGATAAATGATAATCCATCTTCAAACCAGGGGTGAAATCTAAATTTTTTTACTATCAGTTCTGTGGGCGTGGCTTAATTAGTGGGCGGGGCTTGGTGGTAAGGTGACTCGGTGGGTGTGGCCAAGTCAATGTCACTTCTTTGCCCTTTTTTAACCTACAAAACACAACACAACACAACTGGCTCACCCACAATGTAAAAACAGCTGTGCTAGACCCAAAATGGCCCCTGCAACAAGCAGGAACCTCACACAGCCACAAAAAGCCCCAAAAAACAACTTTCACACTTTGCACACACACAACACAACACAATACAACTGGCTAACCCACAATGTAAAAGCAGCTGTGCTAGACCCAAAATGGCCCCTGCAAGAAGCAGGAACCTCACAAAGCCACAAAAAGTCCAAAAAAACAACTTTCACATTTTACACACACAAAATTCCACATACAGCTTTGTGAGATTTTGTGTGTTTGTGTAGTTAGAGTGAAATACTACAGAAACACACTAAATCTCAGAAAGCTGCACAAATATTGTTTTATTTTAATTTATTTTTATTTTTATATAAAAGCAGCTAAATTTAAAACTTCCTAAACTTTAAATGGCTAGGTCTAAAAAAAGAACAACTAAAAAAAACCCCAATTAACTATTTTTTTTAAAGCTCCCAAAGGGGAAAAAAACTTACCCAATAGAACAGGGGTCTCCAACCTTGGCAACTTTAAGACTTGTGGACTTCAACTACCAGAATTCCTCAGCGAGCTTTGCTGGGAGTTGAAGTCCACAAAGTTGCCAAGGTTGGAGACCCCTGCAAGGCAGGCAGGAAGGCAGAAAAAGCTGCTCACCGATTAGCTTGATTGGAGGCAGGGAGATTCAGTTGCTTGCTGATGCAATGGATTGCAGGTATTACAGCAAGCGAAGCAAGGCAGGCGTTGCGACCAGCAGCTAAGGTAAGCAAGCTGGAGGCTGGGGGGGGAGGGGAGGAGGGATTTTTGCTACCGGTTAGCAGGCAACTCAGCTGGGATCGTCAGAGCTTGGACCGTCAGAGCCATTTAAAAGAAAAAAAAAGCTCTGATGATCGCGCGGCTCAGCTGGGCATGGGGGGCAAGGGCAGGGATTTTTGCTACCGGTTCTCCGAACTGCCCACCGCCATCGCTACCTACTCGCCCGAGCTGGTCCGCACCGGGAGCATTTCACCCCTGCTTCAAACCAAGAAAAACTGGGTACAGTGGAGTTGGGAATTAAAATTTGAATTGAAATATCTCTTAATCATGATTATGTGTGTGTGTACAGTATATGTATATCGGGTGGGTTCTATTTACCTTTATTACCAGTTTGCAGCAGGGCTGCGCGCATGCACGATCAAAGCGTTCACACACGCTCTTCTGCACAAGCACAGAAGCGTTTTGATGACATTGGGGTCCGTGGGCAGAGCCTCCCGCCAGTTTTAGTACCGGTTCTATAGAACCGGTGCAAACCGGGGGCAACCCACCACTGATATATATGCATAATAAAAATCTCTTCTCATTCCTTTGAGTGTCTTCCTCAATCTCAGGTCCTTGAGGCCTGGGACTTTAAGGGTTTAGCACAGTATCTTAGCTGTTCTTAACTCTAATCTTCTGACAGAGGTCTGATGTGGTTCCTGGGATCTGTTGGAGCCACTCTTCCAGCTTAGGTATCACTGTCCTGAGTCCTCCTACCACTACTGGGATCATTTTGAACTTTACTTTCAACATCCTCTCTAGTTTCTCCTTTAGGTGCTAGTATTTCTCCACTTTCTCATCAGTTTACCCCCTGCTATCATTTAGCACTTCTATGTTTATCATCACTGCTGTCTTCTGATCTATAATTATAATGCTTGATTTTCCAGAATCTCCCTGTCTGTTTATATAACTACACCAATTATAGATAACATTCTCAATTTGCAGTTTGTGCACCATCGTTTGTAGTTATTATGATGCTTTTGCAATGTCTAGTTAATGTGAGGGAAATCAGAGTATCTGCAGAAATTTGCATATGCCTTGAAGTAGGTTTTATAGAAAATGAAAGATTCCTATAGAAACCCCAAATTTAATTTAATACACCAAAGGAATGCCAAGTAATTCTCCAGTATTATTTTTTTTAATCTTTCTTTCCTACTGTACTGTACATCTCATAACTGGTTAGAGAATAGTAGGGAGGACATAATATGAAATAGAAGTGGTCCTCATCTTACTCCTGCTCATTTAAGTATAGAGTGGAGTTATGATGGCCTCAGAAATGGAGCTTTTTAGCCTGTAAAGCACTTCCAAAAAATAAAGTTGTAAGTTGTTGCTTCCTTGGTGGGCTACACAATTCTAGCTGAAATCCTGAAGATTTCAGATCTGTTTTTGGTAGTTCTCTTTTGGGAACAGAGGGGAATTGAACGCCTTCAGCAGGGTGGAGAAACAGAGTCAAAATCTGAAAAACATTTCAGCTGCATTCCAGTATGCTGCTGAAGAAGTTCAGTTTCACTCCATTCATACATCAAATCTGAATTCCTTTAGTTGGCAGTTCTTTCAGCCAGCCCAAAAGATAAGAAGAAGCTGAAATCTAAGCAAGGAGAAGCCCTGTGGGTCCTGCATGTATCTCTTTGTTCAAAAACTGAAAATTGTGTTTGGCTTTTTTCAGATAAGATTTTTCAACTACTTAGAGGGGCAGTGCAGTAAGGAAAAAAGCATTTGGAGTCTGAGAGTGAGGAAGCCCTGAGAATCATAACGGCCATTTTCAGGTACTGAAAATCATGCTTGGATTTCAGCAGGGAGGAATTTAAGCTTCTGAATGGAATCTCCCAAGGTCTTACCCATCCACCCCACCACCCAGGCACCCTGTGCTGCTTATCCAGAACTCCATCCACTTAAACACCCACAAGCTCATTGTCAACCACAACCAGAAGAACCATGATTACACTCAATGAGAGCAGCAGTCATATGGATGTTTTGCTTAATCACTATTTCACTTAACAATGGAGATTACGCTCCCAATCCTATGCATAAATCAAGGCCTACTTGTAAGGTCAATGTCAAATGTTGTTTATGCAACCTGAACTGCAAAAGCAAATCATAATAAAAGATTTCATAAAATGAAGGTAGAAATGCAAATTAGGTTTAAATGCTTAACATATCTTATAAACAACATTATAAAAATAGCAATAAAAATTGTAAAGACCTTGGAAATGTTCTTATTGGAGCTAAGCTTACTAATGTCTGCATATTACAATGTAACTATGAACACTGATCAGTAAAATCATTTCCCATTTGGCCTAGTAGGTATACTGAAACTGTTCTCTATTCCCCATGCACAGCTGGAATCAAAACCAAGAATCCATGTTAAAATTATCATGAAGCAAAGAGTACATTCTTAGGTAGCACATACAGAATATACTGTATACACTGCTCAAAAAAATAAAGGGAACACAAGCAGAAGACATCCGAGATCTGAATGAATGAAATAGCCTTATTAAATACTTTGTTCGTTACATACAGTAGTTTTGTGTTCCCTTTAATTGTCTGAGCAATGTATAAACTACTGTATGTAACGAACAAAGTATTAAATAAGGCTATTTCATTCATTCAGATCTCAGATGTCTTCTGCTTGTGTTCCCTTTATTTTTTTTGAGCAGTATATATTAATATATTTACTCATTAAGTTTTTTCTACCACATTCTTCTAAAACATACATATAATTTATCTATAGCATTTAGATGCACTTAGATTTATAGAAATCATCTATAGCAATTAGATTTACATCCAAAATATCCATAATCTAAAGGCTGATTAACATAGACTTGAGGGGAGAAAATTGTCCACCAAGACAGGAACATTTTTATCAAAATAAAACTATTTAGACTAATGGAAGAATTTCTAGGAGATTGTCGTAGCCAACAATTGCTTTATTTTCCCAAACAATATTTGCTTCTGGCTATGATGGCTAAGAATAAAGTTCCAACATTCATGACTGCAAGAGGCTTTAGTTTGAGAAATCCAATTCAACATTTACTTATATTATTATTTAATTTGTATTTTACAATTTCATTCCAAATGATTTACCAAGGTCTATAGTGTTGAAAATTACTTACTATGTTATTATAGTTTCATTCCTCTTTATGGAAGTATTACCATATTTTTTGCACTATAAGACACACATTTTCTCTCCAAAAAGTGAGTGGAAGTGTCTGTATGTCTTATAGAATGAATATTTGTTATGATATTTTGAGGATCAGACTCAATGATGAATTCAGAAGCAATTTCTTCAGTTAAAGGAGAGTTTATTCATAATAGGCATTCTACTTATTCTGTCAGATTTACAGTGAGAAGCAAACGTGAGGTGAATGCACTCTCTATTTATATCAAAGGGGAGGAGTCAAGGAAGGGGGTGATTACACATGAATACATTAAAGGAGGAGGAATAAATTAACTCTTAATATCCTGTACATATATACATATCTCTTGTTATAGAATAAGGCATTTACTTATGACAAATCCCCCTCTAAATGCCGATTCGACATATGACAATGATTGCATTCGGATTCAGAACTATATAGTACTTGTAATTTTGATGTCAAATATTTGTGTTGTTTAGAAGGTAAAGGTTTAGTTAATATATCAGCTATTTGTTCTGAGGTTTCGCAGTGGATTGCTTTAATGAATCCATCCTGAGATAATTGTCTCACGTGTTTAAATTTGATATCTATATGTCTGGACCCTTGACCAATGGCATCAGATCTTGATATTTCTATAGCTGCCTTATTATCTTCATGTATGACAAATGGTAGTATTGGATTTTTCCAAATATCAGATAATAAATCATTAAACCACACTAAATTATTTGAGGCTTTAGATAAACAGACGTATTCTGCCTCTGTTGTGGAAGTCGCTACTAAATCTTGCTTCCCAGTGTACCAGAATATTGGGCAATCATTTAAAAATAATACATAACCTGAGGTGCTCTTTCTACATTTGATATCACCTGCCCAGTCTGCATCAGCGTAACTGGTGATAATAGGTTCTTTAATATTATTGGGTTCTAAGAGTAGGCAGAAATCTATGCTGTGTTTTAGATATCTTAGTATTCGTTTAACTGCTTCCCAATGATACATAAGTGGCTTACTTACATGTCTAGATAATAAATTAAGTGGCAGAGCTATATCAGGCCTGGTCCAATTAGATATATACAAGAGAGAACCAATAATTGATCTATACAATGTATTGTTCTCGAACTCAGGTGAAGATTCATCCATATTCCTTAGAAAATCAGTCTGCATAGGAGTATCGCAAGGCTTGGCATCTCTTAAATTGCATTTTTCCAGAAGTTCTATAATTTTATCTCTCTGGGATAGTTTGAATCCCTTTCTTGTCTTATTGATTTGAACTCCAAGGTATTTGTTTACCCTTCCTAGCGACTTTAAAGAGAAATGTTCACTTAGCTTGGATACAAATAAGTCTTTCTTTTCTTTATGTTTGCCTATATACAAAATATCATCCACATAGATTAACACAAATTCTAATGATTCACCTTCCTTTCTAACAAAAAAGCAATTGTCTGCAGTTGTGGCTTTGAAATTCATATTTTTAAGCACGTTGACTAGACATTCATACCAACGCTTGCCAGATTGTTTTAATCCGTACAAGCTTTTGTTAAGTAACCAGGTCTCATTTCTATTTGTACATTGGCTATGAGGTGCCTTTACATATATCTCTTTGTCGAGCTTTGCATGTAAGTATGCAGTCTTCACATCATATTGAAAGACATCAAGATTGAGTATAGCCGCTATGACTAAAGCTGTCTTAACACTTTCGGTTCTTACAGTGGGAGAGTATGTGTCAGTGTAATCCTCAGGATATTTTTGAGCATAACCTTGTGCGACTAATCTAGCTTTATATAGTTTATTACCCTCTTCTAAATCTTTGATTTTGAATATCCACCTGGTGCCTATAATTGTCTTGTTCTTAGGGGCAGGGACTGGTGTAAATACACCTAATTCACGCAAGCTGTTCATTTCTTTTGTTATGGCTAATTCCCATTTTTCTCTTTCATCCATGGAAAGTTTTAACACTTCCTCGTATGTGTTGGGTGTTGGTGTTTTGTCATTCACACACATTATATAATCCTTATACTTATTAGGTAATTGTTTTCTGTTACACCTTATTGTTCTTATTGGAATGCTCTCATTATCGTGTAGATACCTTGCTTCCTTTTTGGTTAATGAATCTGTTTTTATCCTGGTATGGTTACCTGTCCATGTTTTGTTTTTGTCATCATGTGAGTTATGTTCATGTTTCTCTCTTTCTATTTTGTCTTGTTGTTTAATGTTGGGTTTTGTATTTTGGATTATCTCGTTAAGATGTATCTTAGACCAGTTGGCCTGTTCATGAAACACTGCTGTTCTTGAGACTATGAATTTGTTATTACTGTCAATGAATCTATATCCTTTTGTGCCTGTTTCGTATCCCATGAATCTGAGCCTTCTGGATACATTATCTCCCTTACGTCTTAATTGTTTTGGTATGTGTACGTCTGCTGTAACTCCAAATATGTGCATGTGTGATATTTTTGGTTTCCTATTGTACATTACTTCGTATGGTGTTTTATTTAGGATGCTAGACCAGGTCCTATTTTGGGTATAGTTTGAATATAGTAATGCTTCTGACCAGAATTGTTTTCCTAAACCAGCATCTTCTAATGTACATCTAATCATGGTTTGCAGTGTCGAGTTCTTTCGTTCTGCTGTACCATTCTGAAAAGGAGAAAATGGGCTAGTCGTGAAGTGTAGCATTCCTTTGTCTTTTAACCATTGTGAGAATTCTTTTGACATGAATTCGGATCCCCTATCTGTCATGATTTGTTTTATTTTGATATTGTGTTGTGTTTCTACACGTTTGTAAAATTCTTTGAATTTTTGGAAAGTTTCATCTTTGTGTTTTAAAGTATAAACAAATCCATAACGGCTATAGTCGTCTACAATAGTTAGGAAATATCTTTTTTTGTAAGTGATGGATGGTGTTAATGGACCAACCAGATCCATATGTACCAGATCAAAAATTTGGTTAGAGGTCCTTGTTGCCCTCTTTGGTTTTGGGTTTGTTCTGAGTTTTGAGGATTTACATACTGAGCATTCCAAATAGTTTTTACAATCCTTTATTTTGACGCCATCAGCATGTTCAATCATTTTTTGTATTACAGGGAAACTTGCATGTCCCAATTTTCTATGCAACATGTGTGCGCATTCATCATGAATTGGTTTGCCTATATTGGGCCTTTTGTTATTGTGTGTATCACTAGTGGGTGTGTCTTTGTGGTTACAGTGTGTATTGGGTCCTTCATTGTCATTGTTGTTACTATGTTCACTGTCTATGTTAATGTCGTCATCAGTGTTTGTATTGATGTTATGCAACCATTTATCTTCTGTTACAAGGAAGGGTAGGCCCCCTTCGATAATTGCACTATTCAATTTAGTCCCATCCTTTTCTAGTATTGCTTTTCCCCCAGAGAAGATTATATTTATGTTGAAATCTTGGCTTAATTTCACTGCACTAAGTATGTTATGTGATATTTCTGGTATCAACAATACCCCCTCTACTTTACCTAAACCAGGTATATTTACATCTCCTTTCCCTATGACTTGAACATTTTCTTGATTGGCTACTCTTATCATAAATTTATCATTTGTGAATGAAGACAGTATTTTCTTGTTATTTGTTGTGTGATTAGTCGCCCCTGAATCTATGAGCCAAGTATTGTTTTTTGATTTTTGTGTGATGACATCGTTATGTTTATCTAATCCATTTAATGATCCTGATTTTCTGTCCCTTGAATTATCCCTATCCTTTCTGCGTTCTCTGTAGTTTGGGGAGTCTCTATATCTGTATCTATCAATAGATGATTGCCTGTCTTGATATCTACCCCTATAATCATGGTTTTGTCTTTCCCTATGAAACATGGGGCAATCTCCCTTAGAGTGTTTTCTGGATCCACAATTGTAACATTCAATTGTTTTTTGGTGATTCTCTTGGAAGGCTACTCTTTTTGCCTGTCTGTGTTCTGTGTATGCATTGTATCTACTTTTCCTCAAATTATCTTCAGCTATTAACTTATTTGACAGACTTTCTATGGATAAGTATCCTAGATTGATTGAGTCTAAATGTGATATGTAGTTATCCTATGATGAATCTAATGAGTTAAGGATAACGCTTTTCATTGTCTGTTCTGATATTATTTCTCCTCTTAGATGTAATTCTGCTCTGGTTTTGTTTAAGGATATTAAATGTTCACTTATGGTGGTTCCAGATCTTAATTTGGCTGAAAAGAAATCTTTAGACATTCTAGTGGTTGTTGCTACACTTTCACTATGAAATAATTTAAACATGCATTGAATTATTTCAGAAACAGTAAGATTATGCTTAATACTGTAGTACATGGCAGGTGATATGCTAGAAATTATTAAATAGAATGCTCTGTGATGCAGGCAGTCCATTTTTAGAGTCCAAGGTCTTTTGGGAGGATTGGTTATAAAAAATAATAAATTTTCTTTCATAAAGACAATCTGAATTTGTTGACACCATTCCTGTAAATTGATGCCATCAATTCTAAGTTTTGGGAAATCACTAGGTAGATTCCCAATATTACTATTCCCATTACTTACAACTGTGGGTAGTCCATGGTCCTGTAGATGTTGAAAATTGCAGAATGGTGTGGGTATTCTGCTGATGAGCTTGAAAGGTTCTTCTTTTTCATAAAGTTCATTGTAGTTCTCTGTGTTCATCTGCGCATGCACGTTGGTCATTTCTCTGCTGAAGCCGCTGGGAGAGGTTCTCTTTGCTGTAGCTCCCTCGTAGTGCTCTCCTTCTGATGATTCGGTCTCCGGCTCGATCTTGGGTGTTCTGCTGGCAGCTGTGGTTCGTCTCTTTTCTTTGGAGCTTTCTTGCTTGGGGTATTTTGTTCTTTGGATCGTTTGTGGTGTGGGGGAAATTTCGCAGGGCCCTCTGGGTTCAGGCGTCGTCATCATCGTTGTCCGGATCGAGTCGTGCAGGCTTTGAGGTGTTTGTTTATTTCTTCGTCTCTTTTGTATTTTTGCATTATCGGCTTTTATTGATTCTTTTGAAATTGTTAGACTTGTGCCAAATGTTTTAAATAGTTTTCTCATGGGTGTTTCGATTTCTTGTTCGGTGGATGATTCTTCTGTATCTGTTTCTGACTCTTCAGAAGAATAAATATAATTTTTGCTATTTTTTGTGTTTTTTCGCGCCAGAGTTTTTGAATGGTGCATTCTGATTGGTTCAGCTGTGTTCATTTCTGTGGCCGGTTGAAGAGAAGATGGCTGCCTTTCAAAATTTTGAGCGGGACCTCTGGTCTTGCTTCTGGTTATTTTTTCTTTCGTTGTAGGTTCGCTCACCATTTTTGTATTTTCGGGTTTGGCTTTTTCAATTTCTTTTTCTCTCGCTGCTCCATTTTCTTCCAAGAAGTCTCGGAGTTCCGCGATGAGTTTGTGGTCATCTTTTTTACTTTTTATTAGCCTCAGTATCTCCGAACTGAGGTCTTTGTCTTTTATTTCGTTTTCTTCTTGGTTGTCGGTTTCATCTGCTGTTTCTTTGATGTCTGTGGTGTTATCTTCAGATTCTTTGATTGTTGTATTTATTGGTTCATCGATCATTTCTTGATCTGTTTTTGTTTCTTTATCATTTGCCCTGGTATTGGGTCTTTCTTTTTTATTCTTGAGGTTTTCTTTCTTAGACATGTTGGATTTTATTGAGTCAGTTCAACCATCCTCTGCTACCAGTTTGTTATGATATTTTGAGGATCAGACTCAATGATGAATTCAGAAGCAATTTCTTCAGTTAAAGGAGAGTTTATTCATAATAGGCATTCTACTTATTCTGTCAGATTTACAGTGAGAAGCAAACGTGAGGTGAATGCACTCTCTATTTATATCAAAGGGGAGGAGTCAAGGAAGGGGGTGATTACACATGAATACATTAAAGGAGGAGGAATAAATTAACTCTTAATATCCTGTACATATATACATATCTCTTGTTATAGAATAAGGCATTTACTTATGACAATATTGCTGTTGGGGGAAAGGGTTGGTGTGACTGTCACTGTTGCCACTGTTCACCACCGGCAGGGAACACTGGAGCCTTTGTTGCCGAGCAGCTGATCAGCGGTATTCTGGGAGGCCGATCCACTGCCAATCCAGGTGGTGTTTCTAGGTGGCAGCGGGGATAGGTGACACCGGCAATCCCCGCTGCCTAGAATAGCTGATTGGTGGTATTCCGGGAGGCTGAACCAACTGCCAATCATCTGCTTGGCAGCAAAGGCTCCAACATTCCCTGGCAGTGGCAGAAGGTCAGCTCAGTTGACTGATGGTGGGTGCAACGGAGCGGAGCCCTGACGAACCATGTGCTGGGGCTGTGATAAAGTGCTGAAGCTCACCAGACTGTTTGCTGTTTGCTGCAAGGATGCTAGCTATATGAATACCAAGTGGATGCTGGGAGGCAGAGGCATTTTTTTCCCTTGTTTTCCTCCTCTAAAGCTAATGTGTGTCTTATGACGCAGTGCGTCTTATAGTGCGAAAAATACGGTACATATTATAAACGCTCTCTGTATCTTTGTATCTGTATTGCTACCAATTTAATTGTTCACATTTTGAAAGAAAACAATAAGGAACATAGTCCATCATTATTATGCACTAAATGTAAGCTGGTTCATCAGCTTTCCATGCTCCAGCAACATCATATTTTTTCCCATAGCAGCTTGTGTCATAGCTATGGCCAATACAATTCAATTATTATAGGATGGTCTTATCTGAGTATTAGAATGAGTTATAAAAACAAATAGTATAGGATTGTGTTGGGATTTTTTTTGCCTTTGATCCAAATGGGAGTCTTAGGAGAGAAAGAAGGGTGGAAATTATAAAATATGCATCTCGATAAGCTAATTCTTTGCAAATACAGAAGGGATCAAGATTATGGTGTGACATGATGATGAACATTTCATCGCTTTGATAAAATCTTGATTTGCTACATAGGCACACCAGGCCAGTTGGCCTTATTCTTTCTCCATACATTTCTCCACACAGAAGAAGGCAAGAACACATTTCTCTTTAAACTTCCTTTTTTTTTTAATGGCAGGGAAAGCATAACAATTGTTCTCTTACCCTTGCTATCATTAGAGAAGTGACAGGCACCATTTGGTTTAACTAGAAGAGGTGAAGAGTAGAAACTTGCCCTTAGACCCAATTCAGTTCCTCAAACATTGCTATAAGAACATTCGCGTTACTGACCTATAATACAGTGATTATTTTGATCTTCTTTCCTGTGAACCAAGTTATATTTTCACTACCTTTTAACAGATTAAAAACTCTACATTGTTATTTCAGTTTAAGCTCTCTACTGTTTTTAATTTCAGTAAAGCAAAGATGGAAAACAAAATGACACTACCAACATTGACAATTCTATGGTTTGACAGATATTGCTGCAGGGAGGGATTGTACTTGATCCTATTTTCTTTATAGTGATTAATGATCTAAGAGAAATATTACAAAGCATGTTAATTAAATGTAAAGAGGTTACTTAAAAATATTGATAAAATTTAGAACCAAGAGGATAATTTTACCAAATTTATATATAGGCAGATAATAGAGAAAATAAAGAATGGAAAATATTATCTAGTTAAAATCTTAAGGTAATACTTTTATATGAAATTAAAGTTGTCACCACATTATAGCCTAGAGCGATTCAAACAGAAAGAACCTAATGGTTAATTAACTGATTTTGCTATTTGTTATCAATCGCATATATGGCCAAAAAAGTTATAAGCAAATAGTATAAATAGTAAAAAAATCTTAAAAGTATGTAAAAATACTTCTTCTTTCCTATCTAACATTTGCAAGTTAATTTATAATAATAATGCCAAGCAACTAACAAAATAAAATCTAGTTATGAACAACTGTCCTAGAATAAATTTGATAGTTTTTGTGTTTCACAAGATTGCAAAGTGCTTTAAGTAATTGGAGCTTGAAACAAAACATGGGTGCATTGAGAATTTTGTTTTGACCTTGACACAAAACTTGATCATTTTATATGCATTGCTTCAAATGTTCTGACTAATGGTTTGATGCTTGGTGTTTGGTTTGATGCTTTATGGCTTGTGATTTGTTTGCTTTTTTCAATTATTTTTTAGCTTAGTCAGTAGAATTAGAGACCAGTCATGTTCCTGAGGCTATGATTTAGACTGGATCAGGTCAAATGGGAAAACTTCAACTACACTTATGGTCAAATAGAAAAATAAGTTCTCAATCACACACTTGCTATTCTACTGGGTAAAAAAAAATAAAAATCTTTGTACAGAATTTAGAATTCATGTGGGTAAAGTGTGAGAATGAGGAAGAGGTCTGAAAATTGCTTCTAATCAATATAACAGTAGGAGATGACCAGGCTAAGCTAGGTCAAATATGTCATCAGCTTGGGGTTGCCTTCCTCTCACAAGAGTCCATTAGGCCATAAGTCCATTCTCCTCTTGAATTGTGTTGGCTCTTTCTTGCACCAATTTGCCTGGACTGTGAGTAGAACAGATTCTTGTATATAGCAGGGGTGAAATTCAGCCAGTTCTATCCAGCTCGGGCAAACCAGGAGCAGCGGCTCGGGAGGCTCTGCCCACCCACGCAGAAGTCATGACATCCCTTTTTTGTGATGATTTTCAGCCTCTGTGCATGCACAGAAGGCTTTGCACAAGTGGCATGTGCACATTTGCGAACCAGTAGGGAAGGTAAGGGAATTTCACCCCTGGTATATAGGTAGCATGTAATAAACTTGAACAGCTTTGAACTAAATTCATATTCTTTGTTATTTGTGCCTGACAATGATTACAATTTTCTTTCCACCCACCCCCACACAATTAGCATGAATTGCTATTTTATCTTGCAGTCTAAGTAAATGAAAAATAAGGTATTGTTTCTATAAGTCAAATTATTTCTATAGCCAGGATATTATAAATTGACAGTTGGGTTCTTTTGTTCTAAGCTCTAAATAAAAAGTATTTTCCATTTTGCGGATATCCTTATATTAAAACAGATCAAAAACCAACTGATATGTGAATATCAGTTATAGACTTTTTCATGATTGCAGAATGTTGTTTCCATAAATAATCAGTATGACTTTGACTTAGCCCAAATTAAAACTTTAATATATATGTATGAGGTATGATTCTTTAACCTTTTGTTTAGTTTAGAGTACTAAACTATTTTTTTTCCATGGAGGTACCATTAAAGTTCCCATAAAAGCAAATGGAAGGTGGACAACCAACTGCTATCTTCCAATAACTTGTCTGGTTTAATATTATGCAATAATTCCTACATTTTTAGGAGAAAACTTCTTTTAAAACAGTAAAGCTATTTCTGTTCTAGAGCTTGAAATCTGGCCACTTTTAACAAAATTCAGCTTTCATGACTATAAATGGCCTAAAGATCATAAAGCCATTCAACCTTTTAAAATACAGCCACAATATTTGACTCATTGACCTCACATGGAAATGCAGATTTCTGCTGGTGTATAAGGGACTTCTCAGACTAGCTTCTAGCCCTTATTTTATTAACTAGAATTTCTCTTAGAGTTTGAATTTGCTAGATTATTTTCCTATTTCTTATTCATAAAGAAGAAAAAAAAAAGCTGTTTAGCATGATATTGTACATATTTTCTCACAAGCAAATCCTACTAAGTTTTGCCATATTAACTTCCAGGCTGATTTTGATCTTTGATTCAAAATCCCAAGAAAAAAAAATTCTATATACCATTCTTTTGGTAATATACAGAGAATCACATACAAAAATATTCATCAGCTTTCAACAGCACTTTAAAATTCATAGAACTGTATGAGACATATTTTTGATTCCAAAAGCAACAATATAAGAAAATTCCACTTTTATTACTTAATGCTTTTTATTTTATTATGTTTGCTTCCAGGTATTGTGTTATTGTCATCTTAGTGTGCAGTATTGTGCATTTCAGAAACTGTTGAAATAGTATCACAAACAGAAGAAAGTATACATGATTCCAAAAAATATCCTAAGTTCATATATGGAAAACATTATTGATTTAAGAAATGGATAAGCAGATTTTATATTGGACACATACTGGGAGTTGTTTCCCAGAGTAGGCCAGGAACTGTCTACTCTCATGAATATTCCACTTACCATATTTTTCAGAGTATAAGACACACTGGAGTATAAGATACACTTCAGTTTTGGGGGAAGAAAATAAGGGAAAAAAACCTCTGCCTACCAGGTATTCATCTGGCTAGTCCTTAGCCTGGTCAGCTTCAGGACATTAGTTCACTCACTGGTTTTGAGGTTGGGGCTGATTGGAGCTGAAAAACAGCTTCAAAAGGGAGCTCCAGTGACTAAAGCAGGCAAAGCACAGAAGGGGTAAGAGAAGGCAGCAGCTGTTCCGGATAGCCATTTTGGGCACTGTACGCAGGTTACATTTGGAGTATAAGACGCACTCAAATTTTCAGCCTCTTTTAGGAGGGAAAATACTCCGAAAAATATGGTAACTGGCTCCTTGTTTGCAGGAATCTAGGCTGATGATTATCTAGATAAACAATCCAAATTACAGGAGTACTGTTCTTCTGATTGTTGTTTTGGAGAATGCTGGATATCTCAGGAAAGAAGCAGCCTTGCTGATCACTGTAAGTAATTCATTCAGTCTTTATTTCAATTTTATTGTATATAGACATAGTTGCCTTATGTTTCCTGTTGAGCTATGGAAGGTTCACAATAGATTTGACTGATGAAATAAAGAGAATATTGTCCAATATATGGCAAGTATGGGTGTTGATAGCAAAATTTTATGTAGATATCAGAAATATAGTGTAAAATGAAGGCTTTTGTTAGAGGTATATGATTTTTCATAAATACTGAGTAGTTATGAAAGGAAAGCACAATAAACTATCAATTATAGCAAAGACTTAGCATATTATAAATGTTATATTAAATGGATCTTATAAAAGAAAAGTAACCTAGAAGCTTGGAGATAAGAGTATATCCCTGTTAATGTATGATATTTTATTTCAAATCAGAATAATAGTTGATCAAAAGGGAGGAAACAAAGAGTTGCAGAATAAAAGAGAGCACCTAATTTGTGGATACTAATTTAATGAAAACTTTTCCTGTTTTTAAGGATAAAATATTAATGAATGTAAGTTTGAGTGTAATCAGAGTAATGCGTAACTGATACGTATAGAATCAGATATTTATTTATTTATTTATTTATTTATTGCGATTTATATGCCGCCTTTCTCCCTAGGGACTCAAGGCGGCTTACAAAATGACAACTTCAATACAAATCACAAAACAATACCAAATTAAAATCAGTAACCCAATTAAAAACAATTTAAAATTATACCAGATATATGCTCCTATTTTATCTGTTTTAACTATTATTAACAATTGAGGACATATTATGAATTTGTAGTACCAAGCTGCCACTTAGCTGGTCTAGGATCTAGGATCAAATTTCCTAGCTTTATATTAACACCACCAGCACTGAAAATCAACTTGAACCTATTTTCTAAACTCTATTCAGAAATCCACAAAACTTAAACAAACATGGAACAATAATGATCTAATATTTCACAATTATTTCCTATATGATTCATATAGTAAAATGCAAAATGTACAGCAAGAGATTCCAACCAATGATGTTGAAGCAAAGATGTTTATGGAATGGTTTACTAGGACATGAATAAAATAATTAAATGGGAGCAGAAGAAAACCATTTAGTCCCAGAATATTCTTTTCAAAAAAAGGAATAAAATTGTAATAATATTCAGAGATGGACTAATTGAATAGTGCTAATCAGGCTTTCCTGTCTAGTATAAGAGGAAGGAATAAAAAAGGCTATCTAAGACAGCTCTTTGTTCAGTTCTCTTTAATTCTGTCCTATTTTGTTTTTTTATACCATTTCATTTTTCTTTCTTTCACTTCATCTCTGCCATTTACCCTTTTTCTGCTGATCTGAGCATACAAATGTATTTGAGATTAAATAATAACAAGACATCTTTCTGTCTTGTTAACTAATAGATAGATCATCTCTGTTTGACTTGATATGAAAGCCATGTTGATCAGCTGTAATTATCTCTAAGTAACATGTGCAAGAACGGTGAAGTATATTAAAGGGGCAATTGTATTGGAACCTTGAATTAATTAACATATGCAATTTTTGAAATGCATCCTGTTACTTTCTGTGCTTACTCTGCTCACCAAGGATGAAGATTATACATAGGCTTACATTTTACTTGACTAATAGAAAAATCCCTGTATTGGCTCAGAAGGCATATAGCTTAAATATTATGGATAGTGAAACAGAAGAGAATTTAAAAAAAAGATTTGAAAGAAAGCATGAATGATGATATGCAGAAGATAATTGATGAGTTGAAGATTTAACAGCCTTAAAAGAAGTTTTTTTCAGAAAACAGAATGGTAGATAGCTTCACTTTCAAATGATAAGATCTTTCCTTAATTAGTACTCCTTTAAATAAAATGAGAGGTATGGTGGTCTACTGGTGAAGATGTGCATCTCTCACTTGGAAGGTTGAAAGTTCAATCCTAGGTAGCAGTAAATTTTTCTCTCCTAGGGCGCAAAGAGAAAATGTCTGCTGCAAATTCTGTGTGACATCAGAAAGTTCATCCAGCCAGTAAACACTCTTATTGATTGCTCTAGTCAAACCTTTTTAAACCCCATGTTTAAATTTAATTGCAGTCAAATCCTGAAAGATGAAAACATGTTTATTCCTGAACACTTGTGTTTCTTTGGATACATTAGAAAACAAGACAACATTCTCAAATAGATAAAACATATATGGAAATTATTTTTTAAAATGTAGACAACAATAGAAATTGATAAATAGGGATATAAAAGCATATACTGCAAGGTGCTGCTCTTGATCTAAAATTAAATATTTTATTAAATAATTAAATATTTATATTTGATTCCATTCTGAAAATAAACTAATTTTATGAGGCTGTTAAAATTGGTTACAAAAAACTGCAAATAGTTATTACTTATAGCAGGGGTGTCAAACTCACGTCGTCATGGTGGTGTCATGTGACATAATCATGATCATAATCATAAGTTTATTTGTCAAGCATATATAAGATAACAGGTCAAAGTATGAACATAATTTGAAAACATGAAAACAGTAAGTAAAAAGGAATATTAGGACAGGGACGGTAGGCACGCTGATGCACTTATGCATGCCCCTTACAGACCTCTTAGGAATGTGGTGAAGTCAACAGTAGACAGTTTAAGGTTAAAGTTTTGGGGGTTTGAGGAAGAAACTACAGAATCAGGTAGTGCATTCCAGGCATTGACCACTGTGTTACTGAAGTCATATTTTCTGTAATCGAATTTGGAATGATTTACCTTGAGTTTGTATCTATTATTTGCTCGTGTATTGTTATGGTTGAAGCTGAAGTAGTCATTGACAGGAAGGACATTGTAGCAGATAATTTTATGTACTATGCTTATGTCAGACTGAAAAAAACTTTACAGGACTTTTTTCCCCTTCTCTAAACTGGGCATGGGCAAGGCCAGCGTGTGACGCATCTGGTCCGTGGGCCGGGAGTTTGACAGCCCTGACTTATAGGATCTTTTGACATGGTGCCTTCAAGAGGCATTGTGAATTGTTTGTAGGCATTTATCGTGGAGTTCATATGGGGCAATGTAGCTTCAAATAGAATCGTTCTTTTAAATTATCTCACAGCACTGAACCCAAAATGTATGTTATATTTTATACTTGAATGGATAATTTATTCTGAATGATACAAATGCTTATATATTAATTGGAAGTATGCTTCAAATGAAAATATGAGGTTTTTAATTTAACTTGACAGATTTATATCTTTCTTTTTCACTAACATCTTCATTTATTATCAGCCTGTGAGGTGGGTTGGTTTGGCCAAAATTATCCAGTGAGTTTTGATGTCTGTAAGTGTGCTTGAACCTAGATCACTCTGAACATGTCCCAATACATCAACTATTACATTTTCTGGAAAAGAAGATAAAGAACATAAGAAAATGACAGCTGGATCAGGAGAAGACCTATTTAGTTCAGCATTTTCTGTCACATACTGGCCCATCAAATGCATTCATGAAGCTCACAAACATGTTGATAGCTCCCTTTCATAGACATTTCTTAGGAGCTGGCATTTAAGCACCCTGCTTATGATCTGAAAGAAATAAATAGATATCAAGACTAAAAGCGTTTATGAATTTGCCAGTTTCTTTTTAAATAATCTAAATTGATGGCTATCTTCACACTCAAGGCAACATATGCATTAAATGCATCTGCATTTAATTACTGTCTGTGTAAGAAAATCCTGATTTCTTTTTTAAAAAATTTGAATTATGACTAACATGGTGAAAGGAGGAAAAATCACTTCCCCTTATCCATTTTTTTTCTAAAGCCTTCATGATTATATATCACTCTATCATACCTTTCATTATGACAGCGTATCAAATATTTCCCCAGAGGGTTCCCCTTTTTGTATTTATATATTTTTACCTCTTTCAGCTTTTTGAGGTGTGCTAACCAGGTATGTGCACAATCTCCCAAAATGTTTTTTTCAATATGGTTGAGTATACAGAGGGAATACAATAAAAGGATATCCTATGTTTAATTCAGTTTCAGTTTCCAAATTCCAATTTCTTTTGAAAAGCAGATGACAATCCTTTTCATCTAGGGTTCTATGGACTCAATGATGAATGTACATAAATGTATGCCACATAAAGAGCATTATGTGGCATAAAGAGCATTTACCCTAAACACGGTTTCTCTCATGAAGATGCATGTACAGTAGATATACTGATGTACATTTTGAAAAAAAATTTCTTCACATGATTTAGATTGCACAGGACTCAATTTATTTATGTAGAAGTGGTAGAGGATATTTAGAATATGTATTCTATATTGAGCAATCTTAAATCTTCCTTAATATACTATTTCAGTTTTGTGAATGGAAGGAATATTGTACCATCTGCTGAAAAACATATGAAATGTTTAAAAAAATATAGAATTGACATATGGATCAGTCATTCATGTATATACACACAGATATATAAATATATACACAGACATATCATACATATGGGAGATTCTTGTTACTCTGAGAAATCACATTCAAATGTAACAAAATCATGATTAATAAGACTTGAGCCTAGAGCAGTGATGGCGAACCTTTTAGACACAGAGTGCCCAAACCGGAAGGCACATGCCAGAGTGCCAGAAACCAGCTGGCTGACGCACATGTGTGCCTCAGAAACCTGACAACCAGCTGACTGAGCTGGGGTGATGGGCGCATGCCCACAGAGAGGAACTTCTACTGCTCCAGAAAATAAATGAAAGGTCAGCCATGCTGCACACTCATACAAGCAAAAAAGGTAGAAGTAAGGACACTGTAGCTTAGCCAACTCACATCTTCTACTTTTGCACTCTACTTTGTTGCTCATTTTCATTTTGGAAGAATTATCATGGCAATGAAGAGCATATACAAGTTGAAAACTGCAGATCACTGAGAAAGCAGAATGGAGACTGAATTCGTATTTTATCATACATGCAAAATGGCAGACAGACCATAAAGAAAGTTATGAATAATAAGGTCCATCTCTGAGCCTTTAATGTTTATGAAACAAGAAACAATAAATCCTGGCTTCTCTTAACCATTACTTTTGCAGTTCTTCTTTCCAGTCTGCTTTAACTGATTAGGATATCAGAAATATGTATAGCAATGGAATCAGGGCAGAACATGACTAGATAAAGAAAAGGATATTAGTGTGCAACATGATATCTTCTTTACTCAATCACATCCTTGGGGAGTTCCTATCCAGTCCACACTGGCTGTATTACAGAAGAAAATATGGTTGGATAGACAGAAACAGCGACAGATGACTGAGTCTTAATGAAATTTATGACTATTGCATGATCAATTATCAGTTTTAATCTACCAGGCCTGGTCCTAAGATATTATCTGTTTGATTGCAAAGCTTTTAATTTGACTTCAGACTGAAATTAAAATATTCTTGTAGGAAACATTGACTATTTTTAAAGCAGTGTTTTGATCATAATCCCATCAAAGGGCCCAAGTTTCAGATTTCATCTTTTCTTGGTTGGTTCCCAATTTCAAAGCAGACTATTGTTTTGCCTGACTTCATCTATTCACAAATTCCTGTCATGCCATAATTTTACTTTTCATGTATTTAGAATCATTCCTAAAAGTTGAAAAAGTTTAGAAAACCTGTGATATGATTTCTAAATAACCTGTGGTAATTGTGAAAGATGAAAGAGAAAAAGAAGCAAAACAAAGAGGAAAAAGCACAGGGAAAAGAAATGGCAGGCAGAAAATATTTTACTGAACAACTCTATCTTATAGCACTAATTCAGGCAGGGAGTACAAATCACATCATCCACTTAGGTCAAGCTGTGAGAAAAGAAATTTGGGAGCTTTTCTGGTAATCATGCAGCTTGTGCCTCTTTATATAAAAAGATTAGTTTCAACTTTAGCCACATTATTATGGCACCCTCAAGCCACAATTCCTGCATAAAAGATCAGGAGCATTACATTACATTCAGTGAAAAATGGCCTTATCTAATGATCATAATCTTTATCTAGCCACAATTCTCCATTTCTATCTGCTAAGAGATCTCTAAGGTTCAACTAAGTAAGCACAGAATACATATTTCCAGCACTTAACACTAGACCTCATAGAAATTTCTGGCTGAGAATTGAATTTAATTGCTAATGTTGTACCAGTCAGGAAGTGTCTCCAATATGAGCTGAAAGCAGGACTCTTGGTAAATACATCTCCATTAAAAAAGAAAGCACATATATTTGGAAATCTTTAACAGATTTTTCTCTCACTCATTACTTATATTTTATGCAGTGCTATCATCTTTTTTCAATTGACACAACATTACTTTTAGAATTAAAATTAGTTTTACTTTAGTGAAGGGGTGTCAAACTCGTGGCCCACAGACCAGATGCGTCATATGCTGGCCACCCCCACCACCAGTTTAACAAAGGGAAAAAAAGTTGTGATATGTCACATGACGACAATGTGTTGTCATGAGTTTGACACCCCTACTTTAGTGCTTCTCATTTACATCCTACAGGAGATGTAAAACATGAGGTTTTTTTGTATTATTATTATTACTATTGAATATAGTTATGGATAATAGTTGGAGCAGTTAGGAAAATCAAGTACAGGTAGAGAACAAATACAGACAGATAATCAATACAGTTGAGGGATTTTTTTTTTTACTCTATCAAGATGGCATATTGTAAAAACATGAACACTAAAAAATAGTAACAGTAACAAATCCCAATTTTGATCTGGGATTGAAATATTAGAGAACAGTAATTCATAAAATCAAAGCAGCTTAATTAATAAGTAAACTCTGACCATCTAAATTTGAATGACAGATTGCTTCAGCTTCTTCCTAATTGATAATTGATAAAATGAAATATAATAGGTAATATACCCTGTTTCTCTGAAAATAAGACTTCCCTGGATAATAAACTCAATCGGGCTTTTGAGCGCATGCGCTAAAATAAGTCTTCCCAAAATAAGCCTGAAAATACCCTCCCTCCCAAATATTTAACCGCATGCGCAGCTGGTTCCCGCCATTTCCTCTGGTTAGGGTTAGGGAGACAGAGCTGGAAATCAGGTAAGACAGCAAGAGAAGCCCCATCTTGCTCCACGTGCCCCAAAATAATAAGACCTCCGTGAAAATAAGGCCAACTGCTTATTTTGGGGTTCAAAAAAATGTAAAACAGGGTCTTATTTTTTGGGAAACACGGTATTATAAATATTAGCTAATGCATAAAATATCCATATAGTTACTTTGTTATCAACATGGAATGTCCTTTTTCCAGAATTTTTCCCAGTGTCTTGCCATTCTTGTTTATAAACCTGCTACATCTTGAATCACCCATCCAAGTGATAGTTAGATGCAACTCTGCTTAATTTTCAAGTCCAGAAAATCTCAACCAACAGTCTTCACCTTTTAAAACTTATCTATACCTATACTTCTAACTATTTTGAAACAAAGCAGAGATAACAGAAAATTGTGTCATTCTCAAGAATACTACAAGGATTCTATAACAGTTTCTGACACAATTTGCATTATATTGACTTAGCTGTGAATTTTAATAAATATTGTCTTTCATATAAAGCAAAAAATAATGTTTTATGGGTCATTGCCAGGTAAAGAGGATGGTGGGAAATTGACCAACTGTATTCATTTGGATTAAAACAAATGACTACTAAAATTATACAGTAAGTACACTAGAACAGAGTTCTCCAATGTTTCCGGTTTTGCAGACCAGCAGTGGGGAGAGTGAATGGGCCTCAAATGGAGTGCTCACGTGCTTGTTTTCTGCTTGCACAAGTGGGGATATGCACGTGCACTTGCTCACCAATTCCGTATCCCAGTTCCAAACAGCTCAAGCTCCGGTAGTGGGCCACAGCCTAGGGGTTAGAGACTCATGCACTACAACAACTAATGTTTCTTGCAAATCCTGGCCTGAACTTAAAAGTTAAAGAATCTGATTCTGCTGACATAATAAAATGTCTGTCTGCTTGTGCAGAGAGCTAAAATAGGAAAGGAATAACACCAAATGGGCCTGGCTCTGGGTAAGGCTCTGGGTGAGTCTAAATTTTGTAAGGATTCTGCATTAATGCAGTTAGTCCAGAGCTTGACAGAATGTTCTGTTCCTTTGAAGAAATGTTACCAACCTCTGAATATTAAGGAACTTAGTACAATCTAAACAGTATTTCTTTCTATTTAAATTTCCATAAGGGGTATCAATTACAGTTAAATATCTGCACCCCTTTTCCTGTAAATATGGTTGTAAATTCCCATGAGATTGAACTTGCTACAGATGATCTACCTCATCAGTCTCTGAAATTAATGAATGGCATTTTAAGTGAATCTGCATCTATGAATGAGATTGATAGTTCAGCCATAATTAGTGAGGGAGAGCAAATTTATGTTTCATCCTCCTATTTATTTATTTAATAGCAAATATGGTCAATGAGCAGTAGGCTAAAGCAAAAAAGAATTAAAACATAATAAAATGCAATGAAAACATAACACTCATTGAAAGATATCAAAGAGCAAAATGTACTGTATAGTGTCTTAGAAGAAACTATGAAAAAAATCTGACTATGAATGTCAGAATTACTTTATTCATGAAGACAGACTCTCTGTACCAAAGGGATTTTCTGATACCAACCTCCAGTACTACTGTGACAAACAGGATAGGCAAAAAGGAATGCAATGCATAGTAGCTGTGACATTGAATATTCAGCAGGAACAAGCATGTTCTGGTGTAGAATCTACTCATTACAATAACTAATATCCCCTAGATGCATCTGCCATATTCCATTGTAAACCCAATGGTGGATTTTTGCTCCAGCTTTCCCTTAACCTAAAGGCAACAGGAACTGGTGGGAGGAATTTGTGGGAGGAACTTCAAGTCAGTTGCAAAATTTGTTTTGTATTATAATGGTAGTTGTCAGACAGAATTAACTAGAGCATGTCAGTCTGCTGATTATCATTGTACCACTGGTGTTTTTGGCACTTAAGTCTTTTGAGAAAACCATATAGTTTGTTTAGTTTTATAGTCATTATTTATGTGCATTTCTTCCTAACAAAATCTGCCAAGGCCCAGATACATGTCCTAAGGCTAACTTGAGACAGTGAAAGGATTGCTGCATGTCTGCAAAAGGAGCCCAGAGCAATTACATGGAATAGAGACATGGGCTTACTTTAAGTCACGGAAGGCAACATAATGGATAATGATGTTGCCTGCATGTGTTTTTGTGAATTAAGAATTCATATGAGGAAACAAGAAAGGATGGATTCTTGTTGGAAGTTTAAGCTTATGCAGACTATGTATCTTGCAAGCTGTGTGTCAGCGCTTTGACGCTGGCATAGAGAGCAGAGGAGAGAGAGAGATAAGCTCTGAACTTTTGCCTGCTAAATCCCTTTGAAGTCGGGTTGTCGTGGAAATGAAGGGGGGGAGACATTCCTGGGAAATGACGAGACAAGAAGTCTGAAGAATGACTTGGAAGATAGCCAATGAGAAGCAGAGATTTGGGGGATCAGAAAGGGAGGGATTGGGGAGCAAAAGGTCAGTCTTGTCCGCATCGAGTCATGATCCAGTGGCTGTGCTCAATTAAAGAAAAGATTTCCTTAAAGATTGGCAGTTTGGAAATTCATTTATTTTGAGATAGCATCGAAGTCTGACAGATGGACAAGACTCAACTTTCCAAGCCCAACTGGCAAACCTCCAGCCCTCCAGCTCCCTACCAGATGTTTGAACGAATTGGAGGCAAGGTTCTGAAGGCATGGCAGCAAGCCAGCTCTCTACTGAAAGTCTACTCCAACCAGCCACCCCTCCCTACTCCAGCCAGCTTGAATGCAACGGGGCCACCCCCTCCCCCAGCAAAGCTGCAACCCCCCCTTCCCTTCCGCCACAGAATTACCAAGGACAGACGATCGTGCTCCAGCCCAAGAGAAGAAAAAATGATGAACCTTGGTGGACTTTGCCAAAATCTGCAGAAGCTGAATTCCCCTTTCCAGACGCTAAAGGTAAGGGGAAGGGGAAGCCCCTGAGTGAATTGGGATTGGCCAAACTGTTCGTAAAACACATCTACCGCCTGCACGGAGTACCCAGAAGAATCATCTCTGATCGAGGTGTCCAGTTTACAGCGAAGTTCTGGAGGGAATTCCTTCGATCCATAGGATCATCCCAAGGCCTCAGCTCAGCGTTTCACCCGAGCACCAATGGGGGGGTGGCAGAGAGATTGAATGCCATGATAGAGCAGTACCTGAGGTGCTACGTGGACTACCAACAATCGAACTGGGTGGACCTCTTATCGTTTGCTGAGGTTGCATATAACAATGCTGTCCACAGCAGTACAGGACTAACCCCATTGAAGATAGTGAGTGGCATCGATTTCGTCCCCATGCCAGAGTACCCGAGGGAGCCTCCTTCCTCAGTTACCTTGACCGAATGGATGGCAATGCTAAGACAAACCTGGGAAAACGTCAAGAGGGCGTTAGACAAGGCAGCACGGTCTTATAAGACACAAGCAGATAAACACCGAGCCCTCCAGAGACTGTTCCAAGTGGGGGAAAAGGTCTACCTCTCCACCGAGTACTTGAGACTCCCGACCAGAAAACTGGGGCTGAAATTCATAGGGCCATTTCCAATAGTAAAAGTAATCAACCCGGTTACAGTACAATTGCAGTTGCCCCGGCTACTAGGGAGGATACACCCCGTTTTTCAGAGTAGCCTCCTGAAGCCTGAAGTAGGGTCAACTTTAAGGCCGGTGCCACGTGATCCCCCAGGGTCCTTAATTGTTGAAGGCCAGACCCACTATGAAGAACAGTGAGTTCTCGATTCAAGGTGGCACAGAGGGTGCCTCCAGTACTTAATTAAGTGGAAGGGCTACCCTTTGTCAGAAGTTTGCTGGGTGAAGAGCACAAACATCCAAGCTGAACGCCTCATAGCTAAATTCCATGCAGATCACCCAGACAAGCCGGGGGTGGGTGGGGTACCCCTCAGAGGGGGTGAGGTACTAAACATGTTGTTTATTTCACACAGGCCCCGCTGGGAGAGTGAAGGGAGAGGGGCCGGATGTCAGCGCTTCGATGCTGGCATAGAGAGCAGAGGAGAGAGAGAGATAAGCTCTGAACTTTTGCCTGCTAAATCCCTTTGAAGTCGGGTTGTTGTGGAAATAAAGGGGGGGAGATATTCCTGGGAAATGACGAGACAAGAAGTCTGAAGAATGACTTGGAAGATAGCCAATGAGAAGCAGAGATTTGGGGATCGGAAAGGGAGGAATTGGGGGGCAAAAGGTCAGTCTTGTCCGCATTGAGTCATGATCTGGTGGCTGTGCTCAATTAAAGAAAAGATTTCCTTAAAGATTGGCAGTTTGGAAATTCATTTATTTTGAGATAGCATCGAAGTCTGACAATGTGAAATCAAATTTGGTATTATTTTGGTCCCAATGAATAAGTAGATTGAAACTCTAAATCACAACCATTCCCAAAATTATTGAAAAATGTAATAGAAGGTGAAATAAAGCTGTGAAGACTCATAGCAATAACAATAGCACTTAGACTTACTGTATATACTGCTTCACAGTGCTTTACAGCTCTCTCTAAGTGGTTTACAGAGTCAGCATATTGCCCCCAACAATCTGGGTCCTCATTTTACCAACCTCAGAGCGATGGAAGGCTGAGTCAACCGTAAGCTGGTGACATTCGATCTGCCAAACTGCTGGCAGCCAGTGATCAGCAGAAGTAGTATGCACTACTGCACACTAACCACTGCACCACCGTGGCTCATGATAATTACTCTTGTTGAGTAGGAGTCTAGTGTGTACTTTGACAGGTCCAAATCAAAATGACTAAAATGGCAGAGCATATTTATTTGCAATGGAAATTTCAAAAAAAATATTGTATTGTTAGAATCTACTTGTGCCTGTAGCTGTACTTCTGAATATGTCTGGATCTGTATGGCAATATTATATATATGGTAGTCCTTTGGATTTGAGGAAGACACACTATTGTGCAATTCATCTCTGGACATAGAGGTGTCTCTGCAGTCCCAGTCTGGCAGCATAGAGTGTAGCACAATTGGGACACAGTTATCTTCCATCGGGCGATGGAAGAGGCAGGACTCAGTGCTAACAGTAACAACAGCTCTTTATTGGTAGATCAGTACAACCCAGCAGCCGGCTCATCTGAGTGCTTGCCCTTTTATAGGGAGCTGTCAGACAGGTCAGCCAATGGGATTTGAGTATTTTCCCGCCGGATTGGCAGACCTGAGTGAAGCCTATGCTCACTCCTATTCAATATGTAACAGTATCAGTTTTGCTATCAGTTTTTGGCACTGCCTTTCTTCAAAGCTGGTGGAAGCTTCATAGCACAGGACTCACCAGCAGGTTCTATCAGCAGCTGCAGCTTCTAGTTCCCTTGGATGGATGTCAGTGGTATACAGTTTTTTTCACAGTACCTTTTGGACTGCTTGTTTGGTCAACACAGAGATCTCTTTTCAGACTACACTATGCAGTAGTTGAGGCATACAGTGCTTGTCCATTGTGACAAGGTATTCCATCCATCTCATCTGGACTCTGATAATGAAGGACTCAATGCTGGTGGACTCTGGATGATCCAATAATTCCAGTTTGGAGTCATGAATGTTGAGGATGGAGCAAAAAATGTTCATGGTCAAATTTCTCCAGTTGTTTGATGTACTTTTGATATAGAATCCAGCATTAGAGTCACTTGTCTGAGATAGGCACCTAGTTAGCTAGCTAGCTAGCTAGATAGCTAGATAGATAGATAGATAGATAGCTAGATAGATAGATAGATAGATAGATAGATAGATAGATAGATAGATAGATAGATAGATAGATGAGAGAGAGAGAGACACACACACACACACACACATACACACACACACACACAGAGAGAGAGAGAGAGAGAGAGAGGGAGGGAGGGAGGCAGGCAGGCAGGCAGGCAGGCATTTGCCAAAAGAAGTTGCCAAATGAAATGAGGCAAAGAAAAAACAAAACAACATTTTATAAAGTTGTGATTGTATTTCGAATACAGAAAGAACTTGATATAAATAACTTAATAAGCCTCATGGAATTTCACCATATTCCTCTTGGTTTATTCGGATAGGTTTATTTTGTGATTTAGCTGCTAGCATCCTTCAGTCCACTTTATTCATAAAGTGCTGGTTTTGGTGTCCTGACAAAATCAACCAGTGTTGAAAATATTTTTTGAGGTCCAATAATTCAAAAGAATTCAAAAGAATTATTTCTTTTCCCTCCCTCTGCCATACTTAGCCTTCCCCGACTTAAACTCCAGGATCTGGTACATTCCTCTCTGCCTGACTGATATTTAATTTTTCACTCTTTTCTTTTCTTTTAATATCCCATTTGCTAGATATTTATCAAAACTATTTAATGACTATTTGCTACACATAATAGCCAAGAAATAAAATCCAGGATGTATGATTATACAGAAAGCCATATAAATTAGACTTTAAAAAGCAGTGTGGTGGTTTTAATCTTTAATCTTTAACTATCTATAGTATTAATCTCTTTATTTGTAATTAAGCTGTCATCCATCTGGGAGAAGCCCATAACAGTGTGGAGCCATCTTAATGAGTGCTCTCTGAGCCTTTGCCAATAAGCTAAACTGTGAGTCTGCCTTGTTTACATGAGAGACATGGTTCTTTCAAAGGGACGTTCAGAGGAGAAAATTAAGTGGCTTTTGTCATTGACATAGGCAGTCTGATGTATTCAAGAATCTGCTTCTGATTGACTGTGGACAGATAGTTTCAAGGAATACTTTTAGAAATCCATAGCTGCTGCTTCCTGTACAGGGCAAGCAAAGATCAGCATATAGTATTTTCTCTTTTATGTAGTTGTTATGTTTTTAATATTATAATTTAACTAATTTAAGTTTATAATGTAGAATCTTTGTGGCACTACAAAATATAACCATGCTAGCGCAATAAAAGGTTTAGATTTTTTTCTCCCATGCTTTCTTTATCATGCTAGCATTTCATATTGGTTCAGGTTTAAAAGCGTTATAATATAGATTCTGAAAGAGCATCGTAAATTGTTCAGGCTTCCTGAAAACATTTTGAAAAATAATCTAGAATCCCAAGAAATAATTCATATTTATGTAGGGGGAATAAGATCAGCAAGAGTTGTGTATACAGTAACAATGTGTGTACCAGGAGTGGGTTCTACTTACCTTTACTACCGGTTTGCAGTGGGGCCACATGCGAAGCTTCTGCGCATGCGCAAAGTGTTTTGATGATGTCGGGGTCAGTGGGCGGAGCCTCCCACCGGTTTTACTACTGGTTCTATAGAACTGGTGTGAACCGGGAGCAACCCATCACTGGTGTGTATTCTTTCCTTTGTCAACCATCTTGTCAGTGGCAGTGTTCATTTCATTTAGTCAATCAAAGACACAATATAGTAGACTCCCTAAATACTTTATTAAGTAGCCTGCTAAGCCTACTCAAGCACCCGAGGACATGTGAGATGACATTCCTAGGGTGAGATTCTGAACACACTTATAGTCAAATTTTAATAATTATTTTTGAGAGTTACAGATGGTACAATCACATTGGCTAGTACATTATATTTTCTATATTTGATCATCTTCCTGTTTATAATTTATCCTGCATTTTAAGAATATGCTAGCCATAACTCCATGGCAACATACAGTGAATAACAATGGAAATGTCCAGGTATCTACTGCTTTTCACCAGTTAAACTAATGAGTTTTTTTTTTTAAAAAAATACCCTTTCCTGGAAGATAGGGAAATTGTGATTAACAAGTCCCTTATATTATTATATGTGACATTTAGACTGATTAATTTCTTTATAATTATCCTCGTTTCATGCTTATTTTGCTTATGTAGCAGACAACATGGAATAAATGAAGAATTCAAGGATGCAGCTGAGTTTAACTGAAGAGACATTATGATTTATTTATTTAACATTTATTTATTATTTGGCAGTAATATTGTTCGTAGGTTATGAAAAGCCACATTTTCTTGTAACCACGTTACAGAAATTTTCCTGTTTGTAATAATAAAAAAAAGTATTATAATTTACCTGTGAACATTTATTAGTCTGTGTGTAAGAGAATGATGTAACATGATAGTACAAAGGAAGAAATTATTTCCAATGAAGCTGTAAAATGTAGAGGATGTAGATATATATTTAACCAAATAAACCAACTTCATATTTCTTTTCTTCTCTTTTAAAAAAGGAGCCTGAGTGGTGTAGGAGGCTAATGCCTGCTACTAAGGCAGCATTTAACATCCAGCTGCCTGCAATTACTGCGAGTTCAATTCTCACCAGGCTCAAGGTCTACTCAGCCTTCCATCCTTTCTAAGGTAGGTAAATTGAGGACCCAGTTTGTGGGGGCAATAAGCTGACTTTGTAAAAATATACAAAAGTATGAAGGCTATTGTTTAACGCACTGTAAGCCTCCCTGAGTCTCCGGAGAAGGGCGGCATATAAATAAAAAATAAAAAATAAATGTCTTTATTTTTTAAAATAATGTCCCAGAACTTGATTTCTTCTTGTTCTTTTTGTCTCTTCTTAGAAAATCCTTTGAAACTTGAAAGTTTTTTGTAAGTCCCAGATAATAAAATTATCCAAGTCACTATTCTGGTTAGTTATTTGTATATTCTTTTTAATTATGAAGACATCAGCTGCTTTTATTTGTATATCTAGTGTAATATTTTTTCACATACCATTCTTATAACTTGTCATTTTGAAATTCACATTTAAATCAGCTTTATTCTGAAGCAGTAAAACATGATTCTCTTTTATAACCTCTTTTAAATTTAGTTTGTCCGTGACAACTGACAATATTCATTGTTCTCAAACATTCTTCAATTCATCCAAGGTTATAGTATTTTGCTTCATTCTGTATTAATGAATTGAATTTAAATATACAATATTTTCCTATGGGAAAATTTCTTATACTTAATTTAAAAATAATTTCAAATACCTTTTAACTGCTAATATCTTTCTAAAATCAAAATTCCTAATTACCTTTTGGCTGTTATTATTATATTAATAGCTCAAGTAAAAAGGATGCATTAGAACAGAAAAGGTGCAGTAAGTATAATTTAAAGGACAATATCCTATTTTTGGAACATTTGTATGAGTATGCCCACACATACATTCTAATCAAGGGTTTATTTTTCTTTTACTGTTATTGGATTACTTGATAACAGGGAAATCTGTGCAGAGTACTTGGACAGCTAGCAATTTAGGAATTGTTTATGGAAGGAAATGTGGTTCTAAATTAATGTTTAATACTTCTGAGATAATTATGCAAAGTAACTTTTGTGTGTGTGTGGGTCTGTGTGTAGAGAGAGAGAGAGAGATGGAGATAGACACAGACACGCAGAGATACACAAATACACACTAATGTTTAATGTGTAGTTGGATCTAATATAATGTTGAAATGTTGGTTTTTTATTTGTTCTGACTGGTATTGTGGATTTACAATAATGGCTAAGGCAAACCATTAAACATACTTAGAATAATAATATATTCAGATTTACAATGGCTGGTAGGGTCTACAATTGTTTGTTTACAGGTCATATTTATTTTTAATTGCATAAACATGGGCAATTAATGTGGCAGCCTGCATTCCTATAGATTTCCTTAATTTAAAGTTTTGCATTATTAACATTTCATTTTCTTTTTCAGGAATAATCCCAAGAAGTTTATGGATTATTTAAAACACAAATCAAATGCACTAAATTATTTTAAATGCTGTGATGGTAAATGGTTTACCTTTTTGGATAAATAATGTATCTATTTCCATTGCATATGTGCTATTGATAGCATCCACTCCATCAGTTCTAAGAAAATACACCCAAACCCTTGTACTTTTCATCCCACACTCATCCCTTTGAAGAGGTAGCAATTTCCTTTTTCAGCTAGTTTAATGTATGCCATTTGGCAGCAGCAAGTACTGAAGGGGGGGGGATGCTATTTCTAAAACTTTCTGTCTCCTGCTTATTTCAAAACAGTCCAAACACATTAGGCTTCCTTATACATTTCACTTCAGTTATCACAGTCTTTAATTTGCCAAGGGAAGTATTAGAGGACAAACCACTGGTGGAACAGCTGTCTTATATGAGAGAGACATCACCTTCCATCTTTAGTAAACAATTCTCACAGAAGGGAGAATATGTTTTTGTAGCCCTGTGGCATTTACAGTCTGTTCTTTTGTGCCCAAGACAATAAAAAGATGAACATTTTGAGACTTTTTTTAAGGGGAGGAGGACATGTTGAAGGACATTCAACTATGTTTTGGAAATAGCTTACTTCCTGAATCAAAATTCTTGAGCTCACCAGAAAAATAATGAATATAAGGTGCTACAATTAGCAAAAGTGTGCTGTTGTGAACATATAATTTCTAATCTAAAGATGCAGGATCACAAATAGAAGACAGGATGTTAAATCAGTTCCATTTACTAGTTTTATCATGGATGGATGGATGGATGGATGGATGGATGGATAGATAGATAGATAGATAGATAGATAGATAGATAGATAGATAGATAGATAGAGATAGATATAGATATAGATATAGATATAGATATAGATATAGATATAGATATAGATATAGATATAGATAGATATAGATATAGATATAGATATAGATATAGATATAGATATAGATATAGATATAGATATGTTTTCGTAGATTTTCACGGGTAGAGATATGCAAATTTTGGTGTATTCGGGTCTTTTCCCGTGTAAGCTTGAGAGTATCTTGGCGACGTTAGTCTCCCAATGAGCAGCAGGTGCTTGTTGGCTGCCTGAAAAAAGCCTAGAAACTAGTGGATTGTGATTTCACTGAACTAGGGCTGCATAAAAATCTTGGTTTACGTAGGAAGAACATACATACATACATATGTGTGTGTGTGTGTGTGTGTGTGTGTGTGTGTGTGTCTTTGGTTATTCGGGTTTTCTCCCACGTAAAATTTGAAGTGTCTTGGCGATGTTTCGACGAAGTCTCATTTGTCATCTTGAGGCTGGTGTTTTCGGCTTCGTGCTTCTAGGAGCAATGTGTGATCGCAGCTGTTTCTTCCTTTTAACTGCCAGTGGGGGTGTGAACTGATTGGGTGGGAGCTTGGCTGTGTTCTGATTGGGTGGAGGTGTATTCTGATTGGTTGGGGGCTTGGCTATGTTCTGATTGGATGGGGGTGTGTTCTGTTTGGGTGGGGGCTTGGTTGTGCTTGGGTTAGTCTGAGTTGCAGGGGAATTTGAGCTGGTGACCTGCATTGCTGTTGTTTGGCTTCGCGTTCATGGTCGTGCCACATCTTCATGGTGGGTGTCAGTTTGTTTCATGTATGGATTGGAGGGGTTTAAAGTTGCTAATGATGCAGCTGTGGTCTGGCTTCTGGTTTGTGGTCGTGCCTCATCATCGGTGTGGGTTTGAGTTTGCTTTTTGCCTGGATGTGTGGTGGTGACATCCTGTGTGGTTTTCGTGAGTGTGGGTCTGGTGTCATTCTTTGTGTTAGGGACTCATTTGTCAATAAGAGCGGGTTTCCAAATGGCTGGTAGCCGGGAGGTATCATCTCGTTTATTCATGCTGTGTGAGCGTTTTTCTATCTCGATGGCTTCTCTGATTATTCTGTTGTTAAAGTGTTCAGTTTTGGCGATAGTTCTGGTCTTTTTAAAATCAATTTCATGTCCTGTGGCTTTAAGGTGTTGGACCAGGGAAGAAGTTGGTCCCTTTTTTCTAACCGAGTTCTTGTGTTCTTCAATGCGTGCACTTATTCTTCTGTTGGTTTGTCCGAGGTATGTGGTGGAGCAGGTGGGGCATAGGATTTCATATACTCCTTGATTTTCTAACTCAATTTTGTCTTTGGGGTTTCTTAGGATGGTGGATATTTTTCAGTTTGTTCAGAATGCTGTCTTGATGTTGTGTTTGTGGAGGATCTTGCTGATTCTGTCTGTGGTGCCTTTTATGTATGGGAGGAAGGCTTTGCCGTTTTCTTGTTCTCTGTCTTGGATTTTAGTGGAGGTTTCTTTTTGGATTAGGTTGGTAATCTTATTTCTTTGGAATCCATTGGATGTTCGTACGTTAGTGAGAGTGTATAGTTCAGTTTTTAGGTGTTGTTCGTCAGCTAAGCGTTTTGTTCTGGAAATGAGTGTCTTGGCTACGGAGTTGATATATATATAGGTCTTTGGTTATCCATATATATATGGAACACAAGCAGAAGACATCCGAGGTCTGAATGAATGAAATAGCCTTATTAAATACTTTGTTCGTTACATACAGTAGTTTATACACTGCTCAATCAACTAAAGGGAACACAAAACTACTGTATGTAATGAACAAAGTATTTAATAAGGCTATTTCATTCATTCAGATCTCAGATGTCTTCTGCTTGTGTTCCCTTTATTTTTTTGAGTAAAAACTTAGTCTTAGGCATTCTCAGAGGGAACTGACTCATTGAGATCACACATTTTAAACCCTTCCCATAGGGTTAAGGTTTTTAAGGAAATCCTCATATCATATTGCACTAACTATGGAGTCAGATACAGTTTAGACAGCAAGATTTTGAAATATGAACTATAAGGTAAACATGGTTGAAGGTGAGAATATGTAGGATGCAGTGTTGCCTGATCTATTGTATTGTTCCATGCTAGACATTCCACAAACACTACAGAGCAAAGTATGCAAGAGTCTGGCAAATGTCCAGAACAGAAAATATTAAATACCACATTTGAAGGTCTGTTTAAATTCATACTGAAAATGATGGTTCATGAATCCAAAAAAATATTTGTGCCAGATTTCTTGCTACGTTTTCGGGGGGGGGGGCAATTTGCAGCTGTTATTATTCATTCCCTTACATTTTGGTATGCAACTTATAACCAGAGAGCAGGGTATTATCCATACCAATCATATTCATTACTATCCTATATTAGCAGTGCCAAACATGGACACTTGCAATAAAGCATATGTAAAAGTTAGTTACCAAGGAAATGAGATGTTTAAGAAAAACTGCTGGAGTTACCAGAAGGAATAAAATTAAAAAATGAGATTGTAAGAGAAAGAATTGGAATAGAACCAATTTTAAACTACATACAGAATAGCAAGTTCCAGGTTTGCTCACCTGGAAAGAATGTCTTCGAATTCTATACCATACAAGGTATATACAAAAACCAATTTTAAACTACATACAGAATAGCAAGTTCCAGGTTTGCTCACCTGGAAAGAATGTCTTGGAATTCTATACCATACAAGGTATATACAAAAAGCGGACAAGGCCAAAGAACACAAAGCAGATCCAGAAGAAGATGGAGAGGCAACATCAAAGACAGCATCACAAACAATGGTAAAGTACAAAACCCAGAAGCTTGTATCTTCCTTGATATGTGAAGTGGTGAAAGAAGAGTAGGAGGAAAAGGAGAAGGAGAAGGAGAAGAAAATATATCTATAGATTTCAATATATCTATTAAGATGACCAAAGGATTATTGCATTCTGTCACTGATACTCAAATTATTATAGATCAAATGATTAAAGAAAGTCTACACGTCTACAACTCTATGTGATATGCTTTCCTGATATTTTATATCAGGAATAAAATCTATATTTTATATAGATATAAAATCTATATAAAATCTATATTTTATATAGATTTATATATTTTATATAGATTTATATAAAATCTATATTTTATATAGATATTTATCTGTATTTATCGGATCAAGATGTTCACACATATGGTTTCTTCCAGCACCTAAATATGAGACAAAGGACCAAGTGCTACTTCATATAATTGTGGAGATGGAAGTAGGATATACTTTAGGAATCAGTATCATTATACAGATATAAATAAAATGGTGTTCCTGTAAACATGTAAAAAATAACATTTGCTACCCTAAGATTTGGCAAGGAATTCTTCGAAGTTTGGAATTCCCAATCATTCTCTTTACCCTTCACTGTTCACTTTAGTTTTGGCAATTATTCTTCCAGCTGAAATTACATAAAGAAGGAAACATTTTCTTTTCAAATAAATAATGTTCATCGCTTGAAGTCCACACACCTTAAACTTGCCAAGGTTGAGAAACACTGGTCTATTGTAATTAGAGAGCTTTTCTATATTCCAAATACACTAGAGAAGCAAAACTGACTTTCCCTGATTTATAATTTATTATCTAATTCCCAGAATTTACAATCAGTATTTCCAATTATAGACCTGCTGGCTGGAACTTTGAAAGTTTCCATCCCATCCAGGTTGAGAATATTATAGATAGATGATCAAACTGAGTGTAATGCATTCTGCCTAGCACAATACATTTAACTACAAAAAATAAAATCTATCAATCAGTCATGATCTTATTTATTTGACATATGCAAAATGCATCATGAGAAAATAGATGGTGGAAACCTAATTCCTTGGAGAAACATCAACAACCTCAAATTTATTTTTTTCCATCATTTTTTTAATTTTTATTTCTCATAAACATATTTAAATGTACAGTCTCTTATCTATCATTAATCATTGATCATTCATCTTATCCTTTAACTTTCATTTTCATTTGTTCGGGCTGCTCTTTTACCATTTCCTCTTCTTTGTTTTACCACAATCTTTCCACTTCTTCTTCCCTCCTCTTTCTTCTTCTGCCCCTTTCTACTTTCTTCATTCCTCCTCTCCTTCCCTTCTACTTCCCCTCCCCTTTCCCCGTTCCTCTCTTCTTCCTCCCTTTCTAACCCTCTCTCCTATTCTTCTTTCTCCTCTCCTTTGTTCCTCTCCTTTTTCCTCTCTTCTATCCCTCTCTGCCCTTTATTCTCTTCTCACTTTCTTCCCTCTCTCTATTCCTCTCTCTTTTCCCATTCATTTATTGTATCCATTTTCAATTTAATCTAGAATGGTATTCGAGCAGCCCCGATTTTCTATTTACTTGTATCTTCATTTCAAATTCTTTTTTGTTTCATAGTTACATCTGTTTTATCATTCATATACACTTTTATAGTAACATTTTTTCTCTTTTCCCCCTTCCCCCTTTTCCATTTACCTAGGCATCATCTGAGTTCCTATTCTTTTTATTGTATTTTCTCTTATTTGTCTTTTCCGTATCCACTTATTTTGTCTATCTTTATTTATATTTCTTTTCTAACCAATCATAAAAACTTCCCCACATCTTGAAACACATCGATTCCTCTTTATCTTTTATTCTCAATGTTAATCTATTCATTTCTGCACATTCTAAAATTTTCTTTATTATCTCTCCTTCCGACGATATTTTTTCTGCTTTCCAGTTTTTTGCAAATACTATTCTAGCCACTGTTATTATGTGAATTATCAAATATATATCTTCTTTGCTATATTTCTCCGGTAGTATTCCCAATAAGAATATCTCTGGTCTTAGTTCTATTTGTTGCTGTAGCATTTCCTCGAACGATATCTGTATTTTAACCCAATAGTTCTTTGCTTCTTTACATATCCACCACATATGGTAATAAGATTCCAGCAGTTGATGATATTTCCAACATTTAGCTGATTTATCTTTGAACATTTTAGCTAATCTTTCTGGTGGCATATGCCATCTATAAAACATCTTATACAAATTTTCTTTATATGCTGTTGCCATTGTTAATTTATAATTTCTCTCCCATAATTGTTGCCATTTCTCCAATTCAATGTATAACCAAAGTTTTTTGCCCATGCTATCATTGTTTCTTTTACTTCATCTTCTAATTCAATTCGCAATAAATAATTATATAATTTCTTAATTATCATTTTTTCCTCTGTTCCTGTCAATTCTGATTTCCCCAAATTAAAACCATACTGTCTATGGTCTGCTTCAAATCTTGATTGCAATCTTGCAATCTTGTATGCCAATCTATCTCAATACCTTGCTTTTCTAACACTTGTTTTTGTTTCAATTTTTCCCATTCTGTTATAATATCCTTGTATCTAACAATATTCTCCATATTTACAATATTTGGATATGTCAAAGCTTCTATTGTGGAAAGCCACATTGGTATGTTCAAATAATGTTTTTCTTTCACTCCCTCCCGCACTGATAATGAACCATTTCATACATAATGTCTCTGGAAATATCCATGTATCTTTTGTTTTCCATACCATAGGAAAGCGTGCCAACCTAGTTATAAATCATGTCCCTCCAATGTCAATAGTCTTATGTTTCTTAACAAAATCCATTCCTTAACCCATGTTAACACTACCGCTTGGTAATATAGTTCCCAATTTGGTAGTCCATACCCACCTCTAGTTCTTGTATCTTGTAGCATTTTTATATTAATTCTTGCTCTTTTTCCTTGCCATACATATTTCCATATTATTCTCTTCAAATTTTCAAAGTACTTTTTCTCCAGTTTTATTGGTATCATTTGAAAGAGAAATAACAATAAACAACCTCAAATTTATTGATGAATCTGTTTTGATGGTCAGAAACAAAAAAGATTTAAGGAGTTTCAGGTCAATGTAAGTAAAAGAGTGCAAAATCTAGTTTGTTGCTTGGTATTAAAAAAATGCCAACAGGCAAAACCAACCCAATGCAAATTGGTGCAAGAGTTGAAATAGAAACAAGCTTCCCAAGCTGAAAATACCATATGTCGGGGCAGTGGCCATCAAATTAAGCAATGCCTCTCATTCAAAAAGACAATAAAACAAAAAACTAAGAGATGTAAGCAATGTACTAAAATGCAAAGACATCATACTAACAACAATTGCATCTAATGTGAAAGCTATAGCTTTCTCAAATTCTAGCATATGTCTGTGAAAAACTAAACAATGGAAAAATGCTTTTAAACTGTACCAGAGAAAAAATTCTTCTGAATACCTTGAACTATAAGAAGAACAAATAATTCTGTTCTTGGTAATATAAAAGCAAACTTCACACTGGAAACAGTAATAATGAAGCTAAATGTTAAATATTTTCAAAATAAAATGCAAAAGCAAGAATCATTGAAGAAGACCCTGACATCCAGAAAATAAATAAATAAAGGAAATCACAAACAGGCTGAGCGAAGACACTATAACATAGGCAAGAGCTTACTAGAATTCAACGTTAACTGATTGACAATCCTTGTAAATTGACATCTCTGAAAAAGTAAAGGTCAAATGTGATTGAATAATTGAACAATGGCACAAGTGAATATCAATTGAGTTAGCATGCCAAATTTAAAAGCAGGATGCTCATTTTTTAACCTAAATTGGGGATCTGATATTCTTGCATTAAAAAAAATAATATCAAATATTAGTTTATATTTAAAAGAAATAATATTTCTTATAAATTTATGTTAACAGTTATGTTAATTAAGAGAAGCCATATAAATATATTATTAAATATGGATGTAGAGATGTAGAATAGAACAGAACGGAACAGAACAGAACAGAACAGAATAACAGAGTTGGAAGGGACCTCAGAGTCTTCTAGTCTGACCCCCTGCTTATGCAGGAAACCCTATACCACTTCAGACAAATGGTTATCCAATCTCATTGTAAATCCTTGCATTTTTTAAAGCATCCAACAGACCAAATTTCTGTCTACTAATGGAGACAGAATTTACACTGATTTATCCTATCCTTCAATGCTTTTATTTGCTATTGTTGCAATAGCACAACTTAGCCTGGATACTCATATACAGTAGTTCACAACAAAGTACTGAGGATGGGTAGTTTAAAACTTAAACTACTAGAAAAAAATGGAGAATGAAGAAAAGGAGAGGAGCACTGGCAGCAAACAGAGAGAGAAAAAAGTAGCCCTGGGAAATTAAAAAAAAATAAGTAATTTAAAAATTACTGCCAGGATTTGAATTAGAAAGGGTTATAACCACTGTATCATTACAGTATTCCTGGGAAAAAATAACTTCTGGAAGTTATTAGAAATGAATAGGGTTACTTCTGAGTGAAATTCTATGGCAGAAGGAAAGAAGAAGTCGGCAAATAAACCAGTATACCAGGCATACAAATTACAAAAAGAAAAAAGATATTGAAATTACAAAAGAGAAATACAGATAATGCGGCTGTACAAAAAATGTTTCATCAATACTATTCCAACTTAGATAAAGGACAAGAAATTTCCCTGGAGAAAGTAGATTATTATTTAAAGTAACAAAATTTACCAAAGATTACAGAAAAACAGATTATGAATGAATGGGTTATTGGCTTCTTACTATAAAAGCTTTGATAATGAACTTTTACAACCTTTACAGAATAAATCTTCAAAGTGAAAGATGCCAGGCAGTTGGAAAGAGGCTAATATAGCATTAATACCTAGCGAGAGGCAAATTTTGACTTTAATAAGAAACTACTAGCTCATATCATTATTGAATAATAACAAAAATTATTTGCAACCCTTTTGGCTGAGACGTCGGAAATAATTTTGCAGCCCTTTATTCCTTAGGATCAGAGTGCTTTTACCTAAAAGAGAATAAAAATTCTGTCTCAAACCAAGAACACAGAGAGATAGATGCAAATATTACTAACTGGTTTTTGCAAAGTAAATAAATGTGAGTGGGAACACACATGCATGTAGAAGAGAAGTAAGTACCCAAAGTTTAATAAAAGAGTTCCAGTCCAATACAGCAGGTGGGAGAATGGCCAAATGTCAGAGGGTCAAAACTTTATGTAAGGTTTGTCAGCCAGTGTGACTCCAGAGTTAAGGTTCTGATGATTGCAGGTCAGGAGTCAAGGCATATGGTTAATGGACGGTTGTCATCAATGGAGATATTTGAGCTCACTGCTCTTTTAAGCAGAAGCTGTCCTGATGTTGCTCATTTGGAAGAGAGAGACTCCTTTCTTGCAGTAAAATATTTGGCTATCACCATAACAAATATGAATTGCATGTTATTCAAGATGTGGGATGAAGTTTAAAAAGTTGTGTTAAGATGGGAGTAATTACAATGGCACTGCTGGGGAAATTTTCTTCAATAAAAATAAATGGTTTGCCTAAAATGAGATTTTTGTTTCAGACAATACTGGTTTGGACAACTGATACACCAGTAGTAGATTGCTACCAGTTCACCCCAAATCAGGCGAACCAGTAGCGGCGGCGGTGGCAGGAAGTTCCACCCACCTGGCCAGATGCTTCTGCGCATGTGCAGAAGCATTGCAAATGAGCAAGTGCGTGCGCCAGTACTGGGTTGCCTCCAGTTCGCACCAGTTCTATAAAACCGGTAGTAAAACCGGTGGGAGGCTCCGCCCACTGACCCAGACATCATCAAAATGCTTCTGCGCATGCGCCCATGAGTGAACCAGTAATGATGGGTTTTGAAACCCGTCCCTGTGATACACCAATTGATAGAGGAAAAAGGATAGTTAAGCTTGTATAGCAAGGGAAAAAACACAAGTTAAAAATAAGTTTTAAAAAATGCAAAGCAAAGAGAAGCATTGGGTTTATCTGATTTGAAATTGTATTTTGCATCTTCCTGTTTGATTTGGATATAAGAATGGGTGTTAATGAGAAACAGAGGATTTTTAGAATTAGAAAAAACATGATCTGACATTTGGGTGGCATGGATATTTATGCTACAGTAGAACAAAGGTTAGTGTAGATATTAAAAATCTACACTATTTTAGACATGCCCTAATCAGAATATGGAATAGATACAAATCTAGGTTGTGCTTGGAAACACCATTGTGTCTCTCATCATATGAAGCATTTTATAGGGTTAGGCAGATACAAATGGTTACATACTTTGACATACTAGAATTTTGTCAAAGGAATACAAAATAAAATCAAGAAAACAATTGATGGCAAACAGATATAGTTGTCAATGGTTTTCCAGTTACAATAATTAGGCAAAATTCAAAGTAAAATAATAATAATAATAATAATAATAATAATAATAATAATAATAATAATAATAATAATAATAATAATAATAATTTTATTTCTATACCACCCTTCTCCCGAAGGACTCAGGATGGTGTACAGCCGATTAAAAACACAAATATATACAGACATCAATTAAAAAAATAATTATAATTATTAAATAATTTCGGCCCAAATTAAAACCCAAAAATTTAAAACACCCAATTTAAAATCATTTACAGCAGGGTCTTGAGGGCACAGCAAAATACACGGAGGTCGGAGATCTTGCGCAGTTCTGGGGACAGTTCATTCCACAGGGCAGGAGCTCCCACAGAGAAGGCCCTCCCCCTGGGTATCGCCAGCCGACATACCTTGGCTGATGGCAGAAGGTGGGAGGCTACTGGTGGGAGGCTACTGGTGGCAGAAGTCGGTCTCTAAGGTACCCAGGTCCTAAGCCATGGAGCGCTTTAAAGGTGGTGACCAACACCTTGAATCACACCCGGAAGACCACTGGGAGCCAGTGCAGCTCGCGCAGGAGAGGTATCACGTGGGCACAATGAGTTGCGCCCATAACCACCCACGCGACTGCATTCTGGACCAGTTGGAGCCTCCGAATGTTCTTCAAGGGGAGCCCCATATAGAGAGCATTACAGTAGTCCAGTTGGGAGGTGACCAGGCCATGAGTGACCATGCACAAGGCATCCTGGTCCAGAAAGGGCCGCAACTGGCAAATCAGGCAAACCTAACAAAAAGCCCCCCTGGCCACGGCCGTCATATACTCTTCTAAAGACAGTCATGCGTCCAGGAGGACACCCAGATTACGAGCCCTCTCTGTGGGAGGCAAAGATTCATCCCCAATAGTCAGCGATGGCACCAGCTGATTATATTGGGACGCTGGGAGCCACAGCCACTCGGTCTTGGCAGGGTTGAGTCTGAGCCTATTTCTCCCCATCCAGACCCGCACGGCCTCCAGGCAGCGAGACATCACATCAAGGGCATCATTGGGGTGGTCTGGGGTGGAGATGTACAGCTGACATTTCATGGCATTGAAATGTTAATGTTTTGGTTATAATATACAGGTGGAACACTGAAAATATGGAGGGTCAAATAATTGAAAGTTACACTGTTTATTACAACGTTAGAATCTTAAAAGGGCTTTTATAAAAAATGATGTATTTATGGTACATAGCACCAGAAAAATTACAGTGTACTGTAATCTACGTTGGAAATATAAACAACAAGAAGAGTCATTTTATCATGTTTGGTGGACCTTAAAAAAAAGCTAAAATAATTTATTTTCAGATGCATACATTGCTTCAGAGGATTTAAAAATTAATATACAATTGAGGCCAATTGAGTTTTTTTTTTCTTAATTGTCTTAAACAAGAAGGTTCAGCTCAAATTGTGAAAAGCCTTCCCTGCATCTAGAAAGATCAATGTGTCTTGTTTTACATTATGTTTTGTGTCTTTGAGTTCTGGAAATGGTGATTATTGGCAGGGTTGCAGCAGGCTGCAGATTTACATCCATGAACTTTTTGGCACATAGATTGGAGCCACTAGTGAAATGGGTTTGGCTAGATGGCATATCTAATCCTTTAGGCAGCAAGTGAGGATAAGGATCATTATGTTCTTTTTTCAAAAACAATATAATTTTAAGGTAAATGATGGTTTGGGGGTGTTATATAATACTAGTGAAAAAATTAAAATAATAAAAAGTATACAAGTATAAAAGTATTGTTTTAATTGTTAATATGGCTGATAAAATATTTGTTATGACAATACATGACATTTACTTTTATGGCTGTGTGTATGTGTAAGAATATCAGTAAAGAGGAAAAAAAAATCTGAAAGCTCCAGGAAGGATTAATTTATTTTGCTTAAAATCTACACTCAATTCTATTACACTACTATTTTTTTGTAAATATTGCCCATGAATCAAGCATGAATAAATAAAAATTACCCTAAAAATGTATTTAATGTATTAGATGTATTACAAACTGAAGTGTGTTTATTATACTTTTAACTCACTCCTGATTAAGAAAATGTAAGTCTGAACAATTTTTGTCTAATTCAGGCATTGATCAGGCCAATACTTAACATGGTTTTAGCTATAAGATAGCATTAGCTATTCCCCAGTCACTTTGGGGACCATTCAAACTGAATCTTTGATCAAGTGCATTGCTTTGTTGGAAGCCCTCAAATCTTGTTAATACCGACTTACAAAAATAAATCCTTGTTAAGAAGAGGAAAAACCTTATTTCTAAATATGGGGGAAAAAAACAGACTAGTTTTTATTCCTTACTGAGAATTATAACATCAAAGCTCATATTTGTGAAAGAGCCATAATATCCAAATTGCATGTCCAATATATATCTAACTCCGTACAAATGCAATGCTTCCACATGCATATTGTTTAGGCCAGGAATGTTTATTTATCTACCCTAAAAATATTGATGGTTTTCATACTGAAATAAGACTAACCATAAGCATATCAATTTGTACCTTGATCATTCAGACATTTATGACAATTGACTTTTTTCACTAGTATGTCCTTTCTTGTTTTAAATTGTAAACTAATACATACTGTATCTAATTTAATATGACGTTGTGGATATATCACAGTTTTATTAGCAGAAGTGGTTGGCCTACCTATGGGATGCTTTTGATGTCCCAATCAAGTCTAAAGTCTTGATATTCCATATAAGTCTTAAATCCAACTACTAACAACTACTGTATTAACAACTACTGATGCAACTTAGCTGCTGAACTATTTCATGTGCTGCTATAAACATAGATTTTAATTAACTAACCCACTCTTCAATTATAAAACCCACTTATTGTGACTTGGATAAAAACCATAAAAGAAATACATACATTCTAATTTTAGCACACAAAAGAATATGGAGAAAGAAAAAAATATGGGTAATCTTCAAATTAAATAGTAGCTGAATTCAAGAAACATAGGAAAACCATATTGGATAATATCAAATATACTATATATCTAGTGCACTATTCTATGTCACACAGAGGTCAAAGTTATGTTTCCAAGAATCTAAGTATAATTTCTCTCAGGACCAGATATTCAAGATTCTTATAAATTCGGAGGGTAGAATATTACCATCAATACTTGTTGTCATTAATAGTCTTATCCTCCATTAATTTATCTAACTAACTATTATTTGGATCTACCTAAATTGGTTGTAACATTTGCTGGGGGAGGAACCATGACTATCACCATAACTAATGGCAGGGAATCTCATAAGGCAGGGATGTCAAACTCGTGTCATCATGGCGGCGTCATATGACATATCAGGACTTTTTTCCCCTTTGCTAAACCGGGCGGGACCAGCACTTCATGCATCCAGCCCACGGCCCACGAGTTTGACACCACTGTCATAAGGCATGGAAACCAAATAAGTTTTTTAAGTACATGTGTGCTTGATCTTTTTAGGTTATATCTGTACTTACATATACCTACTTCAGTCAAATATACTATAAGTTTTATGACAATTTATCCTAATTCATCTAGTGTGAAATTCAAATTAAATTTGTTCCTGATTTACTTAGCTGCATAGTACATGGGCTACGTATTTGCCTCATTCTATAGTCCCACAGTCTGCATTCTTCCATTTTTTTTAGCCTTATTGGCTTATTATAATATTTAATTCTCAGATACCTATCACTTCCTGCTATTACTTTTCTTTCTCTGCAGCAAGCCAGACATCCATGGTTTTTGTTTATTTGTCTTTTTCAAATAAGTGCTTCTTCAAGCAGCTGTTTAGGCAATTATTTTGAACTCACAAAATTCCTGACAGCAATAGCATTAAAAGGGAATGCTGCTCACAGCATGAATCCTTCTCTTGACTGTGATAATTAACACAACAAAGAGATCAGTACCACTTTCCACTGAACATCTAGGGTTTTTAAGATCTGATTAAAACTGCCCATATTGACTGAATTTTTTTCATGAATAGAATTAAAAGATTTTACAGTAGTGCTTCTATAACCAGAAGTTATGAATCTGTCTACAGGGGTATATGAAACTTTCATTCACTTTGGCCCCAGATAAGAATTTACTAAAAACTTTACTAAATTATTTTTTGTATAAACAGAGGCATAGAATCAAAATGATGTGAAGTATTAGTACTACTTTATAAAGTCTTAGTAAGACCACACCTGTAATACTGCATCCAGTTTTGGTCACCACATTACAAAAAAGATGTTGAAACTTTGGACAAAGTGCAAAGAAGAGCAACTAAGATGATTAAAGGCCTCGAGACTAAAACATATGCAGGATTTGGGTTTGGCTAATCTAGAGAAAGGAAGGACTGGGGAGGGACACACATGAAAGCAGTATTTCAGTATTTGAGAGGTAAATTTATTTTCCAGTGCACCAGAGGGCAGGACAAGAAACAATGGATGGAAGCTAATCAAAGACAGAAGCAACGTGGAATTAAGAAGAAACTTCCTAACAGTGAGGACAATTAACCAGTGGAACAACTTGCCTTCAGAAGTTGTGAATGCTTCAACACTGAAGGTTTTTAAAAAGAGGCTGGACAGTCACTTCTCTGAAATGATATAGGATCTCCTGCTTGAGCAAGGGCTGGACTACAAGACCTCCAATGTCCCTTCCAGCTCTATTCTGATTCTGATTCTGACAAATCTAAATTCTATTTTTGTTCATTTTAGAGAAAGAATGGGTGTCAGTTAACCCATGTATTCCGAAGTTTGAATATTGTGCTTTTTAGAATGTGAATTTCAATTTATGTATTCAACTATTTTGTTTCAATTAATTACCTTTTTTCTGACAATAGCTTCAAGGAATAGTTTTCTATATACTAGGACTGTGATGGCGAACCTATAGCATGTGTGCCACAGGTGGCATGCAGCACCCTCTCTGTGGGCACGCAAGCGCCCCAGTTCAGCTCTGCCATGCATGTGTGCATGCCTTCCACCGTCCAACTGGTCATCATGTCTCTGCTGTGCATACGCTGGGGGGGCGGGGGATATGCGGGGAGTGCACGCACATGTGTGAAATTGCACCAATCCCAGTCATTTTCAGTAGTGAAATTGCACCAATCCCAGTCATTTTTGTATCTTAAAGGGCCTGGTAATTAGACAGTTTACAACTCTATTTCTCTAGTCGAATATCGGTTAAACCACATTACATTCAGGCTAATGTCTTCAGAGTAGTTCCACTGAATGGTGGGCTTGAATCTAAAAGAACATTTAAAGAATTTGAAGAACAAATTACTATTTGGTTAATTTACACATCAGCTGGATTGTAACACAGAATCAAATACGCAAAATTGAATGACATTAAATAAGAATTATATTCTTTAACACATGAGACTGAAATGAATTTTAATTGTACATACATTAGGGAAATGTGAATACAGGAACCCCTGTAAGTTAGATCTGTCCTCAGTTCAAAGCAATCATTTAATTAGATCCTCATTTGTTTGTCCCCCCCACTTGCAGCTTCTCTGAACAATTCAAAGACAATGGAGAGAGTTGACTGGAATGTTCAAGGATGAGAAAGCAGGAATGGCATTCAGTGAAATTAAGCTTGAAAAGAACTATTGGAAACTTTGGAAATGCTGTTTAAGTAATCTGAGCAATTAGGTGTTTCAGACTATGCAGCATTTTAGAGTCCAAGTCAAAAATATACTTTGAAGTCCATGGAGTAATATATGCCTGGAACTCCTCTATTCATCCATTCATCTTCCTAGGATTGAACAGTTATGTGGAATCCAAGAAAATGTCCTTCTTTAAGGCACTGCAGACAACGCTACACTTACATGGTTGAATGAAAAATAATGCCTCCAATATTGCAAACCAGCAGAAGATGGTAAATAGCAATTTAGTATGTGGTAAGTTGTGACATCTTCTTTAGCATCAGTTCTTTTACTTAAGATGGCAATTGACTAGAAGCTGCAGTGACAAATTGCAATTTTTCATGAAATGGACATCAACAATTAGTATTTTTTGGCTTTAAACAATGTGTCATGATTGAATTTGTGATGATTGAAATAGTTCTTTCAATTGAAATTTACTGTTGAATGTAAGTTTATGATGATAGCCAATTTGGTATATGGTTAAAGTATCAGGCTACAAACTGGAAATTTCCAAATTCTAATCCCACCTTAGGCATGAAAGCCAGCCAGGTGACTTCCTTTCAGCCCAACCAACCCCACAAGGCTGTTGTGAGGAAAAATAGGAGCAGAAAGGAATAGTGTTTATTTTACCATCTTGAGTTATTTATAAAAATAGTAAAGGCAGGGTAACACACACACAAACAAATTCTGTTGACATGACTATTGTGCAGAACTGGGCCAAAGGTAAAGATAGGTAAAGATAGTGAAGTGAACTATGAAAATTTGATTGTGTTATCAATAAAGAAGTAAATGAACTATGAATAGCCATTAATGAGTTACACATAAAATGTTGATGAACTTCTGTTTCATGTGCATCAAATATAAGCAGAGTTGCAAAATTATTTCCTACTCTAGGATTACAAAGAAGCTCCCTTTTTTCTATTGTCTATTTTTTTTCTAAACATCAAAATTGCAAGTCATAAATACATTTTTTCTGTTTTATGCAAAAAGTATATAGGTCAGCCATAAAAGTAGTTACTATCATTTTTCTAACCAAGGAAGTCAATTTAGATATCTCTGCAAGTTCAATAATATTCACCAACCATTCCTTGACTGTGAGTAGTTTAGAATTTTTCCACTGTTGGACATATAGTTATCTCCACCACAGTCTACTTCTTTTTATTTTTTATTTTTGCACTTCTTTCTTTTTGTCTTACTTTGTTTTCTTTATTATATATTTGTTAGCCTTTTTTTGTTCTCTTTCATGATTTTAATAAAATGTATATACTAATAAATATTTATAAATTGATTAAGAACAATCAGTGTCCTTAATCTACTAAAACAGAAATTGTTCTCAAGCCTTCATAGCTACATGTAGATCACATTAAGTATATTGAAAGGTTTATACAGGATGGATAGCTTGCATGCTGAAGCAGAGATAAAAGCTTTAAGCAATTACATTTTTCTAGCTACTGCTGTCATATTACAAGAATGAACATAAAAGTATTTCTTCACAGCATCATGAGCGGTGATGAAATGTGCATTTAACATTATCATTCAGAAATGAAAAACCAAACTATAGAATACAATCAGAAAATTTCACCCAAAATTAAACTAAAATAAATAATCAAACTTTGGCAAGAAACTCATGCTTACAGTTTTAGAATACGGCTAGAGTGCCCCATGGCAGCACTTAAAATTTTGAAAGGCAGATTACCAAAGTTTTGCAACATGAAAACAAAATACTTTATATCTATAGAGATCCCAAAAGTGCTTTTTTCAAGAGGCAACTGACTTTCTGGTTTTTCTTTGAAGATGTTTCACTTCTCATCAGAAAAGGCCTTTGCAGCCAAGAAACGAGGTCTGGATTGACACGTGTGTCACCCCCAGCCTCTGTTTTGCTGTCAGAGGCCTTCCAGAAAGCCTCTGCAGCCTATAAAAGAGCTCCAGATTCATCAAGAGTTCTGCTATCAGCTGCAGAAGGCTTTCCGGAAGGGCTTCTGATGGTGAAACGGAGGACAGGGGCGATGCTCGCATCAATTTGGACCTCGTTTCTTGGCTGCAGAGGCCTTTCCTGAAGGCTTCTGATAGCGAAATGAGGCCAGGCAGCACCTCACGCATTAATCCAGACCTTATTTCTTGGCTGCAGAGGCCTTTCCTAAAGGCTTCTGATTGCAGATTGAAGCTGGGGGTGACGCACACAAGCAGTGGCAAGTGGCAGCAGAAGAATTGGGCTGGCAAAACAAGGCAGGTGTTGGGGTGTGTGAGGCCTGGTAAGTAGGACAGCTCCACCCCTCCATCCCCATCCTAGCTCAAGTTTTACCTGTGCACATTGCCCTAACCCCTGCACCCCAGAGGTGGTGGGGTCTTAATTAGGGCTTATTTTGGGAGTAGGGCTTATATTGGACACATGTGTAAAAATCAAGCTAGGACTTACTTTCTGAATAGGTCATATTTTCAGGGAAACCCAGCATCTTTATCTCTATCTTTATCTCTATCATCTCTCTCTTTCTCTTTCTCTATATCTATCTATCTCTATCTCTACTGTGTTTCTCTGAAAAGAAGACCCAGCCTTATTTTCTTTTGACACCTGAAAAAAATTGTCACATGTGGCGCCCCTGGCCTTTATTTCATCAGAGCCTTCCTGAAAGCCCTCTGCAGCCAATAACAGAGCTCTGGATCGATCCAGACCTCTTTTATCGGATACAGAAGCCTTCTGGAAATGGAGGCTAGGGTTGACAATGCGAATCATTTCTTGGTTGCAGAGGGCTTTTCAGAAGGCCGCTGATGGAGAAACAGAGCCGGAGGCGCCATACACATCAATCTGGAGCCCGTTTCTCAGCTACAGAGGGCTGTTCGAAGGCTCTGATGGCAAAATAAAAGCTGAGGGCGACACACGTGAATGGTGGCAAGCGGCTGCAGAAGAAGTGGGATGCAGAAGAAGCAGCCACAGAAGAAGGCAAGGCAGATGTCGAGGTGTGCGAGGCCTGGTAAGTAGGGCAGCTCCATCCCGCCCCATCCCCATCCTAGCTTAATTTTTATCTCACCCCACCCACTGCACCCTGGGGTGGTGGGATCTTAATTAGGGTTAATTTTGGGGATAGGACTTAATTTGAGTGCATGCATTCAAAAACATGATAGGGCTTCATTTTGGGGTGGATCTTGTTTTAGGGGAAACACAGTACATCTCTATCTCTATCTCTATCTCTATCTCTATCTCTATCTCTATCTCTATCTCTATCTCTATCTCTATCTCTATCTCTATCTCTATCTCTTATCTCTTATCTCTTATCTCTATCTCTATCTATCTCTATCTCTATCTCTATCTCTATCATCTATCATCTATCTCTATATCATCATCTATATATATATTGTGTATGTGTATGTGTGCCATGTGCTTACATCTCAGGGTACAAGAAAAAGTGACAGCCACAAACATTTGCAGTTGCAAAATGAGTAGTACCAAAATTTAGTTGTTTCTCAGAGAAATTGGGATCATATAAGAGACAAGATTGTGGAGAAAGAGAAATTCTAGTTCTGCAAGACCAAAGAAACTAACTGAAGATTTACTTCACTGACTACATCACTTTTTCTTCATTTTGCTACCTACTATAGCTATCTTTTGATACTCTCTTCTTTTCATGTTCTTACTCCTCTTTCCCTCGGAGACTGTCAGACATCATCAGAGAAGTTTTTCCTTTGATTGATTCTTCAAAAACATATAGCTGTCTGTTAACTCACTGCTTGCAACTGTGACTCTGTTTTAGCATGTTGTATCTTGGAATTGACTGAATTCCCAGTAAAAAGTAATGCGTCCAATAGCTGGGAATGTTATTTTTAAATATTTTTAAAATGCAGACATTATTTAATTTTGAAGATAATGGTTGAGTATTTCAGTGCCAAAAGCCAAAGGCCACAAAAATATGACTGCAAACTTTTGTCCATTTATGTAGTTGCATAAATCAGATCCATAAACTTAGTCCTGATATTATATCAGCCCTAAAATTGTCAGGTGTTTCCAGTGCATTCTAAAATTTGTGACTGAATAATCTGAGTCTTTTTTAAAAAATGTAAATCATAAAAACTATATAGGAATAAGTAAATTGAATTGTATTATATCAAATATAGAAATAATTGAAAATGTTCTCTTTTTAGCCATAAGTATTTGAAGAAAGCCGCCTAAGGCAGGTCCCTCAAAGAAAAGGGAACCTATTGATCTTCAAAGGTTTTTGTTCCTCTAGTAGCGTCCATTTTAGCTTTAGAATATCTATATCTATATTCTCTTTCTTTTTATTGTCTATATGAAGCACAGACAAGGAGTCAAGGATTTAGAAAAAAACAAAAACAAAATTTCTACTATTATATAAACAAAGATACATGAAGAACCTTTCCTTTTTAAATGGAACATGTTCTTTCTTTTTATATGTTTTATTGCACCTGAAATGAAAATACTTAGCAAGGTTGTGTTTAAAACACAACGCAACATTCTGCAGCTAATTTGTGAGGTAAAATAATGGGAAACTGCTTCTTTGTTTGACTTTTCTTATTTGTTTCATTGTTTCTGGGTGCAGTTTAGAGCCTCTGCTAATATATTAGTACTCTGTGTATTGTTTCAACCACAGTAGCTCTTGTGAAATAAGTGTTCATATTTCACAAATAAAAATATAAAGGCAATTTATTTTTCCAAATAGTTCTGAATAAATTATTTTCTCAGAATATTGGGATTTGGTTGGTTGGTAACTGTGCTTCTGGCACAGATATCCTGTTCTGGAACCCACAATCAATCTAACAATTCTTCAGTTTTGCCTAAAGAAACACATTCTCAGTAAGCACAAATCAGCGCTAATCTAAGTTTAGCAAGGCATTAAAGTAAATAGCAGAAAAGACTTTCCAATACATATCCTGTGCCCTTGGTTATTGAAAACCAACAATTAGAAATCAGATCAGAGCCTTGTGTGGCCTTGAAATGGCATACCACCTTGAAATAAGAATGAAAGGAGTGAAAAGTAATAGCCTGTCCGGTACAATGAATGAAGCTTAATGTCCTCACTTCACAGCATTAGTATTTCTTTTTTTAAAAAGTAATGGCACAGACAGCCATATTAGTATGCAGTGGCATGTGCCAGCCTGGCATCTATAGCAGATGTTGTGGTTTCATTTACAGACCTTCTCACAGCACTTAGCAACAGCCTTTGAAAAGCCATTATACCTCAGCCCATAAAGCCACTCAAAATTTTCATTATGTTTTCCTCAAAAAGTGCTTGTTTTGCAGGATAGAGCTGGGGTCAATAAAATGGATTGGGTGTCACTTAAAACAACTGACATCTTAATCTCCTGCAGGCCCATGTCCTTAATCTCTACAGGACATAAGTCAGTTTAGAAACAGGAGCTGTTCGCGCAGGTATGAACTATTGAGCTCCTTAATGTAAATTCAAAGGTAACGTTTATCAGTGCATTTCTGGAATTACTTTAGTGTAGTAACTGCCTATAGAAAGTGAACATTTTCCAACCCTTAATAACAACTTCACTGTCACAAAATACACATAACTTCCAAGAATCTTGTATAACCAAGGGCCATTTAAATTCCAAAGGAAATAAATGGATTTAGGTGTTACAACCAATTTAAGTTAGACACATTTCATTAAGCTAACTCAACTATCACCCTTAGATAGTTAATGCTGAATGAAATTAAGCCAAGGAGGGCACAGCTATGAATTATGGTACAACAGGTCTTGCACATCCACATTTTTCAACTTCCTTCTGAAATGTTAATCAAATCAATTTAAGTCATTCTACAGCCTTTCTAATTCACTATGGTGGGCTGCTACATTTTGATCCAGCACTCTTACAGACCAGTTGAAATAAATATAAACGGCAGTGCATGGAGCTATCAAATGGTTCCCCAAAACATACATGAGGAAAACAATATATAACCTATAATGTCCATGCAAATACCTTGTGTTATTGTTTGCCTTCTATTGTATGCTTGAACATGGCATAACCTATATTCTATACTCAACTTGGTACAGCTATGTAAGAATACTTACTGTAAATTTTTGGTCTTTTCCCATCACAAAGCTCCTTTGTATACACACATGGTAACCACATTTCTTTTTTCTGTATTTTCTAGAGTTTAATGGGTTTTATCCTTGTGCTTTTCAGCACCTATGATGCTGAAAAAACCCATGGTCCATGGTTCTTCTTTTTCTACCTCCTATTTTATTATTGATTATTTTTTTTAATTTAATTTCTTTATTTTCCTTTCATCTTTCATATTTACTGTATCTTTATATTTGAATGTACTTATTAAATATGTAAAATATTTTTGTTTTAAAAAAATAATGGAAACATATTAGGTTTTTTTCCCCCCCACAGTTTGGCACTTAGAAGCATCTGAAACTCCTTAGTATTACTGCAATTGTGTGTTCATTCCAAAACCACCATTTCTTCAGAGACTACTAAATTGCAATGTTAAAGTGGTTATTATTTCAAGTGCTTTCAAATAAAGAGTTGGAATACTCCATATTAACAATAATTAAGGTCTGATAGAATATAAAATATATTTCTTGTGATCATAACATGACATTAATTTGACAAACCCATTTGGTTGGAAATCTATAAAATAATGGTAGGAGCATATATATATGATATAGGTTTGGCCCACTATCATTTCATTTTGTTTTGCCATTCATAAATTTGTTTCAATGTTTTTGGAAAGAATAATATGATTTAAAGATATTGGCTTATATTTCCAAAATGTGGAAAATATCACAAACTATGGACTTATAAAATATGGATTATAAAAAAATTTCTTTTTATAATTAAAAACAAGATCAGCCCAGAATATTGGTCAAGGTTAAAAATTGATCTGATTCCTCTCCTCCTCCTCCTCCCTCCTCTTCCTTCTCCTCCTCCCATAAAAATTACAAACAAGAAAACCTAAAGAAGGATTTATTATCTTTATTTGTAGAGTGTAGATTTTACATTCTTTATATTAGTGATATAGCTGGGAATAATTCTGAATTAATCCCCATCAACTGGCTTTGAGTAATTTTTATCTGCTATACATTGATTAGATGAAAGTCCTGGCACTCAATGTAAAGTATGAAATGTTTTCTTAAATTGTCTACTAGTTTTTGTTTTGTTTTGCTTTTCTGTTCTATTTAACCAGTTCTTGAAGTCTGAAAGTCTTGACACCATCTCGATCTTATGAATTGTATTTAAATTAAATTAAAGTAAATTAAAATACAAAAGCTACTCTTGTATTTTACAAATAAACTGAGCTAACATTTTATGAGAACAAAAAAGAGTCAGCAAATAAGGCGGAACTTGTTTACCATTGGGTAGCATAATCAATTGCCTCAGGCTGCAACCCCTGAGATTTGGCAGGACAAACATGTAGTTTGTACAATAAAAAACCTCACTTATTCTTTATTTAAATATGCATTGTCAATATAGTTATAAGCGTAAAACTAAAGTAAGGCAGCTTTATTACTTATTTTTTTTTAATCTTTATTAATTTATAAATAACTCAAGGCAGCAAACATACATAACATTCCTCTTCCTATTTCATTAACAATCAACAAGTAAGACTAATGGCTATGTACTTCCTTCTTTAGTCTAAGTGAAAGTGTACAGGGGCTACCCATATATGCTAATTAATCACCAGGTCTACGTAGCTAACATATTTAAAATGATGCTTTATTTTAACAAATTATGCCACTCAGCTTTGTTAACATTTTTAAAACCTTAGTTACTCACTTTTTCTTTAATGCCCAAGTGGCTTTTTTTCTTCAATATCTTGTCCTCCAGGCATTTTTGTCTTGTCATTCTCAAGTTGAAATGTTCCAAGGGGGCTGTCAGTCTGGCTAGTTTCTTTGGTGCCTGATAAGAGGCATTGAAAGACAGTAAATCCAACCTAGCCGTAGCATTCATGAGCAATTTTCATTCAAAGCAGAAAACCTTTTCCACTGTTCAACATCAATTTGAAGGCACAGAAGAATGTTAAAATTGAAATACTCTAGACACAAAGGTCAATGCCAGAAGATTCTTTGCTAAGACAAATTATGGTAATATATTTGTCTTTTTATGTTTTAAATAATCAGATGAAAAAAATGTTTTTTTACACTTTGATATTTTTAATTGCATTTGCAAACACAACATATGGAAAAGCCACTGGAAAACCTAATGAGCACTAATGAAATGAATGAACAGAAAAATGTAACAGTAATTTTATGCAAATATACTTCATTCTGACTAGCATGAAATTTCTTCCAGTTGAGTTAATCATTATTTCGTGAAGTCGGTGTTCCAAAATGGAAACTGTGTAGCTATAGACTGGACTGGATTAGACTTAAAAAATGAACACATGATCATTATCTCCCCACCCTTTTCTAAATCTTTAATTTTTAATGGCTCCTTTCTCTTATGCATTGGTTTAAATTTACACCATAGCCAGAAATACAGGAATGTTGGAACAATTAAAACTAGGTCTTTTGAGAGACTCCATGATTTCTACTTTGGGAAATCTTCAAGAACCACTGAAAGAGTTATCTGACTTTAGAATGTAGGCTGTTTGAACTAAAATTAGAATGACATAATGACAGAATGGATGGATGGATGGATGGATGGATGGATGAATGGATGGATGGATGGATGGATGGATGGATGGATGGATGGATGGATGAATCAATGGATCGATGGATTGATGGATCGATGGATGAATGAGGTGGAAGGGATCTTGGAGGTCTTCTAGTCCAGCCCCCTGCTCAAGTAGGAGAACCTATACTATTTCAGATAAGTGACTGTCTAGATTCTTCTTAAAAACATCGAGTGATGGAGTGCCCACAATTTCTCGCAGCAAGCTGTTCCACTGGTTAATCGTCTTTAGGAAACCATAAATTTTTGGTCAGTTGATTATTCAAAATATAACAATAAACAATCTGTTTATATTCTACAAATAGACTCTATTTTGCTTTTATTAACATAAATTTATGTCAGTGTTGATTTATTGACATTAATTAATGAAGCTGACCACAGGAAAAGTATAGCACGAGACAAGCTATTCCTATGATGAAAATCTATTAGATCGTTTACAGCTTTTCTTTATTGTGTTTAATTTTTTTTCTCCTTCTAGCTAGAGATACCAGTGGACTGAAAATAGAATTTCAATTATTAAAAAAAAAGTCTAGTCTGGATTATTTGAAAGAATACCATACATTGTCTATATTTAAAAGGTAGCAGGTAACAGTAACAGAGTTGGATGGGACTTTGGAGGTCATCTAGTCCAACCCCCAGCTCACGCAGGAGACCTATACTAGGGATTCAAACCGCCGAACTGCTGCCCTTTCTGATCAACAAGGTCAGTGTCTTAGCCACTAAGCAGAGAATAGTATTCCTTGTAACATTTTATGGAAACTAAAGTTGAACTTTGAAGAAATAGGATAGGAAAAGGTTTGTTGATTTTGAATATTTTTGCTCAAATGACTTAATATTAGAGAAAACTCCTAAGAAAACTAACCTAAATCATTGTTCCCAATTGAACAATGACTGTTGCATACTAAATAGGAGTAAGCATAGGCTTCACTCAGGTCTACCAAACCGGTGGGAAAATACTCAAATCTCATTGGCCGACCCATCTGACAGCTCCCTATGAAAGGGCAAGCAGTCAGACGAGCTGGCTGCTGGGTTGCACCGATCTACTAATAAAGAGCTGTTGTTACTGTTAGAGCTGTATCCTATCTCTTCCATTACCCTATCTAACAATGACCAAGCACAATTTAGCCTATTTTGGATTCATTACAGAAAAATCTACCTTTCTGAAGAAAACAGGATGACCAGCAGCAAGGACACTAAAAAAGGAAGACTCAAAAGGACTATGTAGGAACACGTTATCACGCAAAAATTATTCTTTGTCTTCAAGCGGTGACGTGCTCCGGCCCCCAGTGCTCTTCTCGTTCCCTGGGTTGTCCGGAGTCTCAGAGCCTGGGTCTTAGGCTGATGCTGTGCAATGCCAGGTCCGTGTCTAATAAAGCCCCCCTCATCTGTGAGCTGGTTCAGGAGGGGGGAGCGGACCTGGCGGGTATTACTGAGACCTGGTTGGGCCTGGAGGGGGGGGTCCCCCTCGTAGAAATGTGCCCACCGGGTTTCCGCGCATTCCATCAGCCAAGGGCCCAGGGTAGGGGTGGGGGGGTGGCGGTTATTGTAAAGGAAGGTCTTGATCCTAGGGAGGCCACTGTACCTCAGATAGCCGGTTGTGAGTCTCTCCTTGTGAAGTGGGGCCATGGGAGGCAGATGGGCCTGCTGGTTACGTACCTGGCTCCTTGCTGCGTGGCAGCGGCCCTGCCCGAGCTCCTCAATGTTATAGCCGGGGTGGTGGTTGATACCCCCAGGCTTTTAGTCATGGGGGATTTCAACCTGCCGTCCATCGGTGAAGCATCCGAGGCGGCTCGGGAGTTCATGGCTTCCATGACGGCCATGGACCTGACCCAGTTAATTCAGGGCCCCACTCACATAGGAGGAAACACGCTGGACTTGGTTTTCGTCTCTGGTCAGTGGTTGAATGGCTTAGATACAGGGGATATAGTTATTGAACCCTTGTCATGGTCAGACCATTCTCTCCTTAGACTTGACTTCCTGACCGCTATGCCCCACCGCAGGGAGGTGGAACCAATTAGGTGGTTCCGCCCCAGGCGCCTGATGGATCCTGATAGGTTCCGAATGGAGCTTGGGCCATTTCCTGAGACTCTGGCACGCGACTCGACTGAGGACCTGGTGACCGCCTGGGATAGGGCGGCCGCTGGTGCTTTAGATCGGGTCGTGCCTTTGCGGCCTCTGACCCGGCGCCGAATCTGCCCAGCTCCTTGGTTCTCCGAGGAGCTGAGGGGGATGAAACGCCGGAAAAGATGCCTAGAGAGTAGTTGGAGGGCCAGTCGCTCCGAATCTGACCGTACACTAGTGAGGTCTTATATCAAGACCTACTTAGTGGCGATAAAGGCGGCGAAGTGTAATTACTTTTCCGCTCTTATCGCGTCGGCAGAAAATCGCCCAGCTGCCTTGTTTAGGGTGACTCGCTCCCTTCTCCATCTGGGAGCGCGGGAAGACCCCTTGCAAGGTCGTGCTGAGGATTTTGCGCATTATCTGCACGATAAAGTCGCTCAGATTCGGGAAGGCTTGGACTCCGACTGGGTAGGTACGGGCGGGTTGTCCGAGGTCTGTCTTGAGACGGTTATCTGGGATGAGTTTGACCCTGTGACTCCCGAGGACGTGGACAGGATGCTGGGGAGGTTGAACGCAACCACATGTTTATTGGACCCGTGTCCCTCCTGGTTGGTGCTGGCTACCCGGGAGGTTACACGAGGCTGGCTCCAGAGGATTATAAACGCTTCCTTGAGTGAGGGGTTCTTGCCTCCCGCCTTGAAAGAGGCGGTGGTGAGGCCCCTCCTCAAGAAGCCCTCTCTGGACCCAGCTGTTTTAGCTAACTATCGTCCAGTTTCCAACCTTCGCTTTCTGGCGAAGGTTGTTGAGAGTGTGGTTGCGCAACAGCTCCCCCAGTACCTGGAGGAAACCGTCTATCTAGATCCGTTCCAGTCCGGCTTCAGGCCCGGGTACAGCACGGAAACGGCATTGGTCGCATTGGTTGATGATCTCTGGAGGGCTCGGGACAGAGGTTGCTCCTCTGTTCTGGTCCTATTAGACCTCTCAGCGGCTTTTGATACCATCGACCATGGTATCATGCTGCGCCGGTTGGAGGGGTTGGGAGTGGGAGGCACTGTTTTACGGTGGTTCTCCTCCTATCTCTCCGACAGGTCGCAGTCTGTGTTGGCTGGAGGGCAGAGGTCGACCTCAAGGCACTTGGTTTGTGGGGTGCCACAAGGGTCGGTCCTCTCGCCTCTCCTGTTCAACATTTATGTGAAGCCGCTGGGCGAGATCATCCGTGGTTTTGGGGTGCAGTGCCATCTGTACGCTGATGACACCCAGCTGTACATCTCCACCCCAGACCACCCCAACGATGCCCTTGAAGTGATGTCCCGGTGCCTGGAGGCGGTGCGGGTCTGGATGGGGCGGAACAGGCTCCGACTCAATCCCTCCAAGACTGAGTGGCTGTGGCTGCCGGCGTCCCGATATAGTCAGCTGGTGCCATCGCTGACTATTGGGGGCGAGACATTGGCCCCCACGGAGAGGGTGCGTAACTTGGGTGTCCTCCTGGACGCACGGCTGTCCTTAGAAGAGCATTTGACGGCCGTGGCCAGGGGGGCTTTCTATCAGGTCCGCCTGATACACCAGTTGCGCCCCTTTCTGGATTGGGACTCCCTATGCACGGTCACTCATGCCCTCGTTACTTCCCGCCTTGACTACTGTAATGCTCTCTACATGGGGCTCCCCTTGAGGAGCACTCGGAGGCTCCAACTGGTGCAGAATGCGGCCGCGCGGGTACTTATGGGGGCGGCATGGCGCTCCCACGTGACACCTCTCCTGCGCGAGCTGCATTGGCTTCCAGTGGTCTTCCGAGTGCGCTTCAAGGTGTTGGTTCTCATCTTCAAAGCGCTCCATGGCTTAGGACCCAGTTATTTACGAGACCACCTTCTGCCTCCGATAACCTCCCACCGGCCAACACGCTCCCACAGAGAGGGTCTCCTCAGGGTGCCGTCTGTCAGGCAATGTCGGCTGGCGACCCCCCGGGGAAGAGCCTTCTCTGTGGGGGCACCCGCCCTCTGGAATGAGCTGCCCCCAGGGATACGACTAATCCCGGATCTCCGGACCTTCCGCCGGGCCCTGAAGACGTTTTTATTTCAGCAAGCCGGGCTGGGTTAAAAATTTTTTAATTGGTGAATTTTATGGGTAACGGGGTTTTAAATTGGAGAAGCCTAAGATAATTTAATTCTGTTTTAATGTATTTTAATATTTGTATTGTGTGTTTTTAATTTTGGCTGTTCACCGCCCCGAGTCCTTCGGGAGAGGGGGCGGTATAAAAATTTAATAAATAAATAAATAAATAAATAAATTCTTTGTGGTTGCTAAAACGTACACTGACTTGATGGCCCATAATCAATCAATAGATAAGTTTGCAAATAGAGGTAAATGTAATTATATATATATAAGCTACAGTGGATGTAATTGATGCCATCACAGGCAAAGATTTTGAGTGTTTAAAAAGAGCAGATATTTCATATTTCGACAGGCATTTTTATATTGTATGTTTGACAGGCACAATATGATGTTTTGTGATTTATGTAGTAGACATAAATCACACACAATGAATAATCAGAGCCTGATTGAATTTATGATCACTATCATCCCTTTAATATATTTTCATGAACTTAAAGTATTTTCTATATTTTTAAAAATTTTCTTTTATTACCAAAATTTCAGAAAAAAAATCACTGGACTTTTAAAATAGCATTAGAAACATGTGGTTTAAGACAATGAGGAACTAATCTGCTTTGAATGTGGAATGGGCTCTACTTGCAGAAATAGGAAACAGATATAACTTGGATTTTAAGTCAATTCAAAATAAGATAAGTAAATTTTTGCAGATATTAGGTGGTTATGTGTCACAATCCATTCACCTTTTTTATTTCAGCTGATAGCTTTGTGAAAATTGGAATTGCTTGGGACTAATTACAATACTTAGTCTTATGTACTGTAGTCTCTTAGATTTTGTACCGGAATATAGGGATTATTTTCATACATGAATGTTTTGGTGTTGCTCTTACAAACATATGCAGGTACCCATCTTGCAATCAGATCAAGAATTATATCCAAGCTCTGGAAAAAGTGGGAGAATGATAAAGTTTCAAAATTTGTCCCCCCTCTCAACCTTGATTAAATATGGCATGAAAGAAAGTATAGGGAAATTCAGTAAGCTTTTAAGATTCTATTGTTGTACCTTACAAAATAAAGTAATTCTTGTGATGTCTATTTTCTGATTTAACCTATGAAAAGGAGTTGCCATTCTGTCACATGTGCTGAGTACTTGTTAATCAAGATTCTGATAAATCTACAAAATTTTAATTTTCTACTAATGTTTGCTTGATCAATTTCTGGCTTAATAAAAGATCACTCTATTGTGGAAGAGTGAATTGGAATTTGATTTCTTTGCTATTGCAATCAAGACCCAAAATATAGAAGCACAAAATTGGCAACATTACTTTTCAAGTTTTTTGGATAAAATGAGCCTATTCTTAAAACTTGTTAAATAGGTTTTATGTTGTGAAAGCAACATGAACATGGGGAACCATAGAAGATACTTTATGTTCCATAAAAGTAATGAAACATATTGAACTAAAATCTGTGTATATATTCAATATATTATTTATATATCTCCTTGTTTTAACAGACTGAGAGGAGTTGCAATAATAAACCATATAAAATAATACTAATAAAAATAATAAAATCATCTAAACAATTCTTAAAACAATTGTCTGTCTATAGCTTTAAATTAATGTGTGCATAAATGCCTGCATTTATACCTGTATTTCTAAGTCTTTATGACATGGAATCTGGGAACTCATAGGAAACTCTTATTTCTATAAGAATTGGTGTCACCTGTTATATTGTTTAAGGAAAACTTACTTTTATGTCTTTAGTTTAGGAAAATAAAGGAAATGAAGTCAGAAATACTGTTTTTCAGTGGCAGATTTAATTTTCCAGGTTCCTAGGAGAGATCAGATTGACTCCTTCCTTGCTGCTATTCGGGAGATATTAGCAGTGTATAAATTATTTTTAGCTATCACTATGATTATATGTTAATTGTCAAGTGATTTTTTTGATTAAAAACCATTGGAAAGTTGATCACTATGTTACGGTTGTGCTTTTATAAGTTCAATAATGGATTTACATAGATCTGTACTTATTTACAAAAGTGATATTAACAAATTATGTATTATTCATTAATAAATGAATAAGGCAAGTGGATGATTCATCTTCATGGTCCATTGAAAGAAATTATTGTCCATAACTAGCTTTATTGTTGTATCATTTTTAATTCTTCTTGGCAGGCATCATATATTAGCACATTGATTGGTTTTACATTTTGGGTTCCTTAACTATGATTTATTTAATAAATTCCAATTTATTGGATTTACAGAAGAAAAATATCATATACAAACACCATATACAGACACAATAACTTATTTCACATAACATATGACAATCAAGGGAACCATGTTGTCTAAGCCATTCTGAATATCCATTTTCTTTCTATCTTTACAATTTATATTGTTTTTATTTTTCCTAATATGATTTGATTGCTTATTAGTATCCTATTACTATCACTAAGTATTGTATCTTATGATTCTTGATGAATATATTTTATTTTTTCTTTATGTACACTGAGAGCATATGCACCAAAGACAAATTCCTTGTGTGTCCAATCACACTTGGTCAATAAAAATAATTCTATTCTATATATTGTATCTAGTGAATCTAGTGACTTTGCTAACATGCTCACTTTTTCCATTTCTTTTCACTAGTGATGTAGCATTAAACTGAAATAAGATCAACACTTGGTCCAACTTTCTTTCACTTGTTGCCTTGGTTTTAATTCTAGTAATTTTACCTTCTAGAGTTTAAGAAAGGTATTTATAGATTTTGATATGATCAGTTATAGTAAAAAAAACTGTTAATTTAAAAATGACAGAGAGATGAAACTTTATGCAGTTTTCTTGGTGTTTCTGAAGGAAACAGTCTCTGGATTGTAATTTTTGAGTTAAACCACTTTTTCTAGAGCACTAGAAAAAGTTTTAAACTGCTGTATAAATAACCCAAGTGAAAAGTGAAATATATTCATCTTAAGGAATTACTACAGCACTGTAAAGTCAAATAATTATAAGTAGTCAAATTTAAGTTTAGCTAATTATAAACATTAAAATGTTAATAATCCATAGAATATTTTTTTTATTTTGAATTGTTTGATATATTGGACTACTAAGAATATGAAATAAAAAACAGACTGAGATAATCTTTGAGTATGCATACTATTTAATGTATATTAAATATTTGCATATATTCATAATTCAACTATGGCTCAATATATAGTATATTTATATGTCAATTTTTTAAAAATACTGTTTTTCATATTATCTTCATCTGAGACATTTAATGGTTACCTAAGCAAAATACACTGCTAAGAATGATTAGAGATAATGGCACTCATTGCAGCATTTCTTCCTTTAATAAATAGTATTTTAATTGAAATGGACACAGTCTAAAGACAAATGGTTCACTAATGCTTAGAGAATTGTACTATGAAAGTTTATTATAATTTACCATTGTGGTTGCTCTGATGATAAATTACATTTAAATAATTTGTATTTTTCGTATATTAATACACTTTATAAATGATGTATAGTGATAACTAGAACCATAATTAAAAGCTCAAAAATGCTTAGTTAAAACATCTACCAAATACTATTAATCCAATAAATATTGTAAAAACATATTCAATTTTGAAAAATAAAAAGATCAGGTCAGGAAGTTCTGATAAGGATCCAACATAATTCAGTCCAAATAAAGTCAGCCTTCAGATACAAGGCATTTTAGGTCCTCATCATTGAAAATGGCCAATTTTGGAATATGGAACAAATTGCCATTCTCTATCCTCACTTTAGTTGTGGATATGTGGGCAATGTAATTATTCATAGGCAGGGTTTGAAATGGTTTAGCTACATGAGGAATAACTATTTAAAGAACCATCTTGAAAAGAATTTAACAAAAGTGTCTTTTTGGGAATTAATGCCATCTGTGCAACTATCTCTTCTGCAACTGTTTCACTGATAAGTTCAAAAGTGAAGTTTTTCTTTCCTTACTCTGTAAGATACTATTTCTCTGCTGCATGTTTTTCCTCTTAAACATTTGGCCTTATGAGAAAGAGTAAACATCGTTATTATGAAAAATAGGCAATATGGTAACTGTAAACATTAGTGTGCTTTTTGTATCCATTAAAAATTATGGCCCACATTTATGTATATGGTAATTGATCAATTAAACAAATGTCTCTTTAATAAAATGTATATATGTATGTAGTTTTACTGAAAACAATGTAATAGTGGCTCCTTATTTTCTGGGATTGCTGTTGTTGTTGTTATAAATGTGTAACTTAGCTACATTTGAAATCAGTCTAGGAACATAGAAGAATGAAATATTTACATTTCTGAACACTAGTCATTTAAACTCTTTGTATATACTTTCTTTGGATTCTCTGTAGTTAGGAAAACCTGCCCTTAAGCATAGATCTGAAATGCTACGGGATTTTTGCTATGAGTGACAAACATCGTTTAATGGGCAGTTTCCAATAAGCATCAAATTGTCAATACAATTAAAATTCAACTTAGATTATAAATATAGCAATGCAACATATAAACACAAGGAGACAACCACTGCATTAGTGATATTTTGCTGGAATGCATAGTGAGACATATACAGTACTCATGACTTACATTTCAGTACAGACATTCTTGAGCCTGGAGAAACCCAATATAAGTTATACTTTTAGTTATAGTAATAGTTACAACTATAATAAAAGTTATAGTTAAAAGTTATAGTAATTCCACTTAGTTCAGTTTCAAACTACATCCCCAAAATTACTTTTCTTTTCACTAAGATTGGGGGAACATTTGGTCACATGTAGAAGTTATAAATCTTTGGAGATTTATAAAGTTATAATCCTTGGGTAATATGTGAATTTCTCATATTTTTGAGGGGTCCTTGGTGCTCTCTGAACTTGCTTGTTTTCTAGCAGACATTTCATTACCCAAACTAGGTAACATCATCAGTGCAAACCAATGTGGCCTTAAAAATGTTTCTTGAAAACCTGGAAATTAAATAGAATGGAGGATATGGAGGATAGAAGAAGTCAGATAATATTACACCTAATATCAGGTAAGCTAAAGCTCAAAATAAATTTAGTTAAGGAAGTTGAATGCAAAAACATCTCATTAACATTTAAACTAAAATAAAAGCACCATACCAACTATTCAATTAGAAGTAGATAAAGTACAACATGCAACAAAGAAAAAGAGAGAGCCACTTGACTTTTATTTTGACTCAGAATTCTCTGACAAGAGGCTATACAGTACATTCCACTGAGCAATTTTGAAGAGCTGATTTGAAGAACAGGAAGGCAGTTTGAGGTTGATAGAAGCATTTGCTGAAGTATTCCATGAATTCTGATTAGCAGACTAATTAAATGTAGTCTGGATGTCTCTATTATGTGGATCTATAACTATAGATTGAAAAACATACCTGGAGTGTAATCATCAATTAAATACTTGAACAGGTGTCACATAGCTTGACTCTCATCCTTTATATTACAGAAGGAATAATGGTTAAATTATAGGTGGAAAATATCCTGCAATTTAAAATTATATTTCAAATTTAAAATGTTAGGATATCTTCCTAATAGTAACAATCACAACTTTGGGAGCAGTGACTGATGGAATGTGAACTCATTTTCTTTCTTTCTTTCTTTCTTTCTTTCTTTCTTTCTTTCTTTCTTTCTTTATTTATTTATTTATTTATTTATTTATTTATTTATTTATTTATTTATTTATTTATTTATTTATTATATTTCTATACCGCCTTTCTCCCGTAGGACTCAAGACGGTGTACAGTCAAGAAAAATATAGATACACAAACATCATAAAATTGCTAATTAAAATTATTATTATCACATAGTTTGGCCCAATTAAATAGAACCTAAAATTAGATAACATTTTAAAAAACATTCACATGTTCATATGTTTAGCCCCGCCTGTTGGAACATCAGGGTTTTGAGGGCACGGCGGAAAGCACGGAGATCAGGGATATTTCGTATCTCAGGGGGCAGTTCATTCCAAAGGGTTGGAGCCCTCACAGAGAAGGCCCTCCCCCTGGGAGTCGCCAGTCGGCATAATTTGACTGATGGTACCCTGAGTAGTCCCTTCCTGTGAGAACAAACTGGTCGGTGGGAGGCTACTGGTGGCAAAAGACAGTCTCATAGGTACCCAGGTCCTAAACCATGGAGCGCTTTAAAGGTGATAACTAACACCTTGAATCACACCCGGAAGACCACCGGGAACCAATTACGTGCAGCTCACATAGGAGAGGTGTTACATGGGCGCAACGAGTTGTGCCCATAATCACCTGCGCAGCTACATTCTGGACCAGTTGGAGCCTCTGGGTTCTTTTCAAGGTGAGCCCCATGTAGAGAGCATTACAGTAGTCCATACGGGAGGTGACTAGGGCATGAGTGACTGTGCGCAAGGTGTCCCGATCCAGAAAGGGATGCAACTGGTGGATCAGACGAACCTGATAAAAGGCACCCCTGGCCACGGCCATCAAATGATCTTCTAAAGATAGCCGTGAATCCAGGAGGACACCCAAATTGCGGGCCCTCTCTGTGGGGAGCAAGATCTCATCCCCAATTGTCAGTGATGGTACCAGCTGACTATACCGGGATGCCGGAAGCCACAGCCACTCGGTCTTGGAGGGGTTGAGTCTGAGCTTGTTTCTCCCCATCCAGATCCACACAGCCTCCAGGCAACAGGACATCACAGCAAGGGCATCATTGGGGTGGTCTGGGGTGGAGATATATAGCTGTGTGTCATCAGCATACTGATGAACACTCACCCCGAAACCACGGATGATCTCGCCTAGCGGTTTTACATAAATGTTGAACAGAAGGGGTGAGAGGACTGACCCTTGCGGCACCCCACAAATAAGGTGCCTCGAGGTTGACCTCTGCCCCCCTGCCAACACAAACTGCGAACAATCAGAGACGAAGGAGGAGAACCACCAAAGCACGGTGCTCCCTATTCCTAACCCCTCCAGCCGGTGCAGTAAGATACCATAGTCGATGGTATCAAAAGCCACTGAGAGATCTAATAGGACCAGGATAGAGGAGCAACCTCTGTCCTGAGGCCTCCCGAGATCATCAACCAACACGACCAATGCCATTTCCGTGCTGTATCATGACCTGAAGCCCGACTGGAACGTATCCAGATAGATTATCATTAGAATAGTGAATAGCAGATGAGGAAGACCCATTTATTGGAGTTACATTAAGGTTGCATGCTGTTGCTGGCTTTTTGATGTTATAAATGTAATAATGATGAATTACAATGTTTTATATAATCAGGCAAGGGATTTGGATCAGTGGTGGGTTGCCCCAGTTTGGACCGGTTTGCAAGAACCGGTAGTAAAACCGGCGGGAGGCTCCACCGACTGACCCGGATGTCATCAAAATTGATCTGGGCATGCGAAGAAGCTTCTGTGCATGCACAGAAGAACACACACGCACACGACCAAAATGAGAACACGTGTGTGGGCACTATGTAAACTGGTAGTAAAGGTAAGTAGAACCCACCCCTGATTTGGATAATAGTTACCATAAATTGCTGAAAGCCTCTGCAATTGGGCAATATACAAATTATTGTGTAATAAATAATACGGAATGTGCAGGATATAGAAAATTAGGTTCAGTGGCCTAGGGGACGTCTTTTATGTCAACAGTTACATGATTATGTGTTCAGACTAATTGTGACCAAATCAAATAATAAAAATCATTATTGCTTCAAAATTTAAGATTTTATATTAGATAATATATAATATTAAATTTTATATAGCCACCCATTTCATACATACAGTAAATTCCAAAAGTATTCAGAACCCTTTCACTTGGGATAAGCATTCAAACCTTCACTCAGTACTTTGCTGAAGCACCTTTAGCAGCAATTAAGGCGTCGAGTCTTTTTGGAGTATGATGTGACAAGCGTTGCATACCTGGATTAGGCAGTTTTCTGCCATTCTTTGTTGCAAATCCTCTCAAACTCAGTCAGGTTGGATGGTGACTATCAGTGGACAGCCATTTTCAGGTCCCTCAAGAGATGTTCAATAGGGTTCAAGTCAGTGCTCTAGCTGGGCCACTCTAGGACATTCACAAAGTAGTTCCTAAGCCACTCTTGTGTTATCTTGGCTGTATGATTTCTATAATCAAGGTATAGAAACATACCTTGGTTCAGCAGCTATAAAGAGAAATGGGATGGGGGAGGCAGAACTTGAGCTAAATTTCAAGTGTTGTTGCAAAGAGTCTGAATATTTATGTCAATGTGATATTTCAGGGTTTTTAAAATAAATTTATAAACATTTCCATGATTCTGTTTTCGCTTTGTTGTTATGGGGTATTGAATGTAGATTAATAAGAAAAAAAAAATGTATTTAAACAACTGCAGAATCAGGATGCAGCATAACAAAATTGGAAAAAATGAAAGTGGTCTGAATGCACTCCACATTTTAATACAAATTTAAAAATAAGCAGAAAAAAATCCCTACAATTCAAAAACAACAAAAATATAAAAGCATAAACATATAAATAAAATACATAAAACTAATATCCTATAAGCTCATTCATCAAAACAGTCAATAGAACCACTGCATCAACTCTACCTCACTTCCAGGTACCCAATAATATTCTAAGACAAAACCAGAGGAAAATAATGTGTGCAGAAGGAAATATCACCCCCCGCTACAAATGTATTAGCATGATCAAAAGTCTATGTTATAAACCTTCTCAGTTGTTTAGAAACAAAATGTATGCTATGTTCATCACAATAATGTATTTTTTAAAGCAGTGACCTATCATTTTAAAGATGGAAACGTTTGATGTTAATTTATATCACATCAGACTGAATTATGTGACCTTTTCAGAATTAACGGAATCCAAAAGTGACAACACACAAAAAAAGTCAACCTTAAAGCCAATTACATTAATAAGACTTGATGTGTAAATGGGCTTTTATTATTATTTTTTAAGCAAAGATTAAATACGTCTGTTTTAAAGGGAGGAGATGTCTAAGTACAACACATCCAGTAATGAAATCACAGTCAGCCTAGTAGCTGATTAAGGTTAATTTGAATCACATCAATATGAATTAACTTGGCCTTTGCAGAATGAACAACACCTTTGTACTGACATGATCAATTAGTCTCTTTAACTTTATACATCTGCTTAGAAAGGTTAGATTTGTTAGTTACCTGGATATCTGGATTACAATTCATGGATTTTAAAGAACAGGTTTTTAGTTTTGTCCAGTAAGTCTATAGAAAACAATATACAAAACAGTGTAAAAACTTTTAATAACAATATGATATTCAGGTGGCTACTGAAAAATGGATAGATCCAATAAGAAACTATGCTTGCTTTTATTGCAAAGAAATGTAAGGTTTGTTCCAAAGGTGCTTTTTCAAAAGGCAACTGGACAATTGTTTTTCTTTCATGATGTTTCACTTCTCATCCAAGAAGCTTCTTCAGTTCTGTTATGGTTGACAATATTTCAGTGTTCAAAATTAATACTTAATAAACTTATACTGGAAATGTAACCAAAAAGAAGGCTATTTTACTATGCTTTATAGCCATGTAGGAAAGCCAGAAAAAAAAGTGGACTTATTTATTTATTTATTTAGCATATGATTGGTCACACACAGTATTTAAACACTTCATTTTTACAGGTTAAAAACAATTAAAACAATAAAAAAGCAGTAAGAAAACCTAAAAGGAAAACAGAAATAACATTTCAAAGTTTAATGTCGAGTTTGGAGATCCAGTCAGTATCTGCCGTTGTTATGCAGAGGAAGTCCCTAGAATCTCCTGGATACCTTCTGTTAGGGCATTCCCTCACTATATGCTGGATAGTCTGTCGAGGGCCCCCGCAATCACATTGTGCTGAAGGTGTCTTTCCCCATTTATACAGGGAGTCAGCACACATCCCATGAGTTGTTCTAATTCTATTATATGTCACCCATATGTGTCAGGGTAGGCTAAATCCTGGAGTTATACTATTAGGACTGATATGCTCAGAGACATCTTAGGGGGAACAGCTATTCCACGCCTCCATCCACTTTTGTGTGGTGTTCTGATGATCGGCCATCAACTTACACGCTGTCAAGATTGGTGGATTTCTTGACTTTAATCGGCATCTTAAGAGATCAGGAATGTATCCATGTATGGGTAGAGAGGAATTTAACAGGATCTTACTATACTCCCGAATGAGAGCTTCTTATCATCGTAAGTGTGGGGGGAGTATGTGACTAAGAACTGGGTGTAGATTTTATGCACCCAGTAATTAGCCTCATCGTATGGTTAAGTTGAACATCAATAAGTCCTGTATGTGAGCTGTTTATCCATACAGGTGCACAGTATTCCGCTGCAGAGTAGCAAAGCCCGAGGGCTGCACATCAGAGAGTTGGGGCTGAAGCTCCCCAAGTTGTTCCGCATAGTTTTTGTAGGATGTTATTTCTGCTGTTAACCTTGGCAGCCATATTCTGGATATGTTCACCTTAGACAGGATCCCCAGGTATTTTGGTGTTGCCTCGTATGGGAGCAGTTTGTTATTTAGGTATACATTGAGTTCTCTTTTTGCCAATTTGTTGTTGAGGTGAAAACATGATGTAACTGTTTTATTTACACTTGGGATTAATCTCCATTGGTGGAAGTATGTTCTCAGAGTTGTAAGGTCGGCTGTAAGTGCACTTTCTGTAGCTTCAATGTCCTTGTGGCTATATGCTAATGCCAGGTCATCAACATAAGAGAACTTTTTTGATATTGTGGGTGGTATATCAGAAATGTATAGATTAAATAGAGATGGAGCCAGCATGGAGCCCTGAGGGAGTCCGTTATTCAGGTGTCTTTGCTTACTGATTTTGTCACCCATGATGACTTGAAAGGTCCTTGCAGAAAGCATATTATTTATTAGGTGGCCCATAGTCCTACAGGGGACAGCGTGGAGGAATTTCTTTAATAGGCCCTCCCTCCATACTGTGTCATATGCTGCTGTGAGATCCACAAATACAACAGATGTTTTCAAATTATTCTGATAGCTGCTTTCAATATGGCTTGTAAGACTAAATACCTGATCAACACAGCTCCGATAAGATCTAAACCCAGCCTGTTCAATCGGTATTTGTTTGTTAATTTTCTGTCTGATTCTGTTAAGTATCAATCTTTCAAGTAGTTTATAACAGACACATAACAGAGCAATGGGGCGATAGTTTCGTGGCTTATTGCTTTCTTTTCCGGGTTTTAATATGCCGATTACCTTGGTTCTTTTAAATTCTGGAGGGAGCCTACTGGAAGTTAGGATATCTGTATAGAATTTTGCCAGCCATTCTCTTGTGCAAGGTCCAGAATGGATGATAAATTCTGGCATTACTCCATCAAAACCAGGAGATTTTTCAGCTTTGACATTCTTCAGGGCAGTGTCTATTTCAGCTGCTTGGAAGGGTCGAGCGTATTCCTGGTAAGGCAATCCCAGAGTTTTTAGATGCTTTAGTTCTCTTTTCACTAGTTTAGTATGTTTCTTATCATGGGGTACTCTAGTTAAGTTGACAATGCGAGTTGCTACTTGATCTGGAGTAACCTCTTGTTGTTTACGTTGAGCTGGTTAGTCTCCTCCCAGTTTTCTCAGTAGGCTCCATGCCTTCCTGCTTGAGTGTTTAAAATCTAATCCAGACGTAGTGTGCTCCCAATTTTGCCTGCGCGCCAGGTCAAGATTATGAAGAAGTTCATCAGCTATCTCAGCATCATCATCCTCTAAAAGTTTTTGGTACAGGTTTTCACAAGTTTCATTCCATCCTGGGATATATTCCTTGCGGAAGCCACGTGGAATGTATTTTTTAGCCGATGATATAACTGCTCCAACAAAGCGATAGTAGCTGTTACTAATTGCTGGAATACGTCCTATTGTGTTCTCAAGATCCATCATGTACTTTTCCCAGTTAGCCTTCTTCAAGTTCCACCTTGGTCAAGGTATAGATCTAATAATAGGTATCTTTATTCCTGTTTTAATGATGACAGGTCTATGTTGGCTATGGGGGAACATTGGTAGAACTTGTCGGGAGGCAGGTATAGGTTTACCTATAAATAACATAGAATAAATAACATAGAATAAATCGAAGGTTTTTAAAGACACAATTAAAACCAGGGACTTTTCTTTTGGGATTGATCAATAAGCAGCTAGAAGCAGCTAGAAGAATATTATGAAACTTTGTTTTATATATGACAACTGCAGCAACACTCTTATATGCCTAAGAGTGGCAGAAATATCCAGCTTTACTTATAATGGATGAATGGATGGTGAAAATGGTGGAACTTGCTGAGATAGCCAACTTGACTGCTTTATATTAATTAAATATAGGACACTATCTATTTACTGATGATTGCAAAACCCTTATTAACTCTTTGGAAAATTGATATTTTTATGATATTTGGTTTTGAAAATTATTAAAAAAATAGATTATAAATAAAATGTAAATAATACTGTACCCATAGGTAAAGAGGTGATTTTATATTTATATATAGCTGCTGTAAAAGAAAGTTGGATGTCACCACTTTATAAATCTTTCTTATTGATTTCTACAACTTTGTCTTTGCTTTTATTCTTTCTTTCATTTTTCTTTTTCATTCTAAATGGTAGTTCTTGTTGGTTTTTATTATAAAAATTATAATAAGATTCATATTAAAATAATTAGATATCTGATGTAATTTGGAACCACTGAAGACCAGGTTCTTAAATTACATTGATTACAGCAATACTGTACAAAATTTCAGTTTTCTTCTTTTTATGGTTGTGATGCTTTAAAATGTCATTGTAAGGATATAGAAGGTATTGTTATTCTAACAATCCTGGCTCCCCAATTTTTTTATCTGAAATAGTCTCCTGAAAAATGTTTCCAGTTATAACTTCCACTGACCTGTAAATGATCTGCAGAAAACAAGAGAGGTTGCTGATTTCTGGGAAAGGATTTTGAATAATGAATTACAGGACACTCAGAAACCCTTCAAGTAAAGATAATTTACTTCACCTATAGAATTAAAGCCAAGCTTTTTAATTTAAAGCTCCTGTGCCTCTGCTCAGTTTTTATTTTATTTTTTTGTTCTACAATTCTCTCAAGCATGTTAAGGTACTGCTTTACTAAAAGTGCCAACCTGAACAAACATGTTTATTTAAAAATAAGCATATGAAAAGATTGCATAATAATCTTAGATTTAGTTACAATAATGGTTGGAAAATTTAAGTATGGTTTTGTTCTCAAACTCTGCTGTCAATGAAATTTGTATTTTTTGCTCCATTAGCTTTCTAGGGCCAGCCAATTTCAAATACCCATGACATTTTTAAAAACAAGGCAATTTAAAACAAACAAAGAACTGTTATTTTCCTATATACAATGCTTTTATTTTTTGCAGTTTGAACATTTGCATCAGTGGTGGGATTCAATTTTTTTTATTACTGGTTCTGTGGGCGTGGTTTGGTGGGTGTGGCAGGGGAAGGATACTGTAAAATCTCCATTCTCTCTCCAGTCCAGGGGAAGGTTACTGCAAAATCCCCATTTCGTCCCGATCAGCTGGGACTCAGGAGACAGAGAATAGATGGGGGCAGGGCCAGTCAGAAATGGTATTTACCAGTTCTCTGAACTGCTCAAAATTTCCACTACTGGTTCTCCAGAACTAGTAGAACCTTCTGAAACCCACCTCTGATTTGCATGCGATAAGAGCAGCTTCTGGTTTTATGTCTATAAGCCATTTCCATATGATACCATATAAATTAAATATATGTAGCAATTCAGATCCAAAATGGAAAAGTTGTTTCTGAGGCGGCCTTGTGACTCTCCCGCCAGCTTTCCTGCAACAGTCAACACTTCCTGAAAGATGCTGTATTATTATTTTTTTAAAAAAATGTCATGATAGTTACATAGATATAGGAAAATACGTGTTTGAATTAAGAAAGCATGCTAAACAGAAAGTGGATGCATGACTACTGTCTGAAATGTTATGTTTATTTAAAATAAAAATATAATACTATATGTGTGCATTTATTTTAGGAGCATTCTAACAAAGTTGTACCAAATAATAAGCATTAAGTAAACACACACAGACAAACACACACACACACACACACACACACACACACACACACACACACACACACACTATACATGATCTTAAATAACAAATAAAATATGATAGACTGAATTGATGTTCTCATGCTTTTTTCTCTTGTGAGATCAAGTCTGGGAATACTATACAAATGGGAATTATATAAAAAATTCTGCACTGAAAAGTAATATACAGCATATTTATACTTTATCTACCAATGTATTGGCATCATAAAAACCACCTTAATCAGTTTCTCAAACCAGTATAAGTTTGAAAACATACATACAAACACAAAACACACAACTAAATATCTGCTTATTATTGGTTTTTATAGTGTCTTCAATTTGATGTGTATTTTAATGACATAGACTTGAGTTGAAAAAACATACAAATAAATGCAAATAAAAATCATACAAATAAAGACACATCCATGTCTAGACAAATAAAATGATATACAACAATGCTACTAGAGAAAGAAAATAATGTGCATTTATAACTTTTATCAATAATTTGTAAGGTACCATCAGAATTAATGACTGCTTCTTTCTCACAAAGATTTTGAAACAGGATAGAGATAAATAAAAGGTAAAGGTTTCCCTCGCACATACATGCTAATCATTCCCAATTCTAGGTGCTCATCTCCGTGTCAAAGCCAAAGAGCCAGCACTGTCCAAAGACGTCTCTGTGGTCATGTGGTTAGGGTTAGGGTTAGAGTTACTTTCCCACCAAAGGTGGTCCTTATTTTTCTACTTGCATTTTTTATGTGCTTTCGAACTGCTAGGTTGGTAGAAGCTGGGACAAGTAACGGGAGCTCACCCCGTTATGTAGCACTAGGTATTCGAACTGCTGAACTGCCAGCCTTTCAATTGACAAACTCAGCATCTTAGCCACTGAGCCACCACATCCTGCCTTTTAATTATATAATATAGTTGTCTGCCTTCATTTGTGCTAGTATGTATCATTTCCTATCACCAAAGTTCACCAGACAAATTATTATTAATCCTAATAATACAAACAGAACCACAATCCAAGTCACATTCTATGACAATCATTAACATTAGAACAGCTAACCTGGCTTCACCTTTTAAAGTCATATTGTGCAAGAAACATTTGCAATACATTAAATTTATGCTCAATTACTATTACAACTATTCACTCCATCCTTTAAAGATTCAGCATGTAGTATGCTTTCTATTTAACTAAAGAGCAAGAATCACAGAAAACTAAATACTCAAAAACTGAAAGACAATTCAGGATGATTTTGTTTTAGAGAATTTTGCTGCCAAAAGTACATATAATTGATGCTTCTTTCTGAATTTCCTCCTGACTCTATTTACCTAACCATCACATGAATGAGACTGTGTTACTTATACATTTAAAAAGAGTTTTGTATCTCCTGTTTTATAGAACTATTATTATCCCTATCATCTTCTCTGCTACCCCCTCTTATTGGTATTATTATTTTGATTATTATTACTCTGTTGCTTTGAATGTACACTAACAACTTTGTCCTGGAAACAAATTCCTTGTGTGTCTAATCACACCTGGCCAAATAAAATATTGTGTTCTGTTCTGTTCTGTTCTGTTCTGTTCTGTGTTGTTCTGTTTTCTGTTCTGTTCTGTTCTGTTCTACTACTCTACTCTACTCTACTCTACTCTACTCTACTCTACTCTACTCTAGCCAGTTTATTATAAAATCATGTGGCAGGGAATTGAATGCCTTCCTATAATCAATCCAAGTTACATTCAAGAGAAGGTCTTCCTTCTCTTGCAGTTTTCCAGAATCATCTTGTCAGTTAGGAGTTGGTCTCCCCTGCTGTTTGGGCAGTTTCCTTTCGGCTCAGGTGGAAAGAGCTTGTTTTCCACTAGATGCTGTTGGACTGCATCAACTACCAGACCAGTTAACAAATTTGAAAGTATGAGGTATAATTCTGAGTAAATTTGCTGGAACTATAATTTCAACAGGACCTCTTATGTATTCTTTATATAAACAGAGTACTAAAATAATACTGAGTAATAACATTTTGGAATATCACATTAAAAAAGCTTTGATGCAAAAGCTTTCAGAGGATGCTAATATATATGGGTAATATTTTAGTATTTATTAAAAAGTAGATAAGGGTAGAAAAGCCCTAGTTGTCCATAAACTGAAGAGAGGAAATCATGGAGAGAAAGAATGAGAAAGACAGGAAACTTCCCTGCTTACATACACAGTCCCATTTAACATTAGGAAGAAAGTTCACGTGAGAACAAGACATTGAGACAAGATATGAAAACTAGTTTTCCTCCTTTTGCCATTTGCTCTTCTGTTCAAAACATAAAAATGTTAGATACAGAACAATGGTAGAAATTCCAACAAAAGTGCATGCTAAATGTACTTTATTCTTGTTTGTCTACTTTAGAAGGACTTTATCTATACAACAAGGAAGAAATCAGATGATTTCAAGATACACTCCAAATATACAATAAATATAATAAATACGTGTTTTAAAAAATATTGCAAGAGACACTCACCTCAAAACTAGACCTAACTGAAATTTCTTTTACATACACACATTATCTTAACGATAGTTTATTTTATCGATACTTTTAATTTCTGCTGCAAAGATAATAGAAGTACAGCTGAGTCATAATCAACTATCATGTGGGTTAATGGGATAAGCTCTCTTTGATAGGAATGATAGTTCAGTCATGTGGTAATGAAGCCTGTCTACTCTGATACGATAAAATCCATTATGGTTATATGAGAAAGCGTTAAATGGACTTATTATGGACAGAACTAAATTAGACTTGTTACTGTAAGCATGATTTACCTCAATTTTATCAGCAGGACATGTCGACATCTGGTTTTGAATTTCTGATACCATATATAAGTGGTAACTAAACATCTAATTTCAAATTGCATCTATTTTCAATTCAGGAAAAAAATGTACTATGCACAGTGATCTTGATTATTTCAATTCACTTAGGGTTGTTTTTATAATATCCTGATATTTCTCACAATATTTGATGTAGTGATTTGGTACTCACTGTAAAATAGATACATAAACTGGAAAAACATGCCTATGGCCAGTGTTTTATGGCTATATGAAAGCAACTTCAATGAACATCTACATTTTAACATGGATCATGTTTTCATCCATGATGTTAAGCATCTTCCCCCAAGACCTACTGTACTGCATCATTGTGACAATAATGGGGATCTTCCTGAGATGGATGAATGAAGAACCTGAGGAGTTTCTGTCCAGAGTTTATATTCCCAGTAGTGTTACCCAAGTGTGAAGGTCATCTCAGTTGTCCCAGCTGTCCTGCTAAAGCAGGCAAGACAACAACAACATAGGAATCACTGACAATGACAAAGGTATCAATTCATAATGAACAGGATAAGGCAATGGTAAGCCACTTCTGTGTTTATAAAGAAAACCACATGGTTTCATTCAAAATGATTGATAATATAGTGCCAGATTATAGGTCTTTCCATTCGCATTGTACTCAATATGCTGCTGAAAATCAGTTGAAGATCATTTGGAGTCTATGACATGGATAGATGAAGGTCTTTGGAACATGTGGTTGCTTATGTCACCACACAGGAAAAGAAAATCTGATGCTGCAAAAATAGAATTGCAATAGGAATGTAGAACATAAGAAGCATGAACCCAGGAAATCTCAGCATAGAGAAAAATGAAATGAAGCAATAATAATTTGACATCTTAGGCATTAGTGAATTTATATGGACTGGAACAGGACTCTTTCATTGACAAGATCACACCGTTTATTACTCAGGACATGAAAAACAAAGACAAAATGGTACAGTCTCTATAATTAGCAAGAATAGTACTAGGCTGCATTGCCACTAATAATGAAATAATATTGATTAGACTTCTGGACAATATTTTAATAGGACAATCATTCAAGGTTATGCTTCAACCACTGGTGCAGAAGGAGAGGTTGATGACTTCTATTCATCTATTCTATTCATCTATTCATCCAATTCAATTCAAAATTCATAGGACATGCAAGAAATATGTGTGCTATGATTGGAAACTAGTATGCCAAAATTGGAAACATAAAAGAGGAAAAGGTAGTTGTATTCTATGTTTTAGGAAACTGAAATGAATCAAGAAATTGACTAAACAATTGCTGTATTTCTTCATAGCTAATACTAACTTCAAAGAACCAAAATAATGCTTCTATTATACATAGACATCCCCAGATGATGCATATAGAAATCAGATTAACTATATTGTTACACACTCTCACTAACGTACTAACGTCCAATGGATTCCAAAGAAATAAGATCACCAACCTAATCTAAAAAGAAACCCCCACTAAAATCCAAGACAGAGAACAAGAAAACGGCAAAGCCCTCCTCCCATACATAAAAGGCACCACAGACAGAATCAGCAAGATCCTCCACAAACACAACATCAAGACAGCATTCTGCACAAACCGAAAAATATCCACCATCCTAAGAAACCCCAAAGACAAAACTGAGTTAGAAAATCAAGGAGTATATGAAATCCCATGCACCAAATGCCCCACCACATACCTCGGACAAACCAACAGAAGAATAAGTGCACTCATTGAAGAACACAAGAACTCAGTCACAAAAGAGGAACCAACTTCTTCCCTGGTCCAACACCTTAAAGCCACAAGACATGAAATTGTTTTTAAAAAGACTAGAACTATCACCAAACTGAACACTTTAACAACAGAATAATCAGAGAAGCCATCGAGATAGAAAAACGCCCACACAGCATGAATAAACGAGATGATACCTCCCGCCTACCAGCCATTTGGAAACCTGCCCTCATTGACAAACGAGTCCCTAACACAAAGAATGACACTAGACCCACACTCACAAAAACCACACAGGATGTTACCACCACACATCCACGCAAAAAGCAAACTCACACCGATGAGGCATGACCACAAACCAGAAGCCAGACCACAGCTGCATCATTAGCCACTTTAAACCCCTCCAATCCATACATGAAGCAAACTGACACCCACCATGAAGATGTGGCATGACCACGAACGCGAAGCCAAACAACAGCAACGCAGCTCACCAGCACAAATCCCCCTGCAACTCAGACTAACCCGAGCACAACCAAGCCCCCACCTAAACAGAACACACCCCCATCCAATCAGAGCACAGCCAACTCTCCATCCAATCAGAGCACAGCCAAGCTCCCACCCAATCAGTTCACACCCCCACTGGCAGTTAAAAGGAAGAAAAAGCTGTGATCACACATTGCTCCTAGAAGCATGAAGCTGAAAACACCAGCCTGAAGATGACGAATGAGACTTCGTCGAAACGTCACCAAGACACTTCCAATTTTACGTGGGAGAAAACCCGAATAACCAAAGATCTACATACAAACACCCGTGAAAACCTCAGAAAACAAATACATACATACATACATACATACATACATACATAGGTGGGATTCAGCCTATTTGGACTGGTTCGGGCGAACTGGTAGGTCCAACTATCAGCTGAGAGTGAACCGGTTCACTCCGATGATCCGGTTGGCCTGCCCGCCCAACCCTGTGCTATACTGACCTATATTTCCTTTGTTTGAAGCCCAGCTGATTGGCGTGGCAGAGCGGATTGTTGTGCCTCAGCTATTTTACTCTGTTTTAGAGTAGTCAAATGAACCGCGCATGTGCAAAGCACACACTCAACAAACCGGTTGTTACACCGGTTGAATCCCACCACTGGATGGATGGATGGATGGATGGATGGATGGATGGATGGATGGATGGATGGATAGATAGATAGATAGATAGATAGATAGATAGATAGATAGATATTAAGAGAGAGAGAGAGAGACGGAGAGAGAGACGAGAGAGAGAGACAAGAGAGAGAGAGAGACAGAGAGAGAGACAGAGAGACAGAAGGGAGAGGGGGAATCAAACTTTGATTTATAAAGAGAATAATGTTTTAATTAAAAAACAATTCTAAACTTTTCTATAGTAAAATTTATTGTACTTCTGAAAATGAGTCACCTCCCTGCCACAACTATCAATATTTCTCCTAATGTTATTCTATGGAGACAAAATATCACACTGGGATAAAAATGCTACATTCATTTTCAAATACAATTATTTTTTCTGGGTCACGCTTTGGAAATCAAGATGTTAATATTTAAGGCCTTGCTGCTTTGGTTTAACAGGCTGTCAACTGTCCAGGCAGTTTCAGAACAAAGCAAGACATGTCTTTAATCTTCAAAGAAACAAAAGTAAAGTGAATAAATTCATTGATTTGCTAGAAGGTACAAAACAAGGGAATAAGAAACAAGACTATATTTCATTTTCAAATTAGATCCAAGGACTAAATTTCATCCTGCATTTAATATATTTACTTACTTTTTAAAAGAAGAGAAAGTTCTCATTATTTTAAGTCAAATCTTGCCAGGATATCAAATATAACATGCTGAATTTTACCAGCACTATCATTTAACTACTCTATTTGTTTGAAAACATTTCATGTTATGTTCATATAATCACATCAAACTTGAGGAACAGAATCCACCGGTACATTTTGAATAGTTTAATGTGATATAAACATTTATGGAATAGATCAATCAATCTGGATTAACAATGACAGTTGTTCTCTAGTTACCTATGTTTGCATATCTGTTCATAAGTTTCCATATTTATATTAAGGGAAGACAACTTAAAAACCAAAAGCACAAAGCACTAAAGTTCTTAGGTAGCAATGATCATGACAAAATTGACAGGAAATTATAATTTTTAATATGCCAGAGTGGAGAGTTCATAAATATATGAGAGAACAATCATTTTAGTTTAGATTTTATGCTTCTCTGATTCACATTTTCTCTGCCTTTAGCAATGGTTTCATGGTCAGTTATTATAATATATATTTGTGCATGCATGTCTATGTCTCTTACTGAATGCCTATCTCATGAATTCTACCCCACAAAGAAAAATTCCTATTTTGAAAATGATTGCATAAATGTTTGTGATTCTTGCTACAATATATTAATATATATTAACTAGTGGAACTGTCACAAAGAATAGATACCTGAAAATCTCTTTTCTTGACATAGTTTCCTTATTATCGTTATTAGAGCAAAATAAAGGCATGAGGGGGGAAAAGGCTTTTAGAAATGAAAATATTTAAATGTGCCTTTGAAAGGACACAGTAGACTTATAAAAGTTTTACTTGATCTCTTCTGGCACCTCCACAGTCAAAGATAAGAGTCCCACCCCATCCATTTTTACATAATCTAGTCTGTTCAACTTTGAGACATATGTGTAAATGAATAAAGTACAATAAAAACACTGTAAAAAAATTTCTTTGCATTCCTAAACTTAAATTCCCTAACCAAACAACAAAGCAATCAATCAATTAGAAAACAGTTTACCAACATTAATCCATAATATTACCAATATTCTGCCTGTCGAGTTTGTGTAGTTGGCCGTCTATAGTTCTTAATGTTCCCCACTCACCACAATTTTCAAACATTTCAATTGCTTTGTATCTGTCTCAGCATGGCTATTACATGGTAAACACAGAAAACAGGAGAGCAAAGTTAGTATGGCTATAATATCTTTGTTCAGTGTTATAACGTTATGCAACTCAAGTTCTACACAAGTAAAAAATTATCATCTCAGTTCCCCAAAATAAGATAGCCAAATGCACCTACTTATTACTTTAGCATATTTGCTCATTGATAAGCATGTCCAGACTAGTATATATCAATGTACAGGACAGAAAATAAAGGAATTGAAAGGTATGGAAATAACATTCTCATCACTATACAGTATATTATTAACAAGTATATATTATTCTTTTAAACAGAAATGAATTCTAGTTGTTTAATTATACTGGTTTTATGTGTGTGTGTGTGTGTGCATATGTGCACACACACATACACATAAAATCAACATTGACTCTTGGTGATTATATAGATAGACTTTCTCCAAAGTCTAATACTTTGAACAATGCACACATTGCAACTATAGTTGAATTAATTCACCTTGCTGCTAATCATTTTTGCACATTTTTATTCTCTTCGGAGCCAAAAGTGCTTTTCAAAAGGCAACTGGACTTCCTTTATTTTTTTCCCCTTGAAAACATTTTACTTTTCTTCCAAGAAGCTTCTTCAGTTCTGACTGAATGGCAGGGAATAGAAAAAATTATATTCTTGCAGTCATCTATTTCCATCATTCAGTCATAACTACAGAAGCTTCTTGGATGAGAAAGTTTTTTTCAAGGAAAAAACAAAGTAAGTCCAGTTTGTCTTTTGAAAAGCATGGTTATCTTTGGGATAACCATGACCTGGATGATTGATACTCTCCATAGACAAATTCCATTCTGAGCATTATAAACATCAAGAAAGTTATATCTTTACACAATGCCTAAAATACAATTCAATCTTGATTATTTGTGCTTTAAATATAAAGCAATGATCTATTTGTTTATTTTTTTGAGAATCCCTGATATTTTCAAGTGTCTTATCTAACACTAAAGTTCAAAAACACATGAATACTTTCTATACTGCTTGCAAGTCCAACTTTTTTCTATATGGTATCATATGAAAAAATCATTGCCTGTATGATTTCAGATATTTGGATAAAAATGATTTTTGCAGTATTCTTCCTTTAACTTCTTTGACATTATTTTGTTAAATAAATGTTGTAATGGTATTAACTAAACATAACCAAACTGTTTATTACTAAATTCATTTACTCTTCTTCCTGTCTTTCCCAAGCAATACCAAGCAATGGAATATATAGCTTGATTAAAAAATAGATTTTCTTTAGTCTTGATAGGTACAGGTAACATTTATTCACACTGAAATTGGCTTAATACCTATTTGTGCAATGGCTCATTTTATAAATTGACAGAAGATTGGCCTAAAGGAGAATTGACTTTAAGCACCAGGTATCTAAAATAATAACTATGATGAATGAAATCTACTTCATAATTAAAGTGTTTCTGTGTACTTAAAATAAAATGCCTTTATTATTGTTTTTCAGTTTCTCAGTGTTTTATTTATTGTCTCATGCTTTATACTTAAAATAATACCAGTTCTGTATATTTTCCAGTTTGTTAATATCAAACTCTTGCTTTTATGCAGTTGCAATGTGTGTACTGCACATGTGTTTTAAAATAAAATATATAAACGTTTGTAGAGAAAACAACTACAAATAGACAATAGGAATATAAAGCAGTTGGGGCACATAGATTGTTTCAGATCCAAAATGTATGACAGTGGAGAACTGTTTTATAAGATATATGATTTTAGTTGTGAAATACACAGAATCTGTATCAGTTTGTTGTAGGGAAGAATCTGGCAAATATTTTCAGCAATGTACATGCCCAGAGTGACAATTGATAGCAAACTTCTCCTCTTCCCTTTACCAGCATACAACATTCCACAAACCTGTGTTTTACCTTAAACCAGGGGTGAAATCCAGCAGCTTCTGACAGGTTCTGGAGAACCAGTAGCGGAAATTTTGAGTAGTTCGGAGAACCAGTAGCGGAAATTTTGAATAGTTCGGAGAACCAGTAGCGGAAATTTTGAGTAGTTCGGAGAACCGACAAATACCACCTCTGGCTGGTCCTGAGTGGGGTGGGAATGGAGATTTTGCAATATCCTTCCCCTGCCATGCCCACCAAGCCATGCCCAGAACCAGTAGTAAAACTTTTGAATTTCACCACTGCCTTAAACCTTTCAGTATCTAATGTCTGCTTAAGTCTTCTGTTTATTTATGAAATTTTAATGAAAATACAATGTGTGTGTTGTTTAGTTACAATTGCCAGTCAATGTGTTTATTACTATTTCTGTTCTATGTTTCTTGTAGGAAGATACATAGAATACCATTATTAGCTCTTGAAATAATTCCAAGGATCTGCAAGCTAATTGCAGATTTTTAAATGAGCAGCCTGCTGGCTACCTGATAGTTCTTAATTGTTTTTGAAAAGCTGCTGCCTTTTTCCAAGGTAGGGTAGGAGTAGGATTAAGACGAAAAGAAATTGTTCATTCCAATGGCACAGGAACAACAGTTTGTAATACTTTAAATCTTTACACTATAACTGTAAACTTAAAAGAATGCTTGTTTCAAGTATATTTTGAGTGAAGCATTCCTTTGAAACTACAGTACTTTCTAAAGTAATGTAGCCCTTTTCCTTCAGAAGAATGAAGTAACTTTGCTTTGCTTCTTATTGCTTCAAGGCTTTCTCCACCCTATCAAACAACCAAAAGAAGCTTTTTTTGCACAGCATGCACAACACCTCTTCCAGTTAATCAAAATGTCAATGGTAGCCTTAAAGTAACATGAAGCACCTTCACAAGATGAATAGCTTTGTTTTCATACCTTCCCAAGGCAAAATTACAGTTAGTTTGATGTTCAATTTGGTTTTGATAAAGGCACCAAGCTAGAAAGCAGGAGAACGAGAGTTCAAGTCCCACCTTAGGCATGAAAACCAGCTGGGTGACTTTGGACCAATCACTCTCTCTTTCTCAGCCCAACCTACCTAACAGGAAATGTACAAGGATGAAGGTGTGTTGGTTATATTCACCACCTTGAGTTATTTGTAAAACTAATAAAGGCAGGAAACAAACAAACAAAAAGTTTTCAGTTAATGGAGGCACTTGTGGACACTTAGGACAATGGAAATAAATAAAATAAAATAAATAAAATAAAATAAAAACCTGAAGCTAAGATCTATCTTATCTTGCTTATTTTTTTTCCAAATAGATGCATAAGTTAAAAGCATATTATTCACTGTAACTACAGATACTCTCTTCCATTTATCTAGGTGCTATCTTCAATCATAGTTGCATTAAGCTCAGATAAATGCTTGCTGAATAGAAATAGTGTTACTTGTCATCTTCTATAAACTATGATTGAGTAATAGAAGGTAATTTGCATACCAGCTCTTCATTCCATCATCTGAGACATCAGCCTTCAATGCTGACTTTGAAAATTGTGCTCTTTGCTGATTAAGTTGACAAATGAAGAACATGTTGACTTCCATAATAATCCATCAGTATTTTGCATGCTCAGGTTAAATAGTCCAATGCATTTCTCACCTCAAAAGTGATTACTGTATTTGAAATTAAAGTTTGTCTAGGCTTGTCTTTCAGTTTTCTTCTTTATGGATCCTATTCAAAAATATTTTGGAAAGTTTGCTGTACCATCTAATGTAGATTATTTATTAAGAATCTCTTTATAGCAGTGATCAGGCTAAATTCATTGGGTTTCATTAATAAACTTAATGCTTATGTTACATAAAACATAGTTGTATTAAATTGACTAAATCTAACTAGGAATTTTGAGACTTCTATAGAATAGAATTTTATTTATTTATTTAGTCGAGTACATATTAGATAATATATATAAGTATAAGCATGAATTGAATACATAAAATGAATACAATTAAAGGGAACATTAGGACGGGGATGATAGGCACGTTGGTGCTCTTATGCATGTCCCGTACAGAGCTCTTAGGAATGGGGTGAGGTCAAGAGTAGACAGTCTTAGATTAAAGTTTTGGGGGGTTTGGGATGAGACCACAGAATCTGGTAGTGCATTCAAGGCATTAACAACTCTGTTACTGAAGTCATATTTTCTGCAATCAAGTTTGGAGTGGTTCACTTTAAGTTTGTATCTATTGTGTGCTTGTGTATTGTTGTGGTTGAAGCTGAAGTAGTCATTGACAGGTAGGACATTGTAGCAGATGATTTTATGACCTATGCTTACTTCATAACGAAGGTTGCGTAGTTCTAAATTTTCTAAACCCAGAATTTCAAGTCTGGAGGCATAAGGTATTTTGTTGCGAGCAGAGGAGTGGAGGATTCTTCTTGTGAAATATTTCTGGACGTGCTCAATTGTATTAATATCCGATATGCAGTGCAGGTTCCAGACAGATGACCTGTATTCGAGAATTGATCTAGCAAATGTTTTGTATGCTCTGGTTAGTAGTGTAATATTACTGGAGAAGAAGTTATGCAAGATTAGGTTTACAACCCTTAATGCCTTTTTGGCGATGTTTATTATTTATTATTTATTTATTTAGTCGCATTTCTATGCCGCCCAACTCCCAAGGGACTCTGGGTGGCTTACAACAAAGAATAAAACAATGCGAACAATCTCATAAAAAATGTTAAAAAGAAAAACATTAAAACATTAAAAACTTTAAAAACGTTAAAACACATGCACTCCAATTCGTGGCCGGGTCTCGCAAGATCATTATAATGAGATCAACGGCCCCAGACCTGCTGGAAGAGCCAGGTCTTCACTGCTTTGCAGAAGGTCAATAGGGTGAGGGTGGTCTGGACCTCAGAAGGTAATTGGTTCCAGAGAGCCTGGGCAGCCACAAAAAAGGCCCTCCCCGTGGGCCTGCCAGCTGACATTGTTTAGCTGATGGGACCCGGAGGAGACCGACTCTGTGGGATCTTACCAGTCGCTGGGAGCTATGTAGTAGAAGGCGGTCTCAAAGATAGCCTGGCCTTGAGCCATATAGGGCTTTAAAGGTAATGACTAACACCTTGAATTGCACCCAGAGACCAATAGGGAGCCAGTGCAGCTCGCAGAGAATTGGTGTAATGTGAGTGTATCTAGGCGCACCCACTATAACTATGTTGTTACAGTGGGATTTGGCACTTAGATCATTTGATATGAGTACTCCAAGGTTCTTGACAGAGTGAGAGTCATCTAGAAGGTCATGTCCATTTAGCTTGTATTTTGTGTTCTGATTCTTTTTGCCAATGTGTAAGACAGAGCATTTGTTGGTTGAGATTTGGAGTTGCTAATTTTTTGACCATTCCGACACAAAGTCAAGGTTTTTTTGAAGGGTAGCAGCATTGTTGGTAGTGTTAAATAGTTTAACATCATTGGCAAAGAGAACACAGTTACTTATAATATGATCACAAAGGTCATTTCTGTATAGTATGAAGAGTGTTGGTCCTGGAATGCTACCTTGGGAACATCGCTATTAACAGGTGCAGGATTTGATAGGGTGCTCCCTATTTTGACCACTTGTCTGTTTGACAGGAACACAGTTATCCAATTATGGAGGGGTCCGGAGATGCCGTAGGATTTTAGTTTTAGAAGTAGTTTGTTATGTACCATTGAATCAAAGGCTATACAGAAGTCTATGTAAATTGCATCTATTGCTTTGTCCTGATCAAAATTTGTAGTTCATATGTTTTTGCAGTGTAGAAGTTGTAGATTACAGGATAATTTTTTTCTGAAACCAAATTGTTTATTAGAGAGTAGGTTGTTTGTTTCTAGGTGGAGGGTAATGGATTGGTTGATGATTGATTCCATGACTTGCAAGTGACACAGCATAAAGAGATAGAACAGAACAGAACAGAACAGAACAGAACAGAACAGAATAGAATAGAATAACAGAGTTGGAAGTCTTCTAGTTGGAGGTCTTCAACCCCCTGCTTAGTCAGGAAACCCTACACCATTTCAGACAAACAGTTATCCAACATCTTCTTAAAAACTTCCAGTGTTGGAGCATTCACAACTTCTGGAGGCAAGTTGTTCCACTGATTACTTGTTCTAACTTCTGGGGAAGAAATAGTAAGCAGAAGATGGCTCTGTGAAACTAGCTCCATTAAAAATGAAAATGAAAATTGTGCCAAAATGAAGAGACAGTGACTAGACTGCCTCTTTGTAATTTGTCTACAGATAAGCAAAGGATTTGGGATTACCCACAAATAATAATTTAATTTCTCCTTGCAACAGATCACAAGACAGCAATTTTTGGCCAGGTTAAGAGCTGTGGGTGACAAGGGAATAACCATCTTGCTGTTAGGCACAAAGAACCAAGAATGACATGAGAAGTTGTCCAAAGTAGTTTCTTTACTGCTCCTCATTTATAACATAGATACAGATCTATTAAAGAACAAATCTGTGTAAATATTAGATATACTCTGTGAAAGGTTATGGAAGATCTGTCCTGTTTCTCTTCTCTCATAACAAAGCCTGCTTCTTTGTTCCTGGGGGGAAGGGTGTTTGCTCCTCCTCCTACTCTGTACCATATTTCACCATACTTGCTGAAACAACAGTAAGCACTTCCAAAAAGGTCACTGGGATTTCATATATTTCCTTTTCTAGTCATTTTCAGAAATTGCTTTTTAACTGCTTTTCAGCTCTTAAGAACCTTTGGAACAACAATTTTTATAGCAGTGGGTGGATTTTCTTTCATTTTTAGTGAAAGAAGTTTTAAATACAAATTTAAGAACTCAAAAAATATTTTGGAATAATCAGCAAAAGACTGATTTTGGTTTTGGAAACTTATGAAAAGGGTAAGGTCCAAATATATTTGAAATAAATTTTGGAATTCACTTTTAAGAATACTTCCTATGGGAAAATTCTTTTGTTTTGAATTATCTTTAAAAAGTGATGAGACTTTGAAGGTTAGACACTAGAGGGAAGCAGAAGAAACTAAAGATTACAGTTAAAATAGACTTACTAATACAGAATGAAGTGAAATTTTAACTTTCAACATATTGGAAGATATGAATAATGGACTCAGAAGTTAATTTTAAGAGGGTCTGCTAATAATAGATTGTATTTAAAATATGTTATAAAAGAGGAACAAGTTATACCTGATTGACGCTATTTGAAAATGTATTTAAAAATCACAGGCTGCAGGCTACCATACTGATATGGGAAAAAAATGCTATACTGGACATGTAAAAAAAAAAAAAGCTGGTTAATGTCTTAATAATGAAAATAAAAAATATAAATTTTCATTGTAAATAAAAAAACCAGAAGTGACCTGCATAATTTTCCTATATTTAATTTACAAAAGAGTCTTATTAAAACTTTGAAGAATTTTGTGACAAGTGACAAAGAAAAAAATGAATATGAATTCAAGTTTTAGGATATTATTTTAAGAAACTAGTGATCAAGATTGATAAAAGGAAGGAATATAAAATTGGTTATTTGATCAAGGTTAAAATAGATATGTTCTTAAACTTGATAAATGGACAACTGACTGAAATAGCAAGATTTTAAGGATTTGATTAAAGATAAGACATGATCTATGGGAAGATGAAATAATCTGTTTTTTTCTTTTAAGAGATGGATTAGTTACCAAAATTGCTATACTTGTGAAGAAGGGAAGGTAATTTCTTTATATATTTATTTTTTCTTAATTATATTTTTTATTTCTTTTTTTCATTATTTCTTTTCTTTGCTCTATTTTTCTTTTTTGTTTTCTTTAGTTGTATTAAATTTTATGTATTTCTAACTTTTTAATAAAATATAATAAAAAATAAATTTTAGAGAAAAGGAAGTTTTCTTTAGCACTAAGTTTCATTAAACATACACTTCAAAATCAGAGCCTTCATAAATTAAAATTCCAGTGTAACATCTGTTCTTTTCTTTTTAATCTATGTTAACCTTCTAGAATTTCACATCAATGAAGTGCTACATTTTCTTTTTATATATATAATAATTTTATTAGTTTACAGGTCCAAAGATAAAATGCTAATACAAACTCACTTAAGTATAAAAAAGAGCAAGAGAAATGCAAGGACATTGAAAAAAGAAATATAAAAGATGACTCTTCCTCCTTCATAATATTTTAAATGATTTCAGTAACTTTCTTTAGTATTTTAATAAAAAAATAAAAGATGTTTTCTTCCCTTATCTCATCCTTTTCAATAATCAAATTGTAAAAAGCTCATCATTCAGTTCTAATCAACAAAAGTCTATTAAGAGCTATCAGAAATAATGAAACAGATACTTTTATCTTGTTTAGATAATTCCATGCTTAATCAAACTTATCATTTTTTCTACAAAATAAAACAAATGAAATGCTTCCGCATTTATAATAAATCTGTAAATCTTGTCATTCAGTCCTGGTCAAAAAGAAATTCCATTAATTTCTAACAGAAACTACTATACATACATTTTAACCTGGTCTAATAAACTCATTTTATATTTCTTCCATTTTGTTCTTTAAGTCTATCAGACAATATACCATAAGTTTATTTTTTATCATTTTCCCATTGCCTTCTTTCAGGAACAATTTTAGTAATTTAACATGTTCTCTTTATAAATCCAAGATAAGATGACTTTCCAAATAATTCTAATTTATTTTTTATATGTCATTTTTAGATATTAAGCCATCAGTTGGTTTAAAATGTAAAGTCAATGTGATATCATTTTCATATTACACTTAAAGTCTGGAATTCTGATTTTTTCCCCCAAAAAATCCACAGAATCTTGTTCAATACCATTCTTGAAGTTTGGGATTATTTTAAAATCCATTTTTAAATCCTCATTCAAATAAGCCTTAATCTCTGTTTTATCCTGTAAAATCTGTTCTTCTATATTTTCTGCTAAATCCATCTTTATAGTATCAGACAATCTTGTAAGAAATTTTTAAGTTCCTTGTTCCCAAACAACTTTTTATAGTTAACTAATATTGCTTCATTGTATTGATGGGCCTCTTCTCCTTTAATTCTAATCTTCAGTTATCTCATATTCACTCTGGTAACTTCAAAGTCCTTTCTTATCATAAGTTTATTATCTGGTTTCCCATGGATGATTTCTTGCAGCCAATTTAAAAAACTTAATATATTATTTTATAAAATCTTGAACACTCCACAGGAAACATTTTCTCAAGTCCACCTAATCTTTTACTTAGTCTTTAACATTCCAGTATCAACATTCTAGTTTCCCTTTAGCTGCTTTCTCAGAAATTAAAAGTTGTTTTTTTATTTCCTAATCCTTAAATTTGCATAAACTTTTTCATCCAAGTTAGAAGGAAATTCCTCCAGCATAATGAAACTTGCCCTTCAGAAGGTTCTTAACATACAGAAAATCAATAACAAGAAATTGCCTAAAATAGTAAAGAGTTAAGGATGCAAACCCATTTAAAATGTCAAACTGTGGCTTAGACAGAATGATTTCCCCCCAATTCACAGATCTCTCAAACCTGCTGGATATATCCATTTTACTGAACATAAGTAAACTTTCATAGCATATTTTACCATATCTTCTTTATGGAGCAAACTTATGCATAAACCTAGTTCATTCCCTTGATCCAAAGAATAGTAGTTCTGATAAAGAGAGGAGGGGGGAGAGAGGAAGGGAGGGAGAGAGAGAGAGACAGAGATACATAGCAGAAGAATGTGTCTGACATTAATGAGTAGTATAGCTATTCTCCTTTATTATAGATATGCCATTCTAGAGATTTTGATTATTTAAATGATTTTCTATAAAAGGACCATCATTGAAAAAAGAAGAAATTTTATAATGTCATAGGTCATTGCTAATCTGTGGATTTTTATTGATTTAGCTCTATCAATGGATATATCAGTGCTTGCTTCCATGATTGTTTATGCTAGTTATTGTAAAAAAAACTAAAGATAGTTTTCCCCATTGCTTCAGGCTTAACTTGTTTCAGTTTGTTTCCATTCGCTATGCTAATGAGATTAAAATATCAGTGTTTTGCTCAGTTATTGATTCATAATTCTTGAAGAAAGACAGAAGTTTTCAGATCATTTCTGGAAGGCAAACAGCAAATTTAAAGTAAAAAATGAGGACAGTAATGTTCTTTTGTGGAATAGCCTCATGTATTTCATACATTCATTGAATATATTATAAGATAGTGAAAACTTTTCTTTCCCAACTAATATGCAATTAATTTTATTTGAAATGAATGGTATGGAGAAATAGTATTTGAATGTGATTGTGTTCAGCACTAATTAAATTCTTTTGGGGAAAAAAACTATTCACCAAATTATAAGTATTAAATGTTCCCTGATGAGAAAAATTAAACTTTAACTTTATCAAGCTATTATTACAACCTAAATTTAATTTAAAGATAAGGGGATAATATGTATTCCTCTCAAGACTATAGGTGTTGTGGCTATTTTAATGAGATCACTCATTAAAGCAATTCTGAAAACAGCCACATCTTCTTGTTCAATGTTGCTTTAAAAGCCTGAAAAAATGACCTGAATATTTAGCAATTCGAGTTGCTATGAGCTATGCAGATGAGCTATGTTTAAACTTAAGAAGGTCTTTTAAAAACTATTTTCAAAGTATGCACAGCCTTACTTTTGGCCACTTCTTTTGATTTCTTTTCTGAGCCGATGCAAGTACATTTATGAAACAAAATACTGGGCTGCACCATGGCTGCCTACGAGGAAGATCAGTTGGATAAGTGACAAGGTATGCATCATGATACATATTTTTCAACTCATATAATATGAATTTGCATTCATAGTAGTCCTTTACACATCCTATTAATCTACAAAATAGCATGCATGAATGTAAATGCTGTCAACCTTGAAACGGCGAGCCTCCGGTGGACCATCTTGGGGTTGCCATTCGGGGGTGGGGAGGCTTACAGAGATAATGAAAAATAGTACACTTAAGGTGTGGGAGATTGACAACGAAGAAGCAGCTGGACGACAATCAGCTGGAGAGTAGGCTGGCAGCAGAAGAAAGAACTAGGCCCAACAGAAAGATTCCAGGCCTCTCAGGCTTCTTGAGAAGAAGAACAGCCATGTGGATGGGGCAGGTGTGTTTGGACGGTGGGCTTAAATTGGCGGGAAAGCAGCAACGGTTATTGCTGCCTTTGTTTTGGTTGCTATGTGCCGATGTTTCCAGGCCTGCAAGAATTAAAAGCAGTTAATCGAACCTTTTATTTCTCTTTCTTGGTTTTGGAGAATCAGAACAGTGACAAATGCATTTGATACCTCCTCACTTAAAAATACATAACTAAAATTAAGGTAAATGGGAAAGTACCTCATGATGGGAAAATTGACAATATCGAGCATCATATTTTTTCTAGAAATGTTTCTAAGCTTTATATTATTATTATTATTATTATTATTATTATTATTATTATTATTATTATTTATTATTGAATTTCTATACCGCCCTTCTCCCGAAGGACTCATATTAAGATGCATTCTTAAAAAATAAAAATAGAAAGTGGCTGCAGATATATGTGTTTTGTAAAAGAAACCATGATGAGGCTATTGTGATTATCAGGAAGTATTTGCACAAATAAGATAAACTATACACAATAATGTATCTCTAATAGTCATCTTCCCTAAAAGTAAATAGAATTACATACATAGTATATGAAGGAAATACTGTATTCTCAATAAAGCCTCTGTTGCTGTACAATACATAGAAAACTACAACTACATGCACATATTTTTGAAAGCGAGGTAAAGCAAGCCTCACAAAAATTCTTCAGTCAGATGACTGTCAATTTCATTTTTCCAGAAAGTTGCAGAATAAATAAACATTTCAGTACCCTAACATGCGTGAAAAAGAACTGAGGGTCTTGATAGATCACAAATTGAGAATGAACAATGAGAGTTATATAGCTGCAAAACAAAACGATGCAAGAACGCAGTTGTAGGCTTCAACTATAGAAAAGTAGTCATAATTCCTGTCTCTTTAGTATTGATCAAACTACAGCTAGTATATTGCATCCAGTTCTGAGTACCACAGTTTTGGAACTAAATTGACAAAAGAAGTTTCTAAAAATGTGCAGTCAAGATGATAATAAAGAGATACAGTATATGATAGTTATTTTATAATATTTGAAGGGCTGTGTCTAGATGGGGTAATGAGTCAAGAGTTGTTCCAAAAGTAAGATAAGAAATAATGGGTTTAAATTGCAAGGAAACAAATTTCAGGTGGACTTAAGGAAGAAAAAATTACAAAGCTGATCAATAATGGAACTGGAACTCTCTTTGTGAATGTAATTTAAGCAGAGGTTGGATGTCCATTTTGTTAAGTATATATCAGGAATAGATTCCTGCACTAGATAGGTATATAATTGAATGACATCCAGGATCCTTCTAATTCTTATTTGTGTATATGTTTAGGTGTATGTATGTGTAACATATATGTGTGCCCATATAAAAACATGTGTAATTTAATTTAAATGAAAATGATATCCATTGTGTGTGTGCGCACATGGATATGTGCATACCTTCGAGTCAGTTTTTTGGCTATAGTGACTGCCTGGATTAATCCCTGCATTTTTCTTGGCAAAATTTTTCAGAAGCTGTTTGCCGTTGCCAACTTCCTAGGGATGAGATGATGTGACTGGGCCAAGGTCACCATACTACTGCTATTTTACTGAAAACTATTGTGCAACATCATACTCAATCTATAAATACACAGAAGTCACAGTGTGAACTGTTCAGCATCTACAGTTGGTGTGCAGCACCACTGTCAAGATGCTAACAAGATTATGGAAGTTGGGAATCAGAATAGCAATTTTATATGCATCATGTTTAATTTCTTAAAATTCTATTTTTTTTAAATCTTTTAAACAGCTTGGCACCAATTTGAGCTATTTAAAATTCCACCTTGAGTTCTATAAACTTAAAAGAATTGCTATGTAAATTTCCTTCTCAAATGCCAACTAACAAAATACTTTCAGATGCTGGATTGTCTTGGTAAGAGGCTCCAAACTATAGTACTTTCCTTTTTAATAATGGTCACCAGAACAGGCGTTCAAATGAATAAAAATGGTTTGTATTTAAAACTATTTTCAGTTTATTTTTAAATTACTTTTATGGTGGAATTTCCTGGTAAAATATACATTAGAATTATGCAAAGCTTTGAAAGGCTGCTTCAATTCATTGCAACTTTTGTGAAAACACCCCATAAAAGCATATTCACAAATAGAAGCTTGGAACAACTTTAAACAGTGAAGCAAATCAAAGGACTGAGAATCACTCTATAGATCTGATAGATTTTCTCCTGCTTTTTAGTTCTTATAAACTATCTATAATATGGCATTGTCCTATTCGTATATAGAGAACCTGGCAATAACAAAGATTGAAAGTCATGAGAACACTGACATGTATACATAGCCAGTATATATTATAACCTCATTAAACTCTGTTTATCTTTTGCAGTTGATGATTTTACTTTGTCTTTTTTTCCTCTGTTTGACTTTTTATATAGTATTTGCTTGCCTATTCTGTTTGGAAAGAGAAAAAACAAAGGATAGAATATGCTTTGGCTTTTTTTTTTTCTTGGGTTGTAAAGAAAGTTATCCAATGGTACAAGTGTTATAAGGCAGATACAGGAATATGTATCATGCCTTTCAATAGATATTCGTTTTAAGAGCACCTGTTTATCAGAGCAGGTGATTTGACAAACCATTGCACTTCTATGTATTTGAATTCATGGAGAAGTTGGTGTTATATGATGACCTTTATAGTCCTGACTCTGCAGATTGTGTGAATGACCACTCTTATTCATTTTATTCATAAAATAAATGTATTTATTTAGCTTTTATCAATCATTCTGTCTGCAATACCTGAGACTCTGGGCAGTGAGATATAAGCTATAATTGTAACTCTGATCATTACCATGTTTTCCCGAAAATAAGACCCTGTCTTATATTTTTTGAACCCTGAAATAAGTGCTTGGCCTTACTTTTGGGGAGGTCTTATTATTTTGGGGCATGTGAAACAAGACTCCTCTAGCCATCTTACCTGATTTCCAGCTCTGTCTCCCTAACTCTAACCAGAGGAAATGGCGAGGACCAACTGTGCGTGCATTTAAATATTTTTGGGGAGGACTTATTTTTGGGGAGAGCTTATTTTCAGGGAGGGCTTTATTTTAGCACATGCGCTCAAAACCCCAGTTGGACTTATTATCAGGGGATGTCTTATTTTCAGCAAAACACGGTATTATTACATTAGTAGCCCTAATTTGAGTATCATCAAACAAATTCTTCAGCCTCACATATTTTAAAAGAATGGTGGTAGTGAAAAAGGTTCCATTACACTTTATCTCAAGTTTCATTACTTCTGATTAGAAGAAACTAAGTATTAGTATTTCCTTTGCTTTTTTTTATCTGTATTACTTTGCTTCCATGCTTTTAAAATGTTCAATATGATTTTTAAAAGTTAAGAAGGTAGAAAAGAAGTATGTTTCTTTTGTTTGCCGTGGGCAGGTACACAATTAAATCTCAATGCTGAATGAATGGTTGCATCAAAATGTATACTGTTGTTAAGGAGGATGGGAAGCAAGGTAATGGCTCTTAATCACTATGCTAATGCACTGTTTTCTTTTTATGTAGGGACAGGAAAATGGTTCTTGTCTCTCCAAATGTACTAAGTTTAGGGCAGGAGTGTGATAATTGGTCTTGTCAAATATATATTGCTTTCGAGAAAGTAAAGATTATTGTTTTGTGAATAAGGAAACATTGCTATTATAGAGCAGTTCCAAAATGTTACTTTTGTTCCAGTTAGTCAGGGCTCCTATCAATCTCCAAGTCTGTCTCTACCACAACAATAAAGGAAGAGACAGACTAGGCAATATAATTCATAATGGTCCAATAAATGGCAGGCCACTGCCAGATCCTCCTATCTCAGCCTGCCTACTAGGCTAGCTAACTGCCTCCCAAAAAGCACGTTCCTTATTTGCTAGAACGTAAATCTGAACAAACAGGACTTCCCATCATTACCATGTGAAGTCACTTGCATGCCTTTCTGTCAACTAATTAAAATGTCTTCCTAACTGTTCATCTGCTTCTTAATGTTTTATTCTGATTGACATTTTGTGTGCCATCTTACCTTTCCCCTCCTCCTTCTTTCTTTCTACCCCAATAATCCAGTTGGCTGTTAACTGAAGCTGCCCAAATAAATGAGCGAGCATACCACCTTTGCTCCTTCTGTATCAACCTATGTCTTTTGCTGCTGCCAAAACTGTTTCATCTTGGTAAATACACCCAACTTGATAGATTGATGCTTTTATTCTACATGCCATATTGCCCACATACTCAAATGCTATCAACCTACAAGATTGTCAGAGGGAAGAAATCCAAACCAAATGGGCAACTTTTTAAATTGTGAACAAAAAAATATTATCAGTGAGCTGTAGCTCTAGAACTTTAATTTACATCCCCTAAGAGTTTTATTGGTTGTCCTTTTTGGATCATTTCCACAAGGAGCTATGCTTGCCAAAGTTAAAGAAATCTTAGTTTCCCATACAACAAAGCAAATGCTCAGAGTACAGACGATTTCAGTATCTTTAAAATGGTGTTTTGGTGTTCTGGGAGACACATCTTTCCAAAAAATCTGCCAACCCACCCTGTCACTTGCATACATTAGCCACTGATCTCAGAGTGATCATCCAGAATTAGTTGCATTGGTCTGGAAATCCTTAAAATTGAAGTAACCATAAATCCTTCAATCAGTCCAAAAATAGGTTTGATAGTCTAATCTGTTTAAACACTAGTTACTAGAGGTAGTCCTCGACTTACAACAGTTCATTTAGTGAATGTTCGAAGTTACAATGGTGCTGAAAAAAGGGACTTACGACACTTTTTCACACTTACAACATTGCAGCATCCCTGTAGTCACATGATCAAAATTCAGATGTTAGGCAACTGGCTCATATTTATGATGGTTGCAGCATCCCAGACTCCTATGATTACCTTTTGTGACCTTCTGACAAGCAAAATCAATAGAGAAACCAGATTCATTTAATAACCATGTTACTAAATTAACAATTGTAGTGGTTCATTTAACAATTGTGGCAAGAAAGGTTGTAAAATGGGGAAAAACTCACTTAACAAATGTTTTACTTAGCAACATAAATTTTGGGCTCAGTTGTGGTCATAAATCAAGTACTTCCTGTATTTGTATACACACACCCATATACATAATGATGACTGATCCTTGTACATTTATAATACTGGCCAGTCACTTACCCCATCATATAATATCCTGATGTAATTATCTTGGTTTCTTTGTATGTGTCTTGTTTACCTAAATATTTTTTATAAATATATTTCTTGTTTACCTAAAACATAAATATATAGGCAATACAACTCAGCTATAGCTTTATAGTTTATAGTTTAAAATCTTTAAACAATAGTAATCTACTGAATTCAATGGGAGAATTTCCCTATGCCAATATAAACATTTGTACATAACATACTGATCAGACTCCTTTAAATGCAGTAGTTCATCTCAAGTAATTAAAACGAAGTATTTTTTCACCCTCCTTGTAAAATGCCTACAGTAATAGCTATCTTTATAAAAAGTCTCATGGAACAGTTTTTCTCACTGTTTTTCTGCTGCTTGATATGACCTCTTTATCCAGATATCTCCAGCTTAACTCATCTGAATCCAGTCTCTTCTTCTGCAATTCAATCTTCAACCCTCCGCCCCCCGCACCAAAGATTAATTGGACAATTTCTTTGCTGATAAAAACTGCCGTCCTTTCTCTATCTGCATTTCCACATGTCTGTATATGTTTGAGATTATATCAGACACTCTTGAATCCTTTGCAGCACACTCTCTACAAGCTATGGTATGACTCTGTTGTTGTTAGTTGCAGAAGCTATAATTTCACATAGACAAAAGACTACAGTGACACAAGGTTTATGCATTTTTCTTAATCACAAATAGTCCTTCTCTCTAACCTTATATTTTTCATTTCTTCTTTTTCCTACTCTTAACACCAAAATATGTTTTTCTCCTCTTGAATAGGAATGTGCATGTCAATGTGTGTTCATACACATTTCTGTAACTTTTTGTACTTTTTTCTACTGTACATTTTTCTAAATGCATACATGGAAAAAAAGAACTATGTAATAAATTAATAAGCTGTAGTTGTAGTTTAAAATCATAGCAGTTATATTTATTGGTGTCATATTTGGTTATTAGTTAGGGTGGTGCGGTGGCCTAGAGGTGGAGCTCTTGCCTCACAATCAGGAGGCTGTGAGTTCGATCCTAGGTAGCAGCAGACATTTCTCTCTCTGGGCACAATGAGTAATTATCTGCTGCGAACACTGCATTGGCGACAGGCAGGGCATCCGGCCAGTAAACACTCAGCTCCATTCAGTTGCCCCAACTCCGCTCCATTGTATGGGATTACGGGGTCATTAAAAGACAAAAAAAAAAACCTTTCGTTATTAGTTAGCTACAAGAAAACTATCCACGGTACAAATAGTGTGGGGTTCAATGTTATGATCATAGGTCAAATGCTGAATCAATGGTTTTTGTCCAGATTCTCCTTGAATCTGAAGTGTAAATAACAAGAAGAACAAGAAAACAGCTTAGCTTTCAACTGTAATTCAATAATTGTCTTGGTACCAAAATCCCTTCAGTAGTTTTCCTTATGGATTAACAGCCTGAAAAATAGTCAAGCAACAGTATTAGGCAGTAATCATATCACATATGTAAGGGCAGAAGAAGAAAGGAGAAGGAGAAATGGCATTTTTCTCAAATCAATGACTCCAATTCTAACTACCTCACGGGAACCTCATTTTTCAATACCTCTTGCCTGGGTTTGGCAATAAGTACTATTAGCACCAGTAACGATATAGCTGGAAGATACTAAAGTTGAAATGAGGTTTTTCCCACCACCCTCTTAAAAAAAATAACAAAGTAAAATGGACATGCTAATGCATATATTATCAGCAACAATGTAATGTTAGTACAAATATCCCTTTATTATGTGCAGTAAACCTATTTTTATAAAAATGAGCTGTTATGCAAAGAAAAATATGTCTTTAATGTAAGAATTAAAATGTGCCTGTGTGTGTGTGTGTGTGTGTGTATGTATTAAATTAAGTATGGATTATTAATGAAAAACTAAACTGAAATTTTCAAGTCCTCTGAAACCCTGGTTAATGTCTGAGGTACAATTCAAATAGCGGCATTTTAAACTGCACTTATTAAGTATCACCATATGGTCATTTTGGCAAGATTATTATTCCAGATTTATACTGTGGAAAGCATGCTGATACTTCTGTGAGTCTCATATGATGTCTCCACTTATAGCCAACATCTGTTGCTTCTTTCTACATGCCCATCACAAAGAAATAGGGAATCATATGTTTATGATAACAGAGAGTAATCAACTGTTTTAGTGGCTTCTTCCCATTTTGAACTGCTTTGGCAAGTATTAGGTGTCTTAATTTGAGTATGAAGATGCTGAAATAGTGAGCAGCTCAGGATCAACTATCAACAGTAAAAAAAACAAACGCAGAACAAACAGTTAAGAAATACATTGTGGACTAGAGTTTGGTAGGTTGGCCATGAAGGCCTTAGAAAAGATTCCATTATTTGTCTGTAACTACAAAAAATCATAATTCTGAATTGTGTTCTGTAAAAAAAATTGGACTTCGAAGAAGGTGGATATGAATAGTATAAATACAATACACACACTGGTGTGGTAGAAGTCTCCTGAGAAAACTGAAGACTGTCACAAAAAACAAATCAGTGGATTAGCAAACAAATCAACCCAGAGTTCTCATTTAAGTCACAAATGACCAGGCTCAAATTTGCCTATTTTTGACACATTATACAAAGACCTATCTCTCTAAAGAAGGCTCTAATGCTGGGAAATGTAGAAAGAAAGGAAAAAATGACCAAGACCACTAGCAAGGTAGATGGGCTCAGTTACAATGAACTGCACAATTTGAAGACCTGAATGACCAAGTTAGGGGTAGATTGTCATAGAGAAAATCTATTTATGTCATTGTTAGGATTAAACAACAACATGATGGCTATAATCAATTAATCTATAACCTCTGTTTGTTGCCCTTTCACATGGTTTAAGAGACTATTTGACCTTTGGTCTAAAAGCTAGACTACTGCTAATTTTTGACATAGCTGACATCTATACCCTGTGGTATATTGGTTCTCAGAGTACTTACAGGGCAGAGTTAAGTAATTTGTGTCTAAATCTTAAAAACGTCTTGCTTAAATTATCTGAATCACATCTCAGATATTATAAGATGATATTTCCATTTCAGACAGTTTGGCTTCAGCTTACATTATTTTATTTTATATTATTTCTTACCTACTTTTTTTTTTAAAAAAATACATTTATTTGCAAACATAGGTTTTAGCAAAATTCATATAAATTGCAACAATCCATATCAGTTCAATTTATTCCCTCTAATATTAACAGCACTATCTGTCAACATCTCCTTTTGCATCTTCCTTGTGGCCAATACAACTTGTTTTGTTGCACGTTCATTTACATCTATCAGCAGGAAATAGATTTTTCTTCTGTGTTAGACTAATTCAGTTGGATTAACAAAGACATGATGAATCTAGCTCCAGGTCTTGATATTATTTGCAATGTAATAAGTAAAGGATCAGATCTTCCATTTTAGAATTTTTACAGTTGCATTAACAATATGTGGTTGGTAATCCTTTATATATTCATTCCAAATAGACTGTTGGCATTATTTGAAAATGAAGTTCTGTGAAAGAGTGTCTCAGGGAATGGGATAGAAGGAAATAATATGATATCCCTTTTCCATATTTAAATGATCAACAAGTTAATTTAAACCTTGCATATATGCTCTTTATCTTGTCACTCTTTAAAAAATAGCATACAATAGTTTATCTTACTTAGTTCCTAATCTAATAAAAATAGTAAGAATATTTTTAGATACAAATTTTTTTTAAGATTATTAAAAATTATTATTATTAAAATTAGCTACAGGTGAAGGCATTGTTTTGCCAAATAAGTGTTGGGCATGAGAATTAGTCTCCTATAACATAAATTGCTTTCTTTACCCTTATATCAATTGATGCAAGGCACACGTCTAATCTCAAAATCAATCTGGTACACATGTGAGTAAGAGTAGGATTGAGCTCATGAATTTATTCTGAACAATCTCTAAAGGATCTAGCTTACATAAACCCCAAATTTGTCAACTATGAGATTGTGTTCCTCTGAATATTACATTTCAAAGAGTTTTGATTGTTTCAGCTTAATTTATATTCTTTTGTACTATTCACTATGTACTTTAGCAGCTTGTGGATCATGTCCACAGATTTTATAAACAGATATTGCTATTTTCTCTCCTGTATTATAAAACATCTTTCTTGATGTGTATATTCTCAAGAAAATTTATATAGGGAAAAACATTTCCAGTCTCTGGAATACCTATACAATATTTCAAGACATTTCCTGTCAATTTTTGAAGGTCTTCCTATTTAAGAATTAAGAAATATATGACTTATCTCCCCTCATTATATGTGTCATCTTAGCTTTGAATTTCATTCGTATCATGTTATCAAATAACAAGGTCAGAGTTAGGATTAGATTTTTTTTTTCTGTGTAGTAGTAAGCTGTGAATGATTTCTAAGAAATCATTTGGTTTTATCATATATTAATTTTGGGGGAAACGAAGATTTCCTATATTTGATTTACTAATACTTTCCTCCCAAATTATTTATGCCAGCTACAAACTGTTTTATATGACAAAAATAATCTTAGGTAAACCTTTAAAACTTTATTAAAATCTACATTTGATATAGGATAAACTATTAAAATTTCACACATTTCTAGATTAAATTAAAAGTTACTCAGAAATCTATCTTGTTGTCCAACCATTTCTGATTTTCATGGCATCCCAAGTTTCTCCAAATATTTGTAGTTATTTATCCCACAAACATTTTTTCCATATGTTTCAAACAGTGGATGTAGATAAAGGAATGGTGATAACATATTAGCTTTTCTGTTATGATGGAATGTTGTATGCATTATAGTAAAAAATCCTGAGTAAAGATCTATTCATAATCATCCTTTGATGTTCATTCACAGAATTGGGATGTTGTATAAAAAGAGAAAATATCACTGACTTTTTTTTTATATCATCTAATTCCATCAAAACAGTTGCTTGAAAAGAAAGGCAACAGACAAAATCATTTTGAAGGAAAAACGTTTTATGTAGTTTAGAAGATAATCATATGAACCCAAATTGATAGATACTTTGATAGAAAATCAAAGTAATTTCTTTGTATAAGCATATAAATCATCCAGATATCAATGCAATTTTGAGATTCAATATTTGAAGCAACAAGATTCAGTTCAGAATGATTTGAAATTTCATCTAAAAAAAAGAGAGAGCTTTTACTAGACACTGACTTGGAAAAACCCCTCACTGTGGTGAGATACTCCCAAGATAGATAAGTGAACAGCAGGACTGCCATTTCATGGTGAAACCAAGCAGTCACCTAAATTAGACACCAGTGACATTGGAAGATGCTAGAGATAGAGTATCACTTCCCATACACTATGCATACTGTGTGGGAAAAAGCTCTTATAAGTCACTTTTTTTTTCCAACCAAAAAAACTTATGGATAGACAATATAAAGTGAATGACAATACAGTGCTGGAAGATGTATGCCTCAGACTGAATAGTAGTCAACATGCTATTTAGGAAACATGACATTTTACAAAACCCTAAAGCACGAAAACTCTATTGTAACTGTCAGTTCTATTCCAATCTCTTGACATTGGCATTTTGGAAATATTTTGAATATTTGATTCAAGTATGCAATTTGAACGGATGATTCATCACATGATATTCAAATTGAATCATTTCCTTCAAAGTTTAATGTAGCCTTACTGTTTACATTCTTTTCACAGGTTAAACACGTACAGGGTTACTTAATTTTACTACTAAAATCAATAGAATGGAATAAAGGACTATTTTTCCTTGTAGAAATAAAACCTAAATGTGGATATTGGAGAAAAAAATGTAATGTATTCATTCCATGTATAGTAATCCTGTAAAATTGAAGGTATTATTTATCAACTATAATCTGTTTTACCAGAAAGCATTAAATTCATTCTAGTTTTGAACTAAAAATAATACAACAAAAACAATGTTTTGTTGATTACAGCAAGGAAAACAAGTGATATAAGGATTATACCACAAGTTAATAAGTACAATAATATCTCTTCCAGAAAATCTGAACATGAGGAAGATAGACATAACTCACTGGTGTGTTATGTGACAGATGAATGCCGATCCGTCTTAAATTTAAGATTTACAAGACAACCATCTGCCCTGTTGCATTGTATGACACTGAATGCTGGGGAGCAACAACTGAAAGCTATCTCCATGCCATGGAAACATGAATGCTCCATTCGATAATGGGCATCTTCCTTCTTGACCACATCACAAATGTAAGGTGACCAGATTTTAACATTAGTAAAGAGGGACATTGTGGGCGTGGCTTATTTTGTGGGTGTGGCTAGCTGGTCATGTGACTGGGTGGGCGTGGCTAGCTGGTCATGTGACCGGGTGGCCATGGCTATGTGTATAGGGACTACTCAGAGGGCTGAAAAGTCATTTCTGACAGGTCCTCACACTTTTGACTGGTCCTCACACTTATGACCATCCTCACATTTATGCCCGTGCAGCATTCTTAACAACCATGTCACTCATTTCACAACTGCTTCTCTTCACCATGGTGACAAGATAGGGCAAAAACGTAAAATGTGAGGACAGTCGTAAGTTCGAGGACTGGTCAAAAGTGCGAGGACCAGTCAAAAATAACTTTTTCAGCCCTCTGAGTAGTCCATATGCATTAAAGGATACAGCAATAGAGAGGGATGAAGGAATGGAAATTAGAGTAGGACTGAGGGTAAGAGAGGGAGGAAGAGAGGAAGAGAAGGAGAAAGGAAGAGGAAGTAGGGAGGAGAAAAAGAGGGTGGGGGGAAGAGAAAGTAAGAAGGAAAGAAAAGAGAGAGGTGGTAGGTTTGAGGAGAAAGATTGCTGTACAATAAAAAAGATGAAAGAGAAGAAAGCCAACCCCAAGCAAATATAAAGATATTAAGATAAAGAATGAATTGTTAAACTTTAAAGAATAAAAGAGAACAAATATGAATAAATAGCAATAATTAGAAACACACATACAAACATACAATGTATTTTCTTTGAACAGAATATTTGGCTGGTTCACAAATTTAAACAGCGTTTAGTCATTTCAATTAAATTTACAATTTCTATATTTCCTTTTTGCCATATTTATTCCTCATCTATTTTTTAAAAAAACCAATATTACCCTTCATCCTCATCTCTAATCTTAATCAAATTCAATTTTTCCCTTCTATTCTATATTATACCCCTTCCCATTGTCATCTATTTTTATATCCATCCTCACATTGGTTAATTATGTAATTATGTAATACAGTTGTTTAATACAAATTCAACATTTTAATATAAATCAATTAGTTATATAACTATCTTTTTTGTATATTAATCAATATGAACATGAATATTCCAATTATTTCCATGCAATCCAATTTCTTACAAATCAATTAATTATATTTACCAATAATAATAAACCAAATAATTTCCCCCATATATTCCTCCAAACCACAACTTAACCATTTCTGCTTTCAACACAATATACAATTATTAATAGTATCTCAATTATTACAATTCCCTAGTTAAATAGAGCTTTTTTTCTTTTGTGTTTTAAAATCTTGAACTCTCCTCTTTTGCCCTAAATTTCCCATTGTTTGCAGTTTTGCACGTACCTTTTTTGGTGAGGAAAAAGAAAAAGAAAAAGAAAGGAATCTCTCTCTGACTCATTTTGTCACGTTGCAGCTTTACTTTCGCTTTCGCCTTTGTTTTCAGCATAGCTAGGGGGAAAAAAATCTGCTCCAGGAACTTTTTGCAGCTAATTAACCTAGCGGAAGCTGTAGGGGCTGTTTTTTCTATTTTTGCAGGCATGGGTCTACTCATTTTTTTTTAACACTGATCAGCTGTAGGTCAGCCCTTTGAAGCCCCGCGGCAAGAGTTTAAACAGTTTTTTTTCCCTCTAGCCATCAGCGGGGACTCAGGAGGCAGAATGAAAAATCGGGACTTTTTTAAAACGCCGCGGGACAAATTGCTCAAAAGCGGGACTGTCCCGCCAAAAGCGGGACGTCTGGTCACCTTACACAAATGACACCATTCAACAGCATTTTGGTGTGGCACCAATTATAGAGAAGATGAGAGAAGGCCAGCTTCTCTGATATGGAGATGTCCAGAGAGTAGCACCTGCCAAGACTGCCTACTAACTAGAACTCAATGGCTGGCGACCTCACAGGTACCCAAAAGAGAGATGGCAAGACACATTAACAAAGATACGCAAGCTGCAGGCCTGCATCCTGGAGACACAGCTGACCATGCAGAGTAGCGTTCAATGATCCAAAAAGCAGACTCTATACCTGCTAGAAAGAAAAAGAAGAAAAAAGAAGAGTTGTATTTATTGATTGGAATGGATATTCTACACTTATTATGATTTATGTTTAATGAAGTAATAAACATTTCATAAAGTTTTATAGTTCATCTAGACCTGTACAAGAAACTTGATACTGCAACAGAATACAATACACCAAGCAAAGCTGAAGGGTGTATATATATATGTGTGTGTGTGTGTGTGTGTGTGTGTGTGTTTTCTGAGGTTTCAAATATGTTATATATATGAAACCTTATCTATGTTTTCAATGGATTCCAAAGAAATAAGATTACCAACCTAATCCAAAAAGAAACCCCCACTAAAACCCAAGACAGAGAACAAGAAAACAGCAAAGCCCTCCTCCCATACATAAAAGGCACCACAGACAGAATCAGCAAGATCCTCCACAAACACAACATCAAGACAGCATTCTGCACAAACCAAAAAATATCCACCATCCTAAGAAACCCCAAAGACAAAATTGAGTTAGAAAATCAAGAAGTATATGAAATCCCATGCACCGCCTGCCCCACAACGTACATCGGACAAACCAACAGAAGAATAAGTGCATGCATTGAAGAACATAAGAATTCAGTCAGAAAAGAGGAACCAACTTCTTCCCTGGTCCAACACCTTAAAGCCATAGGACATGATATTGACTTTAAAAAGACCAGAACTATCGCCAAAACTGAACACTTTAACAACAGAATAATCAGAGAAGCCATCGAGATAGAAAAACACCCACACAACATGAATAAACAAGATGATACCTCACGCCTACCAGTCATTTGGAAACCCGCCCTCATTGACAAACGAGTCCCTAACACAAAGAATGACACCAGACCCACACTCACAAAAACCACACAGGATGTCACCACCACACATACACGCAAAAAGCAAACCTATACCGATGAAGCATGACCACAAATCAGAAGCCAGACCACAGCTGTATCATTAGCCACTTTAAATCCCTCCAAACCATACATGAAGCAAACTGACACCCACCATGAAGATGTGGCATGACCACGAACGCGAAGCCAAACAAAAGCAATGCAGCTCACCAGCTCAAATCCCCCTGCAACTCAGACTAACCCGAGCACAACCAAGCCCCCACCTAAACAGAACACACTCCCAGCCAATCAGAGCACAGCCAACCCCCCATCCAATCAGAGCACAGCCAAGCCCCTAACCAATCAGAACACACCTCCACCCAATCAGAACACAGCCAAGTTCCCACCCAATCAGCTCACACCCCCACTAGCAGTTAAAAGGAAGAGACAGCTGCGATCTCACATTGCTCCTAGAAGCACGAAGCCGAAAACACCAGCCTGAAAATGACGAATGAGACTTCGTCGAAACGTCGCCAAGACACTTCCAATTTTACGTGGGAGAAGACCCGAATAACCAAAGACCTATATATATATATATATATATATATATATATATATATATATATATATATAGAGAGAGAGAGAGAGAGAGAGAGAGAGAGAGAGAGAGAGAGAGAGACAAAATGTCTGATAAAGGCTGACAGTGGTGATTTGAGATATCACCCCACTATGGCTACATAAACATCTTGAGTTACATAGGAAAAAAACCCTGACTAAAAAAGTATAATATATATATATATTTGAATGATAGGCAATCATTTGTCTGGGTCTTCACTGTCCATCCATAACTCAGAGATCAGTCTAAATCATGATTTAGTTTCCTCTTTCTACTTATAACTTTTGTCTTGTGCTTGTCAGTTTGTAGGGTGGTTTCTGGGGGGAAAAAACTGTTTTATTTTTATTATCAAGGATATGAACAACAATTATTCATACAAGAATCTAAACCAATAAGAGTTGCATTTTGGTTTATTTTTTCATGAAATATCTGCATATACATACTGCTTGCACATGTCCCTTTAAAATATTGATTTCAAGTTTTAAATAAACAAAAAATTCTTTCACAGATTACAAATACAAATAAGAATGATAAAAGTCCTGGGATAAAAGTTAGATCTGGGAAATAAGGAAGGAGAAATTAGAACTACTTTTTAAAAATATTAAATTATTATATTTTAAGTATTGATCAGATTTCCTGATCAAAAATTCTGTCTCCCCCCCCCACTCCTTCCATTTCTTTCTTAAATCTGGGGTCTCTTACTCTCTAGTACTGTTCATTCAAATTTTTTATCCCTAAATATAGGAATTCTTCTAGAGATAATGTAGTTGCTTTGTGTACTATGGATGATTAAAGAATTCCCAGTACGAACAGTAGCTCTATATCTGAAGATGTTGAAATGCATATTTCCATCATATTCTTAGCATACTCTTTTCTGAGTTTGTAAAACATCAGGACTGTGCCACATTTCAGCTATGCACCATTCAAAGCTTTTTGCAAAGTGAGACAGTTTACTCCTTCTAAATGGCAAATTTCACAAATTCTTCTTTTGCATTATCCACTGCATGTTCCAGTATGCCCAATACCCAGAAGAGACTTCCGCATATGTCCTGCACATCAGCAGAAGCTTCTTCAAGTAGTTATTTCAGGAAATGATAAAGTGATTGGAGTGATGCCAGGTATCTTTATGAGGCCAATAATGTTGTGTCCACAATGTGATGCACTTCACTAAGATAAATTACAGTTGCCTCACCAGGCCTATAAAATATAATGAAATTAAAAGCAAGAAATATTTTTTCCTAGATTAATTTAAACAGCCAGAGAAGCAACCATTGGATATGACAGTTTTTAGACATGCAATAAATTATTTTTCCCCCATTCCAAGTACATTTGTACAATTTTATCAGGAAGTGAGTGGCTGGCAAGAAAAAAAATGAAGAATTCTAAAAATTCTATGAATGTGTGTGTGTGTGTTGTGCATGCCTATTTACTCAAATGATTAATTATCCCAGATTGTCACAGGTCCAACTAAGATCACACATCAGATCTAATATTCTGGTTGATATTATTCACATTGAATAATGTCAACATGATCTGATGAGGAATCTCAGACTATCTGCCCTATCATGATCAGATCATTCCTTAATATCCCTGAAACTCTCTTAGAGCAACTCCTTCTGTAGGATAATGGACTCATATGATTGATTCACCCTGGTGACTGATGGACCCAATTGGATTCCAGAAGGAACTGAGGGATATTCCAGAAGATTTGCTACCTGAATGAAATGAATTAAGAGACATCTAGAGCACCGCTGGAGAAAGACAAAGTATGAGTCTGTCTATACATGCTTTAGCTGCTATTAAGGCTTATCTCATGGTGATGAAAAAAACACCCTTCTTTGCTCTTATTGCATCTGCAGTGTTGCTCCTTGGCCCTGTTCCAAATCACACAATTAGATTTGTCCCCAGTTGAAACCTTTGCATGGTGCAGATACTTATGAAATGCCTAGGAAGTCATCTTGCTTAGTAATTTGAGATCAGTTTGATCTTATTGCCCCTAAAAAAGTGGACAGGGTGCTCTGCATTGTTAATGCAGCAACCTGTACTTTAGATCCTTCTCCCTCCGGGCTGGTGAAGCAGGTGGGTTCATGTAGTGATAAATTTCTCACTGTGAAAGGGGATGCCTATGACTATCATGAAGTGTTGTACCTTATGATTCTTGATGAATGTATTTTGTCATTTTATGTACACTGAGAGCATATGTACCAAAGACAAATTCCTTGTGTGTTCTGTTCTGTTCTGTTCTGTTCTGTTCTGTTCTGTTCTGTTCTGTTCTGTTCTGTTCTGTTCTCCTTGGGCTTTTTAAAAGGCTCTGGTTTGTCCTCTTTTTAAGAAACCATCATTCGACCCCACCTTCCTTGAGAATTTTTATCCAGTTACCCATCCTTTTTTTTTTAGAGAAAGTAGTAGAAAAGGCAGTTGCTTGGCAGCTCCAGAGAGTCCTGGATGTAATGGATTACCTGGATCCCTTTCAATCTGGATTTAGGTCTGGTTATTGGACAGATATAGCCTTGGTCAGAATTATGGATGATCTCTGGCAGAAGCGAGATGGAGATGGACTTCACCTTTCTTGACTTTTCAGTAGGCTTCAATAACATTAACCATGGTATCCTTTTGGGATGACTACATGAGTTGGACTGGAAGGCACAGTTTTAAACTCGTTCAAATCCTTTTCCCAAGATTCCTCTAAATCGGTGTTGATAGTGAGCAAGAGATCCAACCTCCAACTGCTCATTTGCAGCATCTCACAGGGCTCAATACTCTCTACTCTCCTATTTAACATTTACAGGTAGCTGCTGGATGAGATCAACTGTTGTCACCATAGGTTGAGATATCATCAATATGCTGCTGATACTCAATTCTACATTTTTACAAATGGTGGCCCAAGTGTGATGCTATCTCTGTCCTCTTGCAATGACTGGAGGCTGTGGGGTCCTGATGGGGGACAATAGACTGAACCCCTTTCCAGACTAACTGGCTTTGGGTGCACAGAGATTCAGGATGTAGGGCTTTGTCATCTCTGGTCCTGGATGGGGTTGCACTTCCCCAGTTCACAACTTGGGGGTTCTCCTGGAGTCAAACAGCAAGTAGAAGGCATGACTAGGAGAGCTTTTGTACAGCTTTGGTTTGTGCACCAGCTGCAATATTTCCTCAATCTTGACTCTGTATTCAGTTACTCAAGCCCTTGTCATCTCTCATCTGGACTACTGCAATGTGTTCTACATGGGGCTATCCTTGAATACACTCAAAATCTTAACTTGTATCTCAGAAGCTTCAATTGGTGCAAAGTAAGGCAACAAGAACAGTCTTTGGAACCCCTAGGATGGCTCATATTACACTGCTGCTTGCAAACTATACTGGCTATCAGTCTGCTCCGGGGACATTTAAAGGTGTTGGTTAGGACCTCTAAAGCAGTTAATGGCATACATCCAGGTTACCTGGTGAACTATATTGTTCTGCTATGTCCAACCCTTCCTATGCAGTCCAGCAGAGGTGGCCTACTGCAGATCATGTTGGTCAAAGACCTCAATTTTTGGGATCCAGAAGAAGAGCATTCTCTGCCACAAAATATACCCTTTGGAACATCATCCCAGGGTAAGATCTGCCTCCAACCTCCTATCATTCCATAAGACCCTAAGGACCTGGCTCTGCACATTGGCCAGAGGACCCAATGATAAAGTTCAACTCTGGAGGTGGCTGCTAAATTGGTACTCTACCTGTCCTGTTTTCTGCTCCCCACTCATCAATCTTTTTTTTTTTTTTTTACTAATCATATTGATGTATTTTCTTTGCTTTCTTTTTCTTTGCAATCTTTTTCCTTGGTTATTGTTCTATTTTGTTTTTACTTTGTTACATTTCCTTTTTTATTTCTTCACTTTTTTATGGTTGTAGCCCCTAGAAGAGCCCTATGGTAACATAGCAGCAAATAAATTTAACAACAACAAGAACAACTGCAAATTCCTGTTTTATTTTTTTAAAAAATGCAAGAACAAAAACTGAATCTTCTCTCAAAGTAGTGAAAAGAAATTATCCACTCTACTGAAATCTCAGATAACATCACATTAGTACGTTTAATGCTTATCAGTCACTGCACTTCAATTAATTCCAAGTCATCAGTCAATCTGTCTTCTTTTTAAACAAGTAAAAGTAACAAGAATGACTGGAGAACTACTGAATCTGTCCTGCTCTGATATTACTTCCATAATTGATATATTAAATATCATTCTAGATAAGTGATTCTATTTTATAAGCATAGTAGATGTATATAATTACTTTGTTGACAATGGAAACATTGTGGTGCCTGGAAAAGAAACATCACTTCAATAAATAAACTTGCTTTGAAAATGTTGTTAATCTCATTATTCCTGTATGAAATAGACATATAGTAGATAGATTCGTGCAAAATGTCAGGCTGGATAAATCACAAGCCAAAGTGAAGATTGCCAGCAGAAATATTAATAACATCAGATATGCAGATGATAGTATTTTCATAACAAAAAGTGAAGAGCCTCTTGATAAGGATGAAAGAGGAAAGTGAAAAAGTTTAATGTTGAAACTCAACATTAAAAAAACACCAACAAAGCTCATGGCATCTAGTGCCATCACTTCCTGGCAAATACAAGGGGAAGAAATGGAAGCAATGCATATTTTATTTTCTGGGGTTCCAAGATCACTGCAGATGGTGACTGCAGCCATGAAATTAAAAGACACTTGCTTCTTGGGAAGAAAGGTATGCTAAACCTAAACACCATATTAAAAAGCAGATACATCACCTTGCTGAAAAAGGTCTGTATAGTCACAAGCTAAGGCTTTCCCAGTAATGTATGGTTGTGAGAGTTGGATCATAAGAAAGGCTAGGCATGTTAGAAAAAATGTTAAAGCAACCCATTGATTATAAGCCAGAAATGTTTCTGTTAAGCATAGTACCAGAAAAATACTATAAAGGGAATATATATTTAATATTACATGTCTTGAAGGCAGAGAGAATTGTATATGCACAGCACTGGAAAAACGAGGAGCCACCCATAGATGAAGATGTAATTTTAAAAATACTAGATTGTGGAAAAATGGATGGGTTGAAATTAAAGATAAAAAAGATACAGAATATTGATTGGCAAGAATGTTCCCCGGCATGCCATCAACATGCAACCACTACAAAGGCACCTATTACCATATGTGGTGGACCTGCCCAATGGCAAAACAATATTGGCAAAGGATCAAAATACAAATAGAGGAAATAACACACCAAAAGATAGAACTAAGACCAGAAAGCTTTTTTTTAGGCATAGTGAATGGATACTATGAAAAAGAAACAACCTATTTAATTATACATATGATAACAGCAACACGAATACTATACGCACAACACTGGAAGAGTAGTGATATACCAACACCAGATAAAGTAATCAATAAAATTATGGAATGTGCGGAATTAGATAGACTCACAAAGGAATTACAAAATAGGGAAGAACATGACTTTTACTTAGTATTAGAAAAGTGGTACAGTTGGTTGAAAGATAGGAAAGAGATGAAGCAATAGGAAGTAAATAAAATGACCAAATATAATATGATGGAAACAAAGAACAAACATAGGTTAACAAAGATCAATATTAGATAGATAAAAGGGAATGACCAAATAAGGAAGAGTCAAAATACAAAGAGAAATGTATATTATAGTTGCGACAAACTGGACATGTATTGAAATGGATGTTTATATGTTTTTATGTTTTGTACGTTTCACTGTTCTGTTTAGTTTATACTTATAAATAAAAATTGGAGAAAAAAAAAGATACAGAATATTTTAAACATGGGACTTATTTTATCAATGGTTGGTCAATAGAAGTAGAAATCAGAAATTGGAAAAATACTATTATGTATGTCTTATGTTTAATATATTATTACATTATGTATATAATACAAATTGACCAAGATTATACACTATTCATAAAGCACTTAGGTAAGGAAAAATATACAAAAAAACTGTTAAAAAAAAGGCTAGACATCAAAGAATTGATGCCTTCGAATTGTGGTGTTAGAGAAAATTCTTGAGAGTCCCTTGAACTGCAAGGAGATCAAATCAGTCAATCCTGAAAAAAACCCAACCCTGTCTATTATTTGGAAGGACCGATACTGAAACTGAAACTCAAATATTTTGGCCACCTAATGAGAAAAGAGGACTCATTGGAAAAGACCCTGTTTTTTTTAATTTTATTTATTTATTTATTTATTTATTTATTTATTTATTTATTTATTTATTTATTTATTTATTTATTTATATGCCGCCCTTCTCCGGAGACTCAGGGCAGCTTACAAGGCATTAAGCAATAGCCTTCATACTTTTGTATATTTTATACAAAGTCAGCTTATTGCCCCCACAAACCGGGTCCTCATTTTACCTACCTTAGAAAGGATGGAAGGCTGAGTCAACCTTGAGCCTGGTGAGAATTGAACTCGCAGTAATTGCAGGCAGCTGGAAGCTAAATACTACCTTTAACAGTAGCATTAGTCTGCATTAGTCTGCTGTGCCACTCAGGCTTTACAACTATAACCCTGTAGAAAAACTAGACAAATTCAGCAGCATTGGAGAACTCAGTAGTGTTGTAGAATGTCATGAGAGACAATGGAATAGCTTAAAGAAGCAGAAAATGGCTGTCAAGGATAGTTTTGGGAAAGATTTGGTGGTCCAGGAATTTAGCACTCACTGCTAAGCAATGGCTAACCAGATCAGATCCAAGTATGGGCATTTCTAAGAATATCCAAACATTCACACTTTGAATAATTGAGCACTGAATCCCCAATGAAAAGTGGATCAAAGTGGCAGTCACCTGATATTGAAACATCTCAGAACACCACCTCCTGTACAGCTTACTGGAGTAGCCAAAAAAACAACAACAACAAATTTTCATCAACAGCACATAATTATCAGCAGGCTGCAATGATGTGTAGGATAGTGTCTGTTCAGTGGGATAGGGTAATCTAGGGACAACTAAATGTAAACTAGAGAGTCCTAGTGATATAAAGGGCTGGAACTAGGGAAACATAAAGCCAAATAAGTAATTAAACAAGTACATTGGAACAACAGAATTTGAACAACAGAAACACAGATAGTAGCATCATTGAACAGAAGACAAATAAATCAGAATAGATGGTAAAATAAAATTGGGATTAGGAATCATAACAATAAAATATTTTTTTAGAAATAAGGATAAAGGAAACAAAATATAACTTTTGTAAAAAAAAAAACCTACTTATTTCTGAATACACTTTTAAATTAAAAGTCAAAAATGTATACAATCTGAAAACAAAGTTTCTTTTGGTGGGACTCTCCCATTCTTTGACTAATGCCATCATGCAATTTCATAATACTACAGTAATATTTTCATGTGTCACAGATATGCTAAATATAAAGGTACAACTAAAATATTTTTAAGAAGAATATATCTCAACATACTTTTATTAAGAATGTGTCTTGCAATTTCAGTCCTGTTTTCTGCTAATTAGCTTAGCTTTAACAAAACTAAAGAGACATAAATTCTGACTATGACTGCAGCAGTGTGAATCCTGTGATAATTTGGTTACCTATTGGTATTATCATATATATTGTGGTAATGAAATGAATGTGTCTTCTTTTCTTATATCTTAATTAGAACAAATTATTAAACTTCTGGATCACTGCATTAAAATGCTTAAAAAATTTTTTTGGCAGTAGATAAGACAATGCTATGATTTTCAATAAAAGATCTCAAAATCAGATAAGAAAAACATATTTGGACGAGTATATTAAGTCCACAAAAAACTAAGCAGTCCATATTGTGTTGTATATCAATTGGCAATTATTAAATACAAGAATATCTATGTGCCGGGGATGGGGGGATTCTTCTAAATACAGAATTCAATATTTTTTCAATAGATATATCATATCAAAACATGAATTCATGTTTTTTTAGTTCAAAGTAGGCATTTGTAAACAAAACCTAATATGCTTTTTGAGCAACAGCACAATGACACATAGCTTTCAGGGAAGTGTAGAATAACTGGTACTTAGCATATCAGATCAGTATAGATTGGAATGTGTGAAAATTAAATTCTTCATGCATTCTAAATAAGGCCCAACCTTGTAGTACAACAAGAAATTAATGATCTATTGTATTCTTATTTTCCCTCCACCCTGTAGGATTTCATTACATTGATTTTTTTTTTAGCGGCCGAAGAAATCTTATGTCAGATATTTATACTCATTATATTTATTTTATTTATTTATTTATTTATTTATTTTATTTGGTAATAAGTATAAGCATGGATTGGATACATAAAATAGGTACAAATAGAAGAAACATTAGGAGAGGGACGGTAGGCACGCTGGTGCTGTTATGCATGCCCCTTACAGACCTCTTAGGAATGGGGTGAGATCAACAGTAGACAGTCTTAGGTTAAAATTTTGGGGGTTTTGGGATGAAACCACAGAGTCAGGTAATGTATTCCAGGCATTGACCACTCTGTTGCTGAAGTCATATTTTCTACAATCGAATTTGGTGCGGTTTGTCTTAAATTTGTATCTATTGTGTGCTCATGTATTGTTGTGGTTGAAGCTGAAGTAGTTATTGACAGGTGCAACTTTGTAGCAGATAATTTTATGAGCTACGCTTAGGTCATACAGAAGGTGGCGTAGTTCTAAGTTTTCTAAACCCAGAATTTCAAGTCTGGTGGCATAAGGTATTTTGTTGCGAGCAGAGGAGTGGAGGACTCTTCTTGTGAAATATTTCTGGACACGTTCAATTGTATTAATGTCCAATATGCAGTGCGGGTTCCTGACAGATGTCCTGTATTCGAGAATTGGTCTAGCAAATGTTTTGTATGCTCTGGTTAGTAAGTGTGATATTACTGGAGAAGAAGCTATGCAAGATTACGTTTACAACTCTTAATGCCTTTTGTGCACATCACACTTCATCTGCTTCAAAAACAGATATACACTCATGTATAATTGAAATAATCAATATAACTTCTGATCACGTTTGCCATAATAAAAGGAATGCACTGGCATAGACCATAATATATTAATAATAATAATAATAATAATAATAATAATAATAATAATAATAATAATAATAATTATTATTATTATTATTATTATTATTATTATTATTATTATTTTATTTCTATATCACCCTTCTCCCGAAGGACTCAGGGCGGTGTACAGCCTATTTAAAAACACAAAACAAACAACGATTAAAATTTAAAATCATTAAATAGATTAGGCTCCAATTAAAATCCCAGAAATTTAAAATACCCCAATTTAAAATTATTATGTTGATAGCCCGGCCTGGCGGAACAACAGGGTCTTCAGTGCGCAGTGAAACACCCGGAGGTCGTAGATCTTACGTATTTTCGGGGGCAGTTCATTCCACAGGGCTGGGGCTCCCACAGAGAATCCCTCCCTCTGGGTGTCGCCAGCCGACATAACTTGGCCGATGGCACCCTGAGGAAACCCTCTCTGTGGGAGCGGACTGGTCGGTGGGAGGCTATTGGTGGCAGAAGTCGGCCTCGAAGGTACCCGGGTCCTATGCCATGGAGTGCTTTAAAGGTGGTAACCAACACCTTTGATATGATAGATTGATTGAGTTATTTCATATATGGTACGCTAGAACAAGAACAATAGCAGATATTATTCAGATTTCTAAGGTTTAGATCAAAGGCTGCTCAAGAGTTAATGATCTTTAAGACCATTAACAAATATCATTATCAAGGGATCAGATGATTCATTCTGAAAAATAAAACAATGCAAATGATTATACTAGTAACTAGAATGAAGAAACTTGGAACATCTTCTATTAGAGGATCAAGCATAGCTGAATTGCCATTTGGTGTATGCATATGAGTGTTTCTAACAGGGAAAATTGATCTGAGCAATTCTAATGAAGGAATTTTTATCATTATATACCAGCATGATAGAAAATAAATTCATTTATAAAAATACATTATACAGATAGAAAAATCTAGCACCTAAGTATTTATATCCTACCAAAAGAGTATGTCCTCTGTATGTATGCCTGAAAAAAAGTGAAAGAAAAGTACTTAGTTTAGAAATTTTTCAGATAAAGAACATTCACTACACTACACAAAGAGGAGTCAGAGAGTAAACCCTTCACCCTCTACCTACACCCTACTGCCCCCTTGTAGTCAGTAGAGCATAATGTGTTAAAGAATCATTGCATCGAATTACGCTCTCTGACACTTTCTTCACTCCATTCAACTAAAGGATATGACCCAGGGAGAGAGAGAGAGAGAGAGAGAGAGAGAAGACAATGGGAAACAAAAAGAATAATGTGGGTTATCATAGGATGCATTTTTCTGATGTAGAACTCACAGCAAAAGAGGAGCTGCCTGTGATAGAATGACAGACAAGCAAAGTTGCATTTATGCAGATTCAGACTCCTAAAGAGATGCAAGATTCTCGGTGGTAGAAGATCACTGAAGATGAGTCTATATAGAACAAAATTCCAAGGGAAAAGATGGTCAGCATTGTACTAGCTACAAGAGTTTCCAAATTGAAAGCCAGTTTGATCTAGTGGTTAAGGCATTAAGCTAGAAATGGAAAATTGTGATGTTCTCGTTTTGCCCTTAGGCATGAAAGTCACTATCTCTCAGCCCAACCACTTCATAGGGTTGTTATTGTGGAAGAAATAGAAGGAAGGAGTATTAGGTATGTTGACCACCTTGAGTTGTTTATAAAAATTATAAAATCAGGTTATAAATTAAATAAATAAACAAATAAACAATTATGTGCTAACAAAATCCTTTCCTTAATTACTTTTAATAATGACTTTTTCTTGTCTTTGGAACCTTTTCTCCCTTGAAACTCTGCTAGGCATTGAGACATAGTACCAAAGGCATATATTGCTGGCAGGGAGATAATTTCTGTGGTGCAGAGCAAATTGGGCCATAAATTAATTTGCTACATTCTGGTATCTCCTGGAGTCAGAAACAGAAGGGAGGTAGAATCTATTTGTGTACCTTAGCTGAATGCAATTTGCATAGTTAACTGTGCATGGTTGAAAAAATAGGACCAATAGTTTTCTATTTTGCAATAATATGAATAAAGGCAACATTAAACTGTTTAACTATAAGTGCATCTGTGCTGGGTTTTTCCCATTCAGTCCTGAGACATTTCTGATTCAATAGCACACTAGGACCCTTCACACAAGTTGGAACAAATGTGTTTTGAAGACAACTTCCAAACCTAAAAGATTTCAGTCTGAATTCTATGAGAGAGTAAGAAGTGGACGTAGAATATAGTATGACACCAAGTCCTAGGACTGGGATTGGAACCTCTGCACAGATGTGGGAGCACCCAAACTTGAACATTCAAACACAAACAGAAATAGTTCAGGTTATATAACCAAGGCTTTTAGCATTTGCACAGAATATGAAGAATAAAGAAAAGTCTAGAGCAGTGGTTCCCAACCATTTTTTGGCCATGCCCCACCTAAACATCTCTAAAATCCTGATGCCCCCCCCCGTGACATATAACTCTTACTTTACTCAAAAAATGAACTCTACTCACGCAGAGGAAGCGTGAGAACCTTAAACAAGGTTCAAATTGCCCCTATTAAAAATCAAATTGCTCCCCTGTGGGGCATGGGGCCCACGTTGGGAACCACTGGTCTAGAAGTATGTGTATGGGCATGTGTGTTATAGATAGATTTTCCTGAATTTGTAGAAGATTTGCCTGAACTTATGCAATGTTCAAGGAATAAATATATGGTAACAATAAGGGACATATCATCTACCCAAATATCTATCGGAAAATCAATTCAGCCAAGGCTGCAATTTTCCAAATGTTGTTGTCAGTTGTATTTTTTTACAAGGTTAAAGAAGAGGCAAGAGGTTCCCAAGAAGGAAGAATCTATTTGAAGAGATAAAAGTAATGGGAATCTCAGCAGGAGGCTATCATGTCTCATTGAGTCTCAAGATATTGCAGAAAAGTAACTTAGAGTGTATACATGAAAACCTCAAGAAAGAGAAAGTGTCTGCTTCTTAGTAAAGTTAGCAGGATGGTAAGAAAGTGGATGAGGAAGAGCAGATGTTCTAACTCCTATTTTGCTTTGGTCCTTACTGCAAAGAGAAACTACATTCCAAGAGGACCTAAACAGCACAATTGGTACAAGGAGGGAAACTCAATATTAGTTAAGTATGATGATCATTAGACCCAAGGTGCTATTTCAAAAGGCAAAGTCCACTTGCCTTTTCAAAAAGCACTTTTGGGACAAACATGACCTGGATCACTGAAAATCGCCATAGAGATAATCATTAGAGAATACCTGGCTACCAGGAACCTTTTTAAACCTCAGAAATGGGTCAGATGAATCTGAAAGTATAAAAGGAGCTGTCATTTTGGAATCTTGTTATATGATATCTGAGAAATATTTATTTATTTAATAAATTTATGTAGCTTCCCAAATCAGACATAAGTGACTCCAAGTGGCTTACAAAATTTAAAAATCTATTATATAATAAACACCATAAAAATCATGAAGGATGAGACTAGTATTAAAGGATCAGAAAAGAACAAATATTTATTGTCCCTAACAGATGGGAGATTAAAATCTAAGCAACTATGTAACAGTGAGTTAGACATATTTGCTGGGCAAGACTCTGGAACATATCATTAAATAGTCTGTTTGTAACCAGTTAGCAAAGGATGCATTGCTTGGCAAGAATTAGCCTGGGTATATCAAGCATAGGGCATGATTAACAGAGAAGACCCTTGAACTTTTGCCCCAAAGTTCCTTTCTAGTGGCACAAAAGATTTATCAAAGCTCTGCTTATGTATTGGTATAAGTCAGAAGTTTTCAAACTTGGCAGCTTTAAGACTTGTGGACCTCAACTCCCAAGACTCCACAAGTCTTAAAGCTGCCAAATTTGAAGACCTCAGGTATAAGTAAAGCTGTGAATTCAATACATTAATAAAACCATTCATACTTTCCATGTCATAACACTAAAAAGCTGTGGTCAAGATTAGAACTGCAAAATGAATGAAACCTGAAAGCATGTGAACATTAAAATCTGCTCACCTAATTCTTGTCCAAATTATTTTTCCACGTTGCTTAATTTAATGGTGAAAGGCCATAGCATTTATAAAGCTATCAAATCTTCAGAAGCTTTTTAGTTAAACTTTTATTAATTATCTACTAACTGTTTTATAAGAACATTAGTTGTGGATCAAAGAATATACTCCAGAAAGAAAAATAACATAAATATAATTTTAGTCATTGTTTGCACACAGGAAATGTACACAGTATTAGATAGACTGCAGGAAAAACAAGAAGGTACAGTATAAGTATTGTTTGCACACAGGAAATGTACACAGTATTAGATAGACTGCAGGAAAAACAAGAAGGTACAGTATAAGCCATAATCATCCTATCTAGGGTGACTAAATGTTTTAAAACAGTAGCATGCTATGTCAACTAATTGTATGATAAGCAAAACATGTAATGTCATGATTGAAAAGCAACCTCTCAGTATGATAGGCAAAAGGGCAAAGCCATAACTTGTATATTATTAGCAATGACAATGAAAAATATGTAAACCTAACATACTCTATAATTTCTTGTTTGCGAATGTTCTTTGCCAGTAGGAATATTATGCAGTCTTTGCTTTATAATTTTGTGATATATTTATATATATTTATTTTGTGAATAAAGCCTTTAGATCACTGGTGGGTTTCAAATTTTTTTTAACTACTGGTTCTGTGGGCATGGCTTGCTGGGCGTAGCTTGGTGGGTGTGGCAGGGGAAGGATAATGTAAAATCTCCATTCCCTCCCCAATCCAAGGGAAGGTTACTGCAAAATCCCCATTTCCTCCTGATCAGCTGGAATTTGGGAGACAGAGAATAGATGGGGATGGAGCCAGGCAGAATTTCTACTACCGGTTCTCCGAACTACTCAAAATTTCCACTACCGATTCTCCAGAACTGGTCAGAACCTGCTGAAACCCACCTCTGCTTTAGATGCTCAAGTCTTAGAGGACTTGCATAACTATAAGTATTGTCTCCACATAATGTGGGGAAATGGAGTGCATGTACACATGCATGCGCACACACACACACACACGGTATCCCTGTAAACAATTCTTTCTATGTTGCTTTAGTAATAAACCTTATTACTTAAAAAACTCTTCCAACTTTGCTTCCATAATGTATGCCTTTTTAATCAATTACATTTTGTTTAATGACATTGTACAAGACAGTCCATTTTCAAACAAATACACATAAAATGAAAATGAGGAACACACTGTTCCTGAAAAAGAAGAAGAGGAAACAAGAAGGCCAACACAAGCACAACCAAAATTCCCTTTTAAAAAAAGTAGTTTTCAGTGCATGCTACAGCAAAAATCCATTTGGAACAGTTTGATTTAGAGGAAGTGTGAATTATTTTTCCCCTCTCTAATTTTACATGCAAAGCTTATGGCCAGTAGATTGGCAATGCCTGGAAGGATTTGGACATTGGCCAGTTAAACTATTAGCAAAGATGATTCTGGGTTGCTAAGGAGGACATGGCAAGCAAGAGCTGGATTAAGGAAGAAAAGATTTCTAGAATTGAGAGGGAAAAAAAACTATTAAAGGAGATTAGGTTTCTCTGTAGGGAATTAAAAGTGGTAGGCATTTGGAGGATTCTTTTTCTTCCTCTACCAATGATATAGGTCTGCATAAAGTGGGTCAATGGACGAGCACCCCAATGCGCACATGCATAAAGACACCCACCCACACCAAACACTGTTAAAAATTATACATTTCCTAATCCTCTAGTCTCTAGAGCAGAGCAAAAGTCAATCATTCCAGGACTTTTTCTTTTCTTTTCCTTATCAACTGTCTTAAGATAAACAATCAGGACATCAGGAGGAAAACATGATTGTTTTATTGCATAGTGTGTAGCTATGAAGTAGGCAAATCATTTGTTATTTGCCTCATTTGGGCAATTAAAAATCATATGTGATTCCCTTTTATGAGCATAAGAGTGTCGCAGAAGGAGTGGCACTCCAGCCACACTATATAATCATTATTCGCTTTGCCTGTAGAAGAAACTCTTGCAGGGTTACGGCATTTAACAATGCTGCAAAGAGAAGATATGTTACAAAAGGATTGAATTAGATAATTTTGAGGCTAGTGTAATCTACAAATATTTTCCAAAAACAACACTGCAGGCATGTGCTACTAGTGCTATTAGTAGATTATTATTATTATTATTATTATTATTATTATTATTATTATTATTATTATTATTATTAGTTAATCTTTAGTGAGATTCACAGTCTTTGAGGCTGGTTAATAGCTCAGCAGCTTGAGTCATAACCAAGGACCTAGGAACTGCCAAGGTATCGTCGGAGGATGTAAGCTGTTCCGAGTAAGGTGGTTTTTTGTAGAGTCAAAATGTTCAAGTCCGGCAATTTTAGAATTTCTAAATAGTGGGGTAGCCCTTTGGGTATTGCTCCAAGGGCTCCAATTACAATCGGGACAACACACGATTTCTTTTTCCACAGTCGCTCAACTTCAATTTGTAAGTCCCGGTAATTTGTGATTTTTTCTTGCTGCTTATCTTCAATTCGTGCATCATCAGGTATTGCAATGTCAATGAACCACACTTTTTTCTTTTCAACTATTGTTATGTCAGGTGTGTTGTGGACCAAGTGCCTGTCAGTCTGAATCCTAAAGTTCCACAAGATCTTGAGTTTCTCATTCTCTAAAACTTTCTCAATCTGATGTTCCCAGTGGTTTTTGCTGTACTCAAATCCAAACTTCTGGCACAATTTCTAGTGAATGATCTTAGCAACACGGTCATGGCGTTGTAGGTAGTCAGTTTGTGAAATTTTGCTGCACCCACTGATCCGGTGGTCGACTGTCTCATCTTTTTCATTGCATAGGCGGCATTTGCTGTTGGTGGTAACATGTTGAATTTTTGCCTTCATACAGTTTGTGGCTAGGGCTTGTTCTTGAGCTGCCAAAATAAAGCTTTCTGTTTCTTTTTTCAGTACTCCTGATCTTAACCAGTTCCAAGTTAGTTTCTGGTCAGCTTTGCCTTCAATATTTTTCAAGTATTGGCCATGCAGAGCTTTGCGTTTCCAATTTTCAGCTCGCTGCTCAATTACTTCTTTCTTATATTCTGCTTTTGTTTTAGTTGTCTTTAAAAGGCCTCCTTTATTTACTTCCTTAATCATTGGTTCTTCACTTTTCTGGATGTAATCATTCAAGCTGCATTTTTCTTCTTCCACAGTCTGCTTTATTTGTAGGAGTCCTTGACCACCCTCTGCTCTTGGTAAATATAATCGGTCAACATCACTTTTAGGGTGCAAGACATGATTCATTGTCATAAGCTTTCTTGTTTTTCTGTCCAAATTGTCTAACTCCATCTGGGTCCAGTCAATTATTCCTGCAGAGCATCTAATCACAGGTATAGCCCAGGTATTTATGGCTTTTATGATGTTTCCTCCACTCAATTTGGACATTAATATCTTACGAATTCGCCAAATGTACTTAGCTGAAGTTAATTCCTTGACTTTATTATGCATTAAGTCAGAGGCTTCTAAAATCCCCAAGTACTTGTAGCTTTCTTCTGATTTTACTGCCTTTATCATTTCTTCATTCTCTAGTTCTATTCCATCCTCTTCTATGATCTTGCCTGCTTTGCTTGCTATTGTTGCACATTTGTCAATTCCAAACTGCATACCAATGTCTTGGCTGAATTCTTTTGTGTTTTCAATTAATAAATTCAGTTTAGCTTTTGTTTTACCAAACAGCTTCAAATCATCCATGTACATCAAGTGCGAGATTTTCAATCCTTTCTTTGCAAGTTCGTATCCACAGTTCATCTTCTTCAAAATGATTGTCAGTGGTAGCATTGAGAGTATAAAAAGTAGGGGTGAAAGGGAATCGCCCTGGAAAATGCCTCGTTTAATTTCAACTTCACCCAGTTCTTCTTCATTAGCCATAAGTTTTGTTTTCCAGAGGTTCATTGAAGATTCCATGAATTTTTGTATGTTGCTGCTGATGCCTAATATTTCCAGGCATTTCTTGATCCAGCTATGGGGAACTGAATCAAACACTTTCTTATAGTCTATCCAAGCCATGAACAGGTTGGTTCGTCTTTTCTTTGAGTTCTTTAGGATTAGCTTGTCGATCAGCAATTGATCCTTTGTTCCTCTTGAGTTTTTGTAGCATCCTTTCTGTTCTACAGGAAGCAAGTTATTTCTTTCCAGGTATCCATAGATTTGGTTTGCAATGATACCAGTAAGAAGCTTGTATGTTGTTGGCAAACAGGTGATTGACCTATAGTTTCCAGGGTCCTTTCCTTTTTCTTTATCTTTTTGGATCAAAAATGTCCTTCCAGTTGTCATCCATCCATCATTTTCAGGTGTTTTTAGGATCTGGTTCATCTGGGTTGCCAATCTTTTGTGCAGACTTGTAAGTGCCTTTAACCAGAAGCCATGCAGCTCATCCAGTCCAGGTGCACTCCAGTTCTTCACTTCTGTTGTTTTCCCACAAATTCTGGCGCTTTTTCCAGTCCAAGTTTTCAGCCAAAGTCCAGTTGATGATTCCAGCTGAGTAGCATATCACTGGAACTGCCCACATATTAATGGCTTTAATTATGTTTCCAGCATTCAGCTTTGATTTTAATATTTTGCGGATCCTCCTGTGTTGACTCTTTGACTTTTCCATTCAATATGTTATCTCCTTCCAATATGCCTAGGTATTTGTAACCATCATCCTTTGCTAATGCTTTTACTATGTTTCCATTACCCAGTTCTATTCCTTCTATTTTTTTTCCATTTTTTCTTGCTGCATGGATAATATAGCACATTTTTCAAGCCCAAAGTTCATTTTGATGTTGCTGCTGAACAGTTGAACTGTGTTGGGTATTGATTTAAGTTCAGTGGGGCTTTTTGCATAAATTTTTAAGTCATCCATATATAGTAGATGGTTTATCTTGCATAAATTTTTAAGTCATCCATATATAGTAGATGGTTTATCTTGCCATGTTGGGTTGAGATTTGGTATCCCAGTTTTGTGTTTCGTAGGATTATTGTCAGTGGAATTAATGCAACGTTGAACAGTAGTGGTGAAAGTGAGTCCCCCTGGAAGATTCCTTGTCTGATGTTGACTTCACCAATGTTCTCCCCATTTGCTGTTAGAACTGTTTTCCATTTTTGCATATTTGCTTTCAAAAATGTACAAATATTTTTGCTGATTTCAAAGTTTTCCATCCAGCTGTGGGGTAATGAGTCAAATGCCTTCTTGTAATCAATCCATGCCATATTTAAATCCGTTTTTCTTCGTTTTGCATTTTTTAGTACCATTTTGTCTATGAGCAGCTGATCTTTTCTTCCTCTTGATTTTTTATAATTTCCTTTTTGTTCTACTGGATACAAACTGTTTTCCTCAGATGATTGAATACTGAATTTGCCAGTATTCTTGTAAGAAGTTTGAACTTTGTTGGCAGACAAGTAATTGGGTGATAGTTGCTTGGCTCTGTGCCCTTTTCTGGATCTTTCATTATCAAGTATGTTTGACCAGCTGTTAACCATTCTTCGCTTGTTGTATTTTGAAGCATTTCATGAAATTGAGTGGCCATGCGATGATGAAGGCTGGTCAGGTGTTTTAGCCAATATCCATGCAGTTCTTCCAGGCCAGATGCACTCCAGTTCTTGACCTTCTTTGCTTGTTTTGCAACCATGTCAGTTGTTATTACAATATTTTCCATTTTGTTTCGTGTTGAATATCTTTGATCCAGGAGGCAGTTATTTTGTGTTCCACTTGGTTTTCCCACAGTTCTCCCACAGTTCAAAGGAAGATATGTTAAGTCCAAAAGGATGGACTTAAGATAATTTTGAGGCTAATGTAATCTACAAATATTTTCCAAAACCAGCACTGCAGGCATGTGCTATTAGTAGCTATTATTATTATTATTATTATTATTATTATTATTATTATTATTATTATTATTATTATTATTATTATTATTATTATTATCTGTACCCGGCCACACGTTGCTGTGGCCCAGTCTGGTGCTTCCGCTTGGCTAAAAGAGCAAGGCTGAAGTTCCAAACTCTCCACGAACATTTGGTGGGCATGGCCAACTTGACGTCACTCACTTTCATCAGTCATATGACAGCCCCCGAGCCACGCCTACCCAGCTGATGATTAGCGCAGAGAACCAGTTGCTAAAAAACAATGGGAACCACAAAATCCTCCCTCTCTGTCTCCCTTTCTCTCTTTGTATCTTTCTATGTCTCTCTCTCTCTCCCCCCATCTGTATCTCTCTATGTGTCTCTCTCTCCCCTCTCTCTGTATCTCTCTGTCTCTCTCTCTCTCCCACTCTCTCTGTATCTCTCTCTGTCTCTCTCTCTACCCCCTGTATCTCTCTATGTCTCTCTCTCCCCCCTCTGTATCTCTTTGTGTCTCTCTCCCCCTCTCTCTGTATCTCTCTATGTCTCTCTCCCCCCTCTGAATCTCTCTATGTCTCTCTCTCTCTCCCCCCTCTGTATCTCTGTATGTGTCTCTCTCCCCCATTCTCTCTGTATTTCTCTCTGGTTCTCTCTCTCCCACCCTCTGTCTCTGTATCTCTGTATGTGTCTCTGTCTCTTCCCCCCCATCTCTCTGTATTTCTCTATGTCTCTGTCTCCCTCTCTCTCTGTTTATGTCTGTCTCTGGCCCGGCCTCTTCTGCATCCCCCGCCATTGCCCTTATCTTTTCAAGCCAGGCCTTCGCAGCTCTCTGCACCACAGCAGAAACTTGGGGGCCCCCTCCATCCTCCCTACACAGATGTTCTCTGGGGGCTCAATGGGGAGACGTATAGCAGGGAAGGGAAGGGAAGGGAGGGAGGGAGGGAGTGCGGTGGGAGTTCGAGGCTGGTTGGGGCTTCCCGCCCAAAGGAAGAAAGCGGCAAAGCCAGGAGCCACGCACACCCCACTGGACCCCTGCTGCGCAGTTCTCCTCCCCCGCCTGCCAAGGGCAGGGGAATGATTAAATCCCTCGCTCTTCCAGGCGAAACGAAGGAGGGCCAGCCATCCTCCCTCCTGCCCGTTTCTGCTCCCCGAAGCCTCCTCGGAGCCTCTTTTCTGCCAGAAGCCGAAATTTTCATGTAGGCTCCGTGAACTGCCAGAGCGCCCACCTGGGAATCAAAGGCGGTGCTGGTCAAAGGCAACCCCCAGGCTCCAGTTGCCTCCATCTCCCACTCACCAACTGGATTCACATAGCCCTGGTTAGCGGCTGGTCTTTCTGACCTCGGGGCCTGTGGTAGCGCTGGGCCAGGCACAATTTGGGCCAGGCGAGGTACGGAGGGATCCCACTTGGCGGACCCAGGCAGCCTCGTTGCTAGGTGTTCTTTGGAGGGAGCCCCGAGAGCGGCTGGCGAGGGGGATGGGCAGCAGTGGCGGGCAAGGCTAGTTTGCAGAGCGGCTGGGGGAGGGAGGTCAGAGCCAGGTTCGGGTGGGCCCCACCCCACTCCTGGCGGGGAATCGGCTGCCTACCTGCTGAGCCTGGTGGCAATTTATGGCCCTCGGGCATCTCTGCCTTCCAAATGCGCAGTTTCTTGGAAGCAATATGGAGAGTCTAAATATAAGGAGTAGAAATATGTTGAGTGTAATCAGGGCTGGGAGGCTGCCATGTTGGTTTTATGTCCAGCAGATGGCGCTGTTTTTCAGTGTTTTTCAACGTTTGTCAATGTCTTTCAATATTTTTCATGTTTTTACCTGTTACAGGTGTGACATGTAGATAATATAGGTATATAAAAACACGCCCGTAGTCGAATTCAACGTTGTGTCAAAATTTGAAAGCAATAGGTGAAGAACTTTTGGAGATGTGCGGTTATGTACAAACAGACATTTACATTTTTATTTATATAGATTATTTTAACCTGATTTCTTTTTATTATTATTTTATCCTTTGCCTACATCTTATTGCTAATGCTAATATGATGGTTCAGAAGTTTCAAGAATCCTTTATCCATTCTGAATGCTACAATATGAGCATATCCCACTTGTGCTGGAAGAAATGGTTTGGTACCTCTTGCCTTAATTATACAACAACAATTCTTCAAGCTGTTTGCTTGTTTCCTTTGAAGCACATCAAAAACAATAAACTGCCTTAGAACCTTCAGCCATTTAGGGAAGAATTGGGATGCAAATGACTCAGAGCACATTCCTTCCTTCTTTATATTTCATGGATGGACTTGTGAAGATTTAAGTTGACATGTGAACAATCATAATGAAATTTCATCATTAATTTGCAATTTGGTGGGGAAAGAAATGAAAAACCTTTGCATAATTTAGAAACTGTGTTTCAGATTATTATTATTTTTAATTTTCTTAATCCACTAAATTATGTAAATGCTATTGAACATTTGAAAAATGATGTTGCAACTTTAGACCTCTATGAAACATTATAGGAACTCTATCACTGTAGAACAGAGTTGATATGAAACATGCATAAGTAATATAATATGTTACTTTAAAAATCTTATTTCCCTTATTGTTCGCCATTTTACTAACAATTAGTTCACTAAACTAAAATTCTGATACTTTCAAACTATATCTTTTGACCAAATGTTGAATTGATGCATGTCCCCAACTCTAATGAGAAACTAGGCAGCTTGCCTATGAAATTCTGTTTCCATTGTGTGCTTAACTCTTCCAACTACTCCTGCATAACTTAAGCAGTCTGAGAGAGTTGACAGTAGATCTCAGACAGTAGATCAGCAACATAATGCAGTAATGCTAACAGTATTGCCTTTTGTTATTGGTTGTCTTCTACTCAGTCCCCCTTCAATGGGCTTTCAAACTTCCAAAAACTTGTTTATCAACTTTTCTGTAACTGTTTATGCAGTCTAGAAACATGCAGCCTACCTAAATTTGAGTTTCTCTGCTATTGGCTTCATGAACCATTTACAAAGCAGGTGAACTTCGTATGCTACAATGAAGTGAGAAACAACTTGTCATAGAACTAGCTCGGGTGTTGGCAACCCACGGTTCCAGAGCCGCACACAGCTCTTTTGTCCCCCTGCTGTGGCTCCCTGTTGGCTAAACCCACCACTGGCTGGCCGCGCCCCTCACCTTCCCCTCCCAGTCATTCCTCATCTGGCCTGAGAAGGTAAGGGCAATGGTGGGGGATGGAGACTTGTCCCATATTCCAGAGTGGGAGCAAAGGGCCCCTGTACTTGCCTTATCTCTTGCTGGGTCTTGAAGGCACTTCTTCTGGCCCTTGCTGGTACCTAGGTCACTCGGGGAGACGCATGACTTGCTCTCCACCCTGAGACACTGGCCCGGCCTGGCTGTGGCTGATGCTCTGTGTCATAATGGGCTTCAGGAGGAGGAGGAGGAGATGCCATCTCCCCCATTGTGAAACGCGCTAAATTTAACTGTGCTGAGCAAGGCAGAGAGCAAGTTGCATGTCTCCCCGAGTGACCGAGGTGCGCGCAGTACCAACAAGGGCTGGAAGAAGTGCCCACACGATCAGGCAAGTATAGGAGCAGTTTGCTCCCACTCTGGAATATGGAGTGAGTCTCCATCCCCTGCCATCACCCTTACCTTTTCAGGCCCAGTGAGAAGTGACTGGTAGGGGAGGGGGAGGGTTAGGGTTAGGATCAGCCAGTGGTGGGTTCAGTCAACAGGGAGCACCAGCAGGGGGATGAAAGAGCTTCATTTATCTGGGAACCTAAATGACTCTTGATTTAAATCATATTAGATTTAAATCATAAGTTCCAGATGGAGCTTGGGCCAGTTCCTGAGACTCTGGCTCATGACTCGGCTGAAGACCTGGTGGCCGCCTAGGACAGTGCGGCCGCTGGGGCTTTGTGGCCTCTGACCCGGCACTGAACTCACCTAGCTCCCTGGTTCTCTGAGGAGCTGAGGGAGATGAAGCGCTGGAAAAGACGCCTGGAGAGCGGTTGGAGGACCAGCCGTTCTGAATCCGACCGAATACTGGTGAGGTCTCATATTAAGAGCTATTATCTAGCTATTTTGCCGCCCTTATTGTGTCATCAGATAATCACCCAGCCGCCCTGTTTAGGGTGACCTTCTCCCTCCTCCATCTGGGAGCGTGGGATGATCCCTTGCAGGGTCGAGCTGAGTGTGCAGTATCTGCATGACAAGATCGCTCAGATTCGGGAAGGCCTGGCCTCTGTCTGGGTAAGTCCAGACGAGATGACTGAGGCAGATGTTGAGAGTGTTATCTGGGAGGAGTTCGATCCTGTAGCTCCCGAGGATGTGGACAGGATTCTGGGACGGCTGAATGTGACCACATGTTTATTGGACCCGTGTCCCTCCTGGTTGGTGCTGGCCTCCCGGGAGTTTACACGAGGCTGGCTCCAGAGGATTATTAATGCTTCTTTGAGCGAGGGTGTCCTACCGGCCACCTTGAAAGAAGCAGTGGTGAAGCCCCTCCTCAAGAAGCCCTCTCTGGATCTGGCTGTTTTGGCTAACTATCGTCCAGTCTCCAACCTTCGTTTTATTGCGAAGGTTGTTGAGAGTGTGGTGGCATGGCAGCTTCCACAGTACCTGGATGAAGCTGTCTATCTAGATTTGCTCCAGTCCGGCTTCAGGCCTGGGTACAGCATGGAAACGGCATTCGTTGTGTTGGTGGATGATCTCTGGAGGGCTCGGGATAGGGGATGCTCCTCTATCCTGGTCCTGTTAGATCTCTCAGTGGCTTTTGATACCATCGACCATGGTATCATGCTGCACTTGTTGGAAGAGTTGGGGTTGGGGGCAACGTTTTGCGGTGGTTCTCCTCCTACCTCTCTGACCAGTCGCAATCTGTGTTGGCAGGAGGGCAGCGGTTGACCCCGAGGCGCCTTGTTTGTGGGGTGCCGAAGGGTCGGTCCTCTCGCCCCTTCTGTTCAACATTTATATAAAGCCGCTTGGTGAGATCATCCATGGCTTTGGGGTGGAGTTCCATCAGTACTCTGATGACACTCAGCTGTACATCTCCAGCCCAGGCCACCCCAACGATGCCATTGAAGTGATGTCCCGGTGCCTGGAGGCTGTGTGGGCCTGAATGGGAGAAACAGGCTCCGACTCAACCCTTCCAAGACCGAGTGGCTGTGGCTTCCGGCATCCCGATATAGCCAGATAGTGCCATCGCTGGTTATTGGGGGCAAATCATTGGCCCCCACGGAAAGGGCTCGCAACTTGGGCATCCTCCTGGATACACGGCTGTCTTTAGAAGAGCATATGACGGCCGTGGCCAGGGGGACTTTTTATCAGGTCTGCCTGATATGCCAGTTGCGTCCCTTTCTAGATCGGGACTCCCTACGCACGGTCACTCAGGCACTCATCACTTCCTGCCTGGACTACTGCAATGCTTTCTACATGGGGCTTCCCTTGGGGTGCACCCAGAGGCTCCAGTTGGTCCAGAACGTGGCCGCGCAGGGGATTATGGGAGCGACGGGGTGCTCTCATGTGACACCTCTCCTGCGCGAGCTGCACTGGCTTCCTGTGGTCTCCTGGGTGCTCTTCAAGATGTTGGTGACCACCTTTAAAGCGCTCCATGGCTTAGGGCCGGGTTATCTATGAGACCGCCTTCTGCCGCCAATAGCCTCCCACCGGCCAGTTCGCTCACACAGAGAGGGCCTCCTCAGGGTGCCATCGGCCAGACAATGTCGACTGGTGACCCCCAGGGGGAGAGCCTTCTCTGTGGTGGCACCTGCCCTCTGGAACAACCTATCCCCAGAGATACACACGATACCAGACCTCCGGACTTTTCATCGGGCCCTGAAAACACATCTATTTCATCTAGCCGGGCTGGCTTGACCCCATCCTTGCGGTTTTAAATTTATAATTGGTTTTAACTGGGTTATTTTAAATTGATGGCCACAATTATTTAATGTTTTTTAAATTGCTTTTAAATTTTATATGTTGTGTTCTTACCATGGCTGTTCATCTCCCTAAGTCCTGTTGGAGAAGGGCGGTATACAAATTAAATTAATAATAATAATAATAATAATAATAATAATAATAATAATAATAATAATAATAATAATATGGTAAAAAGCACCCAAAGAAGCAAAAAAACAAAACAAAACAAAACAAAAAACCCAACCCTTGCAATTTTTTGGAAGTGGTTAAAGAGGGAACACACATACGACAGAGAGAAAGAGAGAGAGAGAGAGAGAGAGAGAGAGAGAGAAGAAGAGGGGGGAAGAGAGAGGGGGCAAAGAGAGAGGGAAAGACAGAGAGAGGGAGACAAAGAGAGAGAGAAAGAGAGAGGGAGAGAGAGAGAAAGAAAGGGGAAAAGAGAGAGAGGGGAGGGAAAGAGAGAGAAAGAGAAAGAGGGAGGGAAAGAGAGGGAGGGAGGGAAAGAGAGCGAGAAAGGGAGGGAGAGAAAGAGGGGGAGGAAAGAGAGAGGGACGGAGGGAAAGAGAGACAGAATGAGTCATGTGACTGGATGGGAATGAGTGACATTGAGTTGGCTACGCCCCCCCCAGGTTTTGTGGATTCCGGTGTTTTCTTTTCTTTGGGAAATGGGTCCAAATGGCTCTTTGAGTGTTTAAGGTTGTAGACCTCTGAACTAGCTACACCACCACTTGTGTCAAACTTGTGATGCTACATTGCTGTCACATGAAGTATTGCAACATTTTCTTCTTCATGGAGCTGTGGTGGGCGTGGTCTCCGTATGATGCATCCGGGCCATGGGCCTCCGGTTTGACACCCCTGAGCTCACACAGTCTCTGGCTTAAAGATGTGGCCAATCTACTTATAGAGCAGCGGTTCTCAACCTTGGGGTCGCGACCCCTTTGGGGGTCAAACGGCCATTTCACAGGGGTTGCCAAAGCCCTCTCTCGCTCCCCCCACGCCTTCACTCACCCTCACTCTCTGCTCTGTTGGATCGCCGGCCATTCGCTTACCCCGCCCACTCCCAATCTATTGCTGCCTTCTGAGTCCCAGCTGATGACTAGAGGAAAAAAAATTGTTTAAATTCTTGCCGCGGGGCTTCAAAGGGCTGCCCTATAGCCAGTGGTGGGATTCTGCTGGTTCTAGGGGGTTTGGCCGAGCCGTTTGTTAAATTGCTGGCTCACCCCGCCCCTTGCCCCTCCCCTCCACACCACTATTTATTGCCAATAAATTGTGGTGGGCGAGGGGCAGGCGAGCCAGCAATTTAACAAATGGTTTGGTGTTTTTTTGTAATTTTATTGGCCCGCGGAGCTTCAGCATAGGCTAATTAGCCCTTGATTAGATCGGCTCCCGACTCTCAGCTGATTTGCTCTCAGCTGTTTTGCTCAGGGCTCTGCTGCTTTTTTGCAAAGAGTGCTGGAGCAATTTTTTTCCCTAGCTATGCTGAAAAACGAAACTGAAAGTAAAGCAGGCTGTTGGCTTTGCTGTTGCTGCAATGTTGGAAAATTAGGCAGGCAGATTTCTTTTCTTTTTCCTCACCAAAAAAGGTAGGTGCAAACAATGGAAAATTTAGGGAAAAAGAGGAGAGTTCAAGATTTTAAAACACAAAAGAAAAAAAGCTCTATTTAACTAGGGAAATATAATAATTGAGATACTATTAATTGTATATTGTGTTGAAAGCAGAAATGGTTAAGTTGTGGTTTGGAGGAATATATGGAGGAAATTATTTGGTTTATTATTATTGGTAAATATAATTAACTGATTTGTAAGAAATTGGATTGCATGGAAATAATTGGAATATTCATGTTCATATTGATTAATATACAAAAAAGGTAGTTATATAACTAATTGATTTATATTAAAATGTTGAATTTATATTAAACAACTGTAATATTACATAATTAACCAATGTGAGGATGGATATAAAAATAAATGACAATGGGAAGGGGTATAATATAGAATAGAAGGGAAAAATTGAATTTGATTAAGATTAGAGATGAGGATGAAGGGTAATATTGTTTTTTTACAAAAATAGATGAAGAATAAATATGGCAAAAAGGAAATATAGAAATTATAAATTTAATTGAAATGACTAAACACTGTTTAAATTTGTGAACCAGCCAAATACTCTGTTCAAAGAAAATATATTGTATGTTTGTATGTGTGTTTCTAATTATTGTTATTTATTCATATTTGTTCTCTTTTATTCTTTAAAGTTTAACAATTCATTCTTTATCTTAATATCTTTATATTTGTTTGGGGTTGGCTTTCTTCCCTTTCATCTTTTTTATTGTACAACAATCTTTCTCCTCAAACCTACCACCTCTCTCTTTTCTTTCCTTCTTACTTTCTCTTCCTCCCCCTCTTCTTCTCCTCCCTACTTCCTCTTCCTTTCTCCTTCTCCTCCTCTCTTCCTCCCTCTCTTACCCTCACTCCTACTCTAATTTTCCTTCCCTTCCTTCATCCCTCTCTATTGCTGTATCCTTTTATGCATATGGACTACTCAGAGGGCTGAAAAAGTTATTTCTGACTGATCCTCACACTTTTGACCAGTCCTCGAACTTACGACTGTCCTCACATTTTACGTTTTTGCCCTATCTTATCACCATGGTGAAAAGAAGCAGTTGTGAAATGAGTGACATGGTTGTTAAGAATGCTGCATGGGCATAAATGTGAGGATGGTCATAAGTGTGAGGACCAGTCAAAAGTGCGAGGACCTGTCAGAAATGACTTTTTTCAGCCCTCTGAGTAGTCCCTAAACACATAGCCATGGCCACCCGGTCACATAACCTCCAAGCCACGCCCACAAAATAAGCCACGCCCACAGAACCGGTTGTAAAAAAATTTAGAATCCACCCCTGGTTGGGGGTCACCACAACATGAGGAACTGTATTAAAGGGTCGCAGCATTAGGAAGGTTGAGAACCACTGTTATAGAGGATATTTGCTTAGAGCTAAATGTGCTATTGCAGCATGCTTACATTCCACTTACATTCCAAGTCATATCTCTTTTCAGAGCAGAATTTGTTTCACAGTCAGCGACATTATACTTACACAATATCACCAACAATAATACTTAAATCCCAAATTTCTTTTGGTTCCATCTGACTGCATAACTTGGCTAGCCAATCACCAAAAAGCAATAGCAATATTCTAATATTTTAATAGCAATAGTCTGACAACAGATTACTGTTACTGAGATGGTGACAAAACAGTTCTGCTAGCTGATACAAGGTGATACATGTAATTTTAAAATTCCCCAGCCACTGTTCATCATCAAATATTCTCAGGAAATATTAAATCTTCATTCACCCTCCTAGATAATCTTACCATTGTGATATTATTGGAATGAGATTTTTAGTCATGAAGGGCAAATAATGACATACTTTCAATCATGGCACTGTACACTTGAAAAGGCTTAGGGTGGAGAAGCAGAATGGATGCAAATTGTCTTTCTTTATATTTTTTTTTTTAAGTCTGTGAGGACTTCCACAGTAGTACTCTATGATCCTACCAAGAGAAGCTGAACACTGTTTCTTTTTTAAAATAATATTTAGAAGTAATAATAACTTATTGTGATATTACAGCCCTATAATTATTGCATATAATTGTATTGTATGGGAGAGGGAGAACAGATTCAGGGTAACCATACTCTATATTAGGATATTTTAGTAGCTTAGAAAGTTATAGCTTTAGTCTGGCAAGATTCTGTCTATTATGTGCAAGCAAATAAAGGAGTAGATACAACTGGATCTCACTATCTTATCTCTTGGCTTGGGCCTGACAAATACCCACATACTATCAATTATGCAGTGCAAATATTAATACTGTAATTGCACTTTTATTTTAACTATTCCAGTACACCTAGCATTGTTATTATTACTTTTTAAAAAATCCATTTATATAGCCAGTTCTGGAGGTAAAGATTATGCTATCTTTGAGAAAAAAGGGAATGCTCATTAAAAAGTAAGAAAACCTGAATACAAAAAGAAACATCCGTTACTCTTAAAAATTTGATGCTAATTGCAAAGGTATAATCTAAAACATTGTTCCCTGTAGCAGATGGAGAGGAAATGTATAGCATACTGATTTTTTAAAAAGTTAATAATTGGCACTGCCAAAAAAAAAAAAAAAAAATTCACAAGGGAAGATGTTCTTGCATGGTTCTGATGTTCTTATGATAAATTGTTTTATTTACTTAAAATGTCCCTTGGATTTTAAGATAAAATTCCACCTGATGCAAGGTAGAATGTTGGAAAACCAGAAAAAGCATAGTCTGAAAGCACACAACAAAATGTATTTCTAGTTGTATGAATTTTCATTTCTATAAGTGTAATGTTACATAGGTAACAACAAATTCTAGACATACATTAGTGTATGTAAAGCAATGTTAGAAAAGGGATAAGAAAGTATTAGCAAAGTGAGAAGGAAAGAATTATGGATAAGAGATAATGCATGGAACGATTTTTGAAAAGCCATTTGGAAATATCATGAACAAAGGAAATTTTTTGATCAACATGTATTTTGTGTGTGGAGGTGTGTAGAGCTGCTAGAGCAATGCAGAACCAGCCATGCATTCTCAAATTGGAAGAGTGTGGAGTGTTAGTAGGGGCAGTGGTGGAAAAACAAATGGAATGGATTGCACAATAGTTGAACAACAGTATGGACTCATTGAACCCCTGCCCTCCCGGATAGTGAAGCAGTGGAATGGTGGCTAAGGACAGTTTGTTTGCTTCATGGAATTGAAGGCAGAAAACTGGCTGTGTAGAGAGCCTGACAGTACCACTGTTCAACTGCTCTTGATCTGGTCCCCACACTCTTTCTTATTTATTTATTTATTTATTTATTTATTTATTTATTTATTTATTTATTTATTTATTTATTTATTTATTTATTTATTAAATAAATTTTTATACCGCCCTTCTCCTGAAGGACTCAGGGCGATGTACAGCCATATTAAAACAACATATACCCACAAAATTTAAAAAACAGTTTAAAATATATTAAAAATTTGGCCCTTATATTAAAAACTACTAACATCCCATTAAAATTCATTTTCTAGGCCAGCCCGGCCTGTTGGAACAAAAGAGTCTTAAGGGCACGGCGAAAGGTACGTAGGTCGGGGATCATGTGAATCTCCAGGGGCAGTTCATTCCAGAGGGCAGGTGCCCCCACAGAGAAAGCTCTCCCCCTGGGTGTTGCCAGTCAACATTGTTTGGCTGACGGCACCCTGAGGAGTCCCTCTCTGTGTGAGCGTATTGGCCAGTGGGAGGCTATCGGTGGCAGAAGGCGGTCTCGTACATACCCAGGTCCTAAGCCATGGAGTGCTTTAAAGGTGGTAACCAACACCTTGAATCGCACCCGGAAGACCACCGGGAGCCAGTGCTGCTCGCTCGGGAGAGGTGTCACATGGGTGCGACGGGTCGCCCCCATAATCACCCGCACAGCTGCATTCTGGACCAGTTGGAGCCTCTGAGTGCTCTTCAAGGGGAGCCCCATGTAGAGAGCATTACAGTAGTCTAGACCGGACGTAGTCCAGACAGTAGTCCAGACAGTAGTCCTAGCCATCAGAAAAGCACCTAAGACCTGGCTTTTGCCCCAAGCACATGGACATAGTGAGATTAATGAGGAATTTAGTGATAGACTGGATGTGAAAGTTTAACTTTGGTGCCAGATTTTAAGGTTTGTAAATTTAGTGTGTGTATATATGTATGTATGCATCTATGTCTCTCTCTCTCTCTCTCTCTCTCTCTCTCTCTCTCTGTATAATGGTATATTGATGCTGTTTTAACTGTTGGTTGGAAGAAGTCTAGAATTCAATAAGAGATGGGCAACTAAATGTTTTAAATAAAATAAATAAATTTAAATAAATAATGAATGTAAGTTAATATGTAGTTTGGAAGTGAAGCAGGCAAAGATGGTCAGTGGTTATATTTGTGATGAGGGAGGGCAGTTCCAGGCAACATCAGTCATTCTTGCCTTCCAAATATAGTGACTGGCCCAATCTGGTGAAAGGACAACAAGGCTGTGCAAATCCTAAAATAATTAAAAATACAATCTCTTTTGGTATAGATATAATTATAAAAGAATGTCATACATTCTGCTCTGAAAGAAGAGAAACTGAACAATTCATTCCAAATTATGAAATGAGCCAACACAACGAAATGGATTAACATAACCAACTCTGGATTAATATATACTGAGTTCTTAACTAAACATTTTAGACTCCTCTTTTGTTTGTTTTAATGAAAAAGTAAGAAATTGATTAACACTTCTATTGAAAGAAATGTTACACATGTATAAAACTTGAATTAAGTTACTAGGCATTTTAATTTGGTTTTGGATATATACTTTTTTTCAGCTACATTGATTTTTACCAAAACCTTTTTCAGATTATTAATCTGAAATCAGTGTTACAAAATTCCTTGCATCATTTCTCTTCTTTCTCCCTCTCTCTGTTCCATGGATATATTTGTTTGGTAGGTACTGCAGTTGTTCTCTAATTCTTCAAAGTGTGTCTGTAAGAGAAGGCTAAACTCTGTGAAATCTTTTTTTATATATCAGAAGTGGTTCTTGCCTTAGATTCTTGACAACCTACAAATGATTGATACCAGTCACTCTTTCATCTTCTTCTAAGATATACTCTCTAAATACTATTTTTTTGCCATGATTCATATAACTGATGTCTATCTATAATGCTAAAGGAAATACAACCCCACCTCTCATCTTAATTTTAACATTTACATAAACATTACACATTCCTGGTTGTTACCTGCTTTACTATTTAAATAGGTATAGAGAATCAGTCTCCCGTCTTTCTCTTTTTCCTTTCTTTTCTATGGGCTTCCTTTCTTTGTTCATCTCTGGATAGCCCAAAACCAATTCAAAATGAGAGCAGAGTAAAATATGCTCATTCAGATTGGTTATCATAGTGAGAAAGATGTATGTGGCATGCTTCAAATTCTTTGCCACAGTTGGATTTCCCTTTTCCAAAACAAGATGAAATACTACTTTGTTCAAAGACCAAAACTGAGATATCATCCCCACTTCATTTTGGCTCACGCTAATCATAATCCCCATTTTATTGATTGATTTAGTTTCTTGCCTTTTAGCCCCAAAAGCTCCATTATAGTTGAGACTGACAAAAGATAGTAGTACCTTGCCTAAAGCCACCCAGCAGTTTATTCATGGCTGAGCTAAGTTTTGAAATGTAGATTTCTAGTTCAGAGCTTCTGCTATTAGCCCTAAGCATTACTAGCCCAATTTACTATCCAGACATTTCAACAGTGACAGACATTATTTCAGCTGTATTGGAACAGGAAATATAGTACATTCCCCACTCCCACAAACACTGAATTCGAATGTGAATGTTCAAAATATGATTAAAATGGAACACACTGTTAATATGAAACTTATTTATGTCACATTTCTTTTTGTATAGGCTCAGAAACTAGGCAGCTTCTAATTAATCCTGGTATGGGAGATCAACAATGAATGTAAGAACTTACCAGTAACAAAGAACTTTCTCACTATATCAAGAAAGCGGCCAAAGATAAAGAAGTTTTGATCACTGGTAAATGTGAGCTTATATTAAGACATCATCAGAGTTTCAAAGACAGGTTATTATTCTATAAAGATTAATGAAAAACTAGGAGAAATAAGAAAATATAAAACCTTTCAAATAAATTGAACAGATGTGGAAAAAGCCAGACACTGTGGTGCCAATAGTGGTCAGTGTGTGGTGCTATACAAAAAAGTTATGGAAAAGCTCTTGGATATAGCATGAATGGGTAGACTCTCATGTCAGCAATTAGAAAAGGTTGCATTACTTGGAAAAACATGTATATACTCCATTTACCTATTCTAGATCCTCTGGAAGATCTAATAATCAAAAGTAACAAAATTATCAAAAGTCTACCCTGTTTTCTCCAAAATAGGACATCCCCTAATGGGCTTTTGAGCGCATGGCAATAAGGCCAAGCACTTATTTCAGGGTTCAAAAAAATATAAGACGGGGTCTTATTTTGGGAGAAACATGGTAATAATCAAAAGTCATCTGGTAAACTGTATGTAAATATCAATAATATAATACAATAATAATACAATAATACACGGATTCAGAAAGTTTCTTCCAAGTAAAAATTTACCCAATTTCAATTTTGAAATTACCCAATAATAATACCAAGGAAAATCCACCCCCAGCCCTATGATTACATATCTTAGGCATGCTCCTAAAAACAAGAGTACAATGTATACCAGAATTATCTCTACAGTAGCCTAATCCATTAATCTTTGGGTCAAAGCTGCTGATATACCCAAAATCCTGGTAGCAAAATTACAGATTGTAATGGTATGAGTGAATAACCTTGGAATAACCTGAACAAAGAGGTGCTGCCTAAGAAATAATGAGATGGCCACATGCCACAGCTGCATAGTGGGAAAAGGAAGAGGCTCAACAGGGACACCCCATAAGTTTTTGGGCCCAAAAAAGATGACAGTAGAAGAATTGTATTTTCAGCAATATTATGCTATATAACTTTACAGTAAAGTAGAATTAGCTCATTTGGTCCTGTTTGTCTGTGGTAAATCTAATAAATCTGACCCAGATACGTGCATACTCAATCCAATCCCAGCTACAGATACCAGGACTATTCATTCCTGCTCAACTAAATAAGGCTTAAAATCTTATTACAGATACTCACCTGACACTGTAGTAATTTGCTTCATAAGTAACAATATTTTTTGTTGCATCTGAAACCTCCAAAATTAACCACACTCCAGGTAATCCCTTCTAAGAAGCCACAAATATTTCACATCTGCCACTAATGAATGGTGTTGCTATTAAAGGTTACTCCAGTCAGGAAACAGGATCATAACAATCCCCACCTGACTGTTGGCAAGCCATAATAAAATTGAAATCTAACTTTCCTGATAGACTCTTCTTCACACATTCACAGCTGCACCCTCTGCTTCAGGAAAATATTTCCACAACTATTCTCTGACTTACACTCAAAATTTCTCTTAAACATGCAGGTTTTTAAAAAGTTCAGAAAAGCAACTAATTGCAGTTTGAATACCTTCAATTTGTAGTGAAAGAGAACAGGAAGGGGAGTTGAGGAATAGTTGCTGTTACAAGATCCACAGCATTCATATTAGAACTGCCTCACTGAAGACCTAATAATTAACTGTTAAATAGTTTATTTCATATTTTAAGAAGAAGAAAGGCAAAGAAACAGCTGATTGATGGGTGGTAGCTCATAGGTTAGCTCAGCAAGTTCCTCACTGGCACACCAAATACAACCATACGTAGGGTGTGGGGGAGCCAGAACACTTGGGTACTTCTTTTTCTTGTGCCATATCCATCATCGGATGTTGGCAATCATGTTGGTGATCCTATTTTTATCAACAGCTGCACCAAAAGTGTTGTTGAGTTTTGTCCAAACCAGTCCCTTAAATTTTGAAGACATCATGTTCTTCTTCTGCCTGGACCTCATTTGCCTTCAATCTTTCCTTAGAGGATTAAGTGAAGTATGCTGTATTTTTCTGGGTGTCACATCACATGTCCAAAATATTCTAACTTTCACTTTTTATGATTTTAATTATTTCTCTTGGCTTTCCCAGGCGGCTTATCACCTCCTCATTTCTGATTTTGTCAACCAACTTATGCATAACAGCTACCTGTAAATCCACATTTCAAATGCTTCTAGTCTCTTCAAGTGCCTTTTTGTCAGAGATCAACTCTCCATTCTGTAGAGCAGGATAGAAAAGATGTAGCATCAGACAAGCCTTATTTTCAATCTTAGACTTATGTTATGACTGCAGAAGACCTTTTTCATTTTGAAGAATGTTGTTTGAGCTTTCTCTATCCTGGTTTTTACTTCAGTGGTCATGTTCCAGCTTTCATGTAAAGCTGGGTACTTGGATATGAAGAAAGTTAGCACCCACCCTTCTTAAAAGAATGAAATATTCTAGGAAATATTAAAAAGGCAGAATATTATATTTCCCTAGATGAGAAAAGGAGAAACATGTTTTTAAAGATGAAGGTGGCTTCCAAGCCTGACAGCAGCTCTCTGCAGCTCCCTGCCCCCCACTTCAGCTCCAGAGTGATGAGATTAAGACATGGCCCTCAAGACATGATTGAATTAGCCCTCTATCCATCTAACAGCAAGGGTTCACTGCATTACGAAATCACCTAGGGACATTACATCATTACATAACCAGACTTATCTCAGACAAACTCCTAGGATTTGCACATGATCCCTACAGCAACCAATGGGATACCTGCAGAGACAACTTTCCCTCAGGGAGCAGAGACCAATGGCACCTTCCCCCACCTCTGAGCATGTAGATTCAGCCCATGAAGGCATAGTCAGTCCTGACCAAACACAGAGCAACCCAGAAGGGCTGTCTCAAACTATAACAGATAGGATTAATGAAAAACAAACCTGGCCGACCACAAGGTCACTGACAAGACAGCAAATTGTAATGGTTGACAGGCTAACATCATCCCTGAGAGATAAGCAGGCTAGGAGGGAGTAAACAGTAGGAATTAAGCCTCCATCAACCAGCATGACGACAGCAAAAACAACACAGCTAATTGCAAATGGGAGATGGCTGGAAGGGTCTGTTACAGGGGCAATGGCCAAATTGATTAATGGCATATAAAGGCAGAGATCTCTGTAATGGCAGTTTAATACTCTGACGATGTCAGTAGATGGCTGACGAAAGCTTAGTAGAATAAAATTTTAATTATTTTAGTTCCAGAGCTCGCAGAATGTCTCTTTCTTTACAAATATACCTGGAACTCATATTTTTAGAATAGTTTGATACACACACACACACACACACACACACACACACACACCTTCCATGTGCTCAATTGCCCAGGACCTCAAACCATATGGTCCTGTCCACCATTAAACCATCCTTCCAAGCAGTATCCATGTTTCCAGTGTCTTTCTCCCCACTTAGAACTGAACCCAGGTGGCCAGTTCTTCCAACAGGTATTACTTCGGTATTTTTCTGAGACAAGGAAGAACCATTTTGGGGTGTGTTGTGTATAAAGGGGATCTTTTTTTCAAACAATTAAAATAATTTTAATACTTTGTCACAAACAGTAGAAAACAGCACTTGCAATATTATTCAGTTTGTGACTATTGTGATCAGAGGAAATTCATTCAAAAAAGGAGGTTGAGTCGCCTTACTCCTGCTAAGGAGACTGAACAGCCATGCAAGCACTCTCCATTCAGAAATACATTGCTTTTAGTTATATTTGTCATAGAAAGGTGAGTACTTAATTAGTAAGATGTCGTTTTTGGGGGGAAGTTATTAATTTCAGTCTTACTTCATATGATTATAAAGTTAGTACTGGCCCTCCTGTTTCCTTGTTTAAAAAGCCTTTTTTTTTTTATTTACTAAATTCATGTTGTCTTCCTACCAATTTCATTACAAGAGTGGGTATGCGGTTTACAGCCTTTTCAAACTGTTAGTTATTTTCTGACTTGCTCCTTTTCCAGTGAAGATTATGGAAATGTATAGTGGATAATCTATTATTGAATTCTTGATGGAAACAACATTTCTCCTCTCAGCGTTTTGGTGAGCCCAAATTATACACCATAGACAATCAGAGATAATTAGCTGACCTTATGCTGACACATGAAGTATATCTAATATAACCTACTGAATATTATTTCATGTGTTCACCTGCAGCTCAAAGGCAAACGTGAATGGGATACAAAGCTAGGTTTAAAAGAAGCAGGTTAAACACCTTTCCACATTTCTTTAGCCTTCGTGCAATATTGTCTGTCGTCTTTCACTAGCTTATGGATTCTTTCCCAATTAGTCAGAAATAAGATTGCAGGCTTCAATCAGGCTCAGCAAATCACCTGAGATTTGCACATTCAGTGCTCTATAGCCTAGCCAATTTAATATTTAACATATGGCACTTCATTGAGTTAGTTCCTATGGCATTCAGTTGCCTTAAAAAGCAGATGTAAAAGTTTCAGCACATATCAGTACTTGTATATATAATATAAAACACAATTTTCCAACTACAATAATTTATTTGCTCGTTTCAGACATCTGCTTATCTCTCACTTCAAATAAAAACAAGGTAGTCACTCCTAAGATTATAAACACAGTACAAAGTGAATTATTTCTCCTGATCAAAAACCTTCTATTTCTGGAAAGGAAAAAAAAATCAGAACACATGAATACATATTTTTATGTATTATCTTTTCCATATCATCTGAATCCAATCAGTGAGTGACACAGAGAAGAGACAGAGAAGAAAAATACTTAAAACTTGACAGAAAATAAACATTTACAGTATGTTCAATAAATGAATCTTCCAAACATGGTTGATACTGATGATATAATGATATTTGTAAAATGAAGAAAGTAAAATGAAATATATAATTGCTTTTATTTACTTAGAAATTAATGCCACTCTGCAGCAATTACATTTAACTCTACTAGATGATAACTATCTTAATTTTCAACCTACTTTTAATGTTTTCTTCCATAAGATAGCTCTTGTTCCAAACAATGAAACACTATTCTCTGTGAGATGTCCATGCTTTATTTTTTTGTTTAGCTATGTTTAGTTTTGTTTTCCTTTTCCCAGTTTGTTGTAGGTTGTAGTTTTGATTTTGATTGTCAGCATTTTTGTGTGTTCTGTAGTCATGGTTTGGGTTCATATTATTTCTCTGTATTAATTATTCCTTGTAATGAGTGTTCAGCATGGTTTGGTTATTCTTGAAAGACCATGTCATTGACACAAACAAGCTTTCCTGAACTTTAGTGTCTTTCACATAATGCTGGACAGCATGGCTAAAGTTGAAAAATGCTAATATAAATTACTTAACTATAAATAGAAGGAATGCTATCAAGAAGAATAGGAAGGTTAGGAAGATTTTCCCCTAAAGGATTGCATTACAAAATTAATCCTATTTGTAATGGCATAATATAGACAGTGACAGATGATCTCATAATTTAAGAATGTAGATCTTGCTCACAACAACAGTAATACCCCATGTATTTGATTAGCTTTTAGCAAGCCAGTCACATAATGCATAGTTCTTTTTACTGTTTTTAAGAACTGAGAATGGGAAAGCTGTGCAAGTCACTTGAGCCAAATCCCTGATATGACATGGTGGGAAAGAATTCATTCACTAACACAGATGCTGTACTGTCAAGTTTTCATCATGATCTTAATGTGATTGAATGGTTACCAAGTCATGTCAAATTAAGAATAGTTCTCGCCTTCAATAGGATGATGTTTCTTCTAATGGTTCTAAGAAGAATGAACTACTTAAAGAGGCTTCATATTAGAACCTTTCTAGTTTTCTGCTTTGTTTGAAGCTAGAAGAAAAAAAAAGTATTTAGAAAGAATTCCTGAGATAAGCAGAGGCTAGTCAACTACACACTAACAACAGTTTAGATCTGCATAACTCTAATATTAAACCAAGGTGCTGGTGTTTGCTAAATGCCCTAATATGTACACTAGAAATTAAGAAATTACACTATTGAGCAGGTTAACTTGCTTAAGTTTCCTGGTATGATGGCTCCTGACAGTTTGGCCATTCAACATTTCAATTCCATTAGTATTTGTCTTTTTACCCTGATTTATTGCTACTATGTCACATTTCTCTAGGCCAAATTCTACTGTTATTTCTATGTTAAAATACAGTTTTCTGATAGAAGAGAATATTTGTAGCTCAGGGTTGAACCATGACGTCTTTGGTGCTCTCGGAGTTGGGTGGTTTTCTTGCGGATATTTCATTACCAAATTAGGTAACATCATCAGCATATCAGTGTTTGTAAATGACTGGATTTTGATTTTCCATAAAGCTTGAGATTATCCATATTATGGTTCGTCACACACCCAGATGTTCAGACTGAATTTGACATTTTTATTCATCGATCAAGTCCTTCCCAAGCACCTGGGATAGGCTGATGTGGATGTTATTCTGGTGTTACCAAATAAAAATATTGGAGAATTGCTCAATTATAGAACACGTGCTTTATATTTAGAAAACACTTGGTTCGGTTATTTGTATCTTCATATAAAGTTAGAATAAAACCTAGCTAAAATGTCAAAAATCCAATTGGTATGAGGCAGCTTTCTATAGTCATATGTAGGAAATTTCTTTGATATAAGTGAATAATATAATGAATATATTTTATAATAAATTGGAATCTTTAGGAGCACTGGTAGTATGGAGAAAGTCAAAACAGATTACAAAATCATTATGCACATTGAATCATTTATGTACTTGTGTGTGTTTGTGGAACACAATTGCAAAATTGTTGAAACACAATTACAATAGGATAGAATTTGAGCTGTGATGTCCCTAACTCTAACCCAAGGTGTTGGAAGTGTGCACACCAGCAAGGTTCCTTTTACCATTGCTGGTGGACGTGCTCCCAAGCAAAAAAGTACTGGAAGACGATTTGTAATTGGCTCTCAGAAATAATAGGTGAAACTTTTGAATTAGATCCTAAAATACTTCTCCTGGGAATTCTTCAGAAGGAAATGACAAAAAAGAAGAAATATTTGGCATTGCATATAATAACAGCAGCAAGAATTGCCTTCGCCCAACAATGGAAAGAGAAAAAAATCCCGAATGAGGAACAAGTAATCGGCAAAATAATGGAGTGTGCCGAGATGAATAAATTAACATTAGAAATTAATGACAGAGATGATTCGGATTATTACAGCGTATGGGACAAGTGGTACGGGTGGCTAGAGAAGAGGAAATTGAAATAAAAAGGGAAGAGACCAGAACAAGAAATAGTAAAACGGAATAGTAAGAGAAGATGTAGAGAGGATGGTAGGAAAGATAAGATGGCAAGGAGAGGATACTCGGATAAGTAGGAGACAAAAATCTATGTATTCATTAATGTATAGTAGAAGATTATTATAGATATATAATATACGACCTAAATGATATGAGAACACAATTCTCCACTTTTTCTTTATTTACTCCTATGCACTACTATGTATCTGGGCTGAAAAAATCACTCACTTATGTTCAATATGTAATTTGCATTTATTTCTTTTTCCATACTATGTAACCGGATGGAGAAAAAATTGTATTATTATAACTTCTTACAATAAAACACTTAAAAAAAAAAAAAAAAAAAAAGAATTTGAGCTGTGATGTCAAGAAACATATTGTACCATTTTGACATCTTCATGGTTAAAAACAAATGCCTATAGATTGTTTCCCAATACAATTACATCAGTTCAAGCAAGGGTAATTTAGTATAAAAGAAAACTCACGATTGGAATAGATATGAAGCTAAGATGATATAACTATACATAGGATCCAATTACAATATGTAGTCCAAAATCCAAAGATTTGTTGCAAACTTTCAAATAGTAACATAGCTGGATTGAGAAACACTTTGTCATTTTGGGAAAATTACCATAAATATTCAGCAATTTATGAACACTTCAGTGAAGCTGATGATTAATAAGGAAAAATTAGGAGAAGTTCAAAATCAAACGTGGAATTCTCCAAAGTGATTCATTATCAATTTTACTTTTTATACTATCAAGGATCCCAATGACAACAATTTTGATCAAGGTAAACTGTAGGCATGAATGGGTGTAAAAGAATTAATGATTTCACATTATTTTATATGTATGATTTAAAATTATTTGTAAAAATGAAATGGATTTCCTGCTGAAAAACACAAAAAAAATTGAGCGAAGGTATTGGAATGCAATAAAAGCATGCAAAAGTGTTGAAGATGCTGCAATACAACTAGGCAATGAAAATTTGATAAAGACAGTCAAACCCAGAAGAAAGATACAAATATTTGGAAGGTGTGGAAGATTCCAATTTATTACAGAATGTAGTTAAAAAAGTACTTCTACCAAATACATCAAATGAGTATGAAAAATTTTAGAAACCAAAGTTAAATGGTGGAAATTAATTAATCTTACCTGGCCAGCCCCGGTCATTCTATATACAGCAAAAATAGTTCATTAGACCCAGATGGAAGTTGATAACTTTGATCAGAAAAAAAAGAAAAGTAATGACATGCTCCACATTTGATTGGCTGGGTTTGCCAAACACTGAAAGGAGAAGTAACTCCTACAGGTGAAACAAACTGTGGAGGAAGAAAAGTATGGTTTGAATTTCTACATTAAAAAAAGCAAAGAAGCCTTGTTAAAGGAAGTTCATCAAGGAAAATGCTTGAAAACAAAACAAAACAAAAAAGATTAAGTATGAGAGAAACATCAAAAAGAAAATATCAGTTAGCAAAACAAATTTGCTAACTGGGAGAATAAACTAATACCTAGTCAATACTTGAAGGATGTAGGAGGAAAAGCTGATAAAAATCCCACATGGAGATTTTTAAATTTGTTAAAACCAAAACCAGGAGTATATTTTAGCTACTTAAGAACAAGCTTTGCCAATTGCATGCAAGTGAAAAATCAACATGTTCTGTTACCTTTCTTGTGAGCAAACGAGTTGATCATCTGATCCGTTGTACATCACAATTACAGAAATTGGTTACTAGCTGTAGTATGACTAAGTTGCTAAAATTATTTTGTTAGAGGCTTGGATTTAAATGAAGCAAGAACTACTGAGACTATCTATTTAATCTCTCCCTCTCCTTGTCTCTGTCATGGTAAATTTAGTAACCCCAGTCTCTAATGTTGCCCAGTTGGTAAGTATCTTATAACCCTAACCCTAACCCTCACCCTCATCCTGTCAAGGACCTAGGAATAATAATGTCAAACGATCTAAATCCCAGAGCTCACTGTAACAGCATTGCCAAAAAGGCATTAAGAATTGTTAACCTGACTTTGCGATTCTCCGGTAACACTATATTGCTAACTAGGGCATACAAAACCTTTGCCAGACCAATTCTTGAATACAGTTTGTCTGCCTGGAGTCCACACTGTATATTGGACATGAATACGATTGAGCAGGTTCAAAGGTACTTCACGAAAAGAGTACTCCACTCCTCTACTTGCAATAGAATCCCTTATGCCACTAGGTTTCAAATTTTGGGCTTGGATAATCTTGAACTGCGCCACTAGTGGTCTGATCTAAACAGTACACAAAATTGTCTGCTACAATGTCTTACCTGTCAATGATTTCTTCAGCTTCAACCTCAATAATACATGGGCAAACAATCGATACAAACTAACGGTAAACCACTTCAAACTCGATTGCAGAAAATATGACTTCAGAAACTGAGTGGTCAACACCTGAAATGTTCTACCCGATTCCGTTGTTGCATCCTCAAACCCTCACAGCTTCAACCTTAAACTGTCTACCGTGGGCCTCATCCCATTCCTAAGATGTCCATAAAGGGGGCGTGCATAAGCTCAGCAGTGTGCCTACTGTCCCTGTCCTACTGTCCCCATTTATTTGTATTCATTCCTTTGTTCATGTTTATGTTCATACTTATACTTGCTTCTTTAGCATCTATTTTTATCTTAAATCCATTTTATTTTATTTTACAGAAACAAGAGTTGCCAGGCTAAAACTCTGCATAATCATTTGATTAATTCATCGTGTTCCCTTAATGTTTGTGCTACTGATCTTCAAATTTCCTGAGTTTGATGGCATTTTATATATTCATTAGTTCTTTATTTGAAGGTTTTATATTTTTCTTACTACCTTTTACTTAACAAAAATGCTTACCTCAGCTCATTTAAATCTTCTTGAATAGAAATTACACGAAAGTTACTTTTATAATTATGCCCCTTGGACTTTAAGTAGACAAGCAAAATGATTTCTAGATTACTTTAATGAGCACAATTAAGGGTAATTGAAGGAAATAGATGAGAAAATCTGAGACATCAGTTGTATATGCTTCATGAGTTTTAAATATCTTTAAATGGACAGAAGGATTATAACCACTCTGTCTTTCAGGCTTTTTTTCCCCCAAGTAAGTATACTTCTAAATATATTATTAGCAACTATTTTTATGAATTTCATGAAGCAGCTTAAAATCTATATGCATTTTCTGCAGTTATTGATTATAACCTGTAATGATGTAAAACAATATGATGTGATTACTTATTTTAAAAAAAGCAATAAGGTACATTATTTGTTAATCAATTCCAACTTATTAAACAATAAAAACTGCTTAGAATAAATAATTCTGCTGTAATACTTGTATAATTCCAGCTAGCATTTTTTTTTTTAAAAAATCACTAAGTTGGGATAAGATAAGTCCTTTTATATTTTGTCTTAGAAATTAAAAAAGACTGGGTTTCAAGGTGTTTTTTAAAAAAATAAAAATGAAAAAAGGATGGACTTCAGAAGATACATGAAACCTCAAGAGGTAAAAAGACAAGTAGAATAATGGAAGAGAGGCTGGCTGTCAAGTATCCAGCTGTGAGAAATCTTCCATCTAGACATATATTTAACTGTGTTTTTTTTCCCAATACTCTGTACTCCTATTCTAACTCATCTAATCTAAATACTGGCAGAGATGTTTTATTTATTTATTTGACTTGTATGTCATTCATGTAGAGACTACTATGGGCAGTTTAAAAACATTAAAAGGCAATAAACCATTGCACTATAAATAATAATAATTTACAATTAAAAGTTAGGGAAGAGGGGGCAAGTTACACATGGGGAGAGGTGGACTTTTTCTCTTAATCCAACAGTCACTTCCATAATGTTGCATGCCCCTTAGGCCCCAGGCTATCTGGCAGAGCTAGGCCTTCAGGGTCTTTCAGAAAATCAGAAAGATGGGTGTGAATCAGGGATGGGTTCTAAAATTTTTTACTACCAGTTCTGTGGTTGTGGCTTATTTTGTGGGCGTGGCTTGATGGTCATGTGACAATTATTTAGGATTTAGCAAAGGTACTGGTCTACCAGGCTTTTAACTCCTTGCAGAGCTGTACCGATCTACCCATTTATTTTTTGCAGGCACTGGTCTACCCATTTATTTTTGCAGGCACTGATCTACTCATGTATTTTTGCAGGCACTGGTCTACTCATTTGTTTTTAACACTGATCAGCTGTAGGGTGGCCCTTTGAAGCCCCACGGCAAGAGTTTAAACAGTTTTTTTCCCTCTAGCTATCAGGTGGGACTCAGAAGGCAGCAATAGATTGGGGGTAGGGCCAAATAAAAGGTAACACAGGGGTGGGGAGGTGCGGGGGGGCAGAACCGGTTCGATTATGTCATATCGTCACCACTACAGGCTCGGGAGAACCGGGCCAAACCGGGTGGAACCCACCACTGGTGTGAATGTCACCTGCGGGGGGGGGGGCACAACAGTGACAACACTCTTAATTATACTAAACACTGAAAATAAAATAATCAGGGAAAGACCCATGTAGAGTACATTGTAATAATCCCAAATGACAGTTTACCAAAGCATGAATAACGTCAAGCAAATTTCCCAATCTAAGAAAGTTGTAACTGGTATACAAGATATTCTATGAAAAACCCTCCTAGCCACCGCTTCCATCTGCTCTTCAAGTAAGATGGAGTATCCTGGACCTATGTGTCCAGGATAAAATTACAAATTACAAACCAGTTCTTCAAAGGTCAACACAACCTCATCCAGAAACCAAGATGGTATATCTTGTAAATCAGAGGGCTTCTGCACCCAAAACTCCAGTGTTTTACTAGGATAGATTTTAATTCTGACCATTCTGGAGATATGCCATTTCTGCCATAACACTGATAGAACATTCTTTGGGAACATTCTTTCTCCAGAGAAGGGAATGGAATCCATCCCTACTGGCTTGTAAGGTCCTTTAGGTCTAGTTTTGCACCCAGGCTTGGGGTCTCAAGTGTGTGAAGAAACCTGCATCATGGCTGTGTTGGCAGTTAATGATTGCGACACATTTTTAGCTGCTATGAATTTTTGTTGCTGTAATGATTTTTATTTTAATATTATTCACTGTCTAGAGTCACTGGTTGAGATAAGCAACAAATATAAATTGATTAAAAATAATTTATAAAAATAAAAATAAATAAATAAAAAAAATATTATCATTTTGATTGAGTTCTATGGTTGCATGTCAGTCGCATATTAATATAAAACAACCAGTATAAAAATAAAGCTTTTTACTTCTGTTTCTGAACCTGCTTAAATTCCTTCAGATTAATTACAGCTGTACAATTTACCTTAAAATAGAAAAATAGTGCCTAATATAGTCTATCAAAAATAGTAGCAATGTTAGTAAAAACACTCATTTTAATTGAAAATTTAAGTAAATATAACTCTTCCAAATTTCAACTTTATCTGCATTAGAAGTACAGTACTACAACACAGTATTAAAAAGAGTCTATAAAATTTGAAATATATCTGAACTATAGATTTAACAGTTATGTTTTTATTTAAAAAGTAACTCATTGAAGATTCATTGAAATGATTATTGTGGGGAAGCATTTCAGCCCAATTTCCTAAGAAGAGAAGCATATAAAATTAGACATCTCACTGGAGGTAAAAATCACAAAATTTCTGCCTTACCTATTTTGATAATATCATGTTTACTGGAAAAAGTATGCTTGGAATGGTCAGCAGTAAAAGGAAGTGAATCACCCAAAAAAAAAAAAACAACCCTGGTACCTAGTTAGACATTATCAAATTCAATATCAGTGGAACATAAAACCATTGGAAAAATCCATACAAGATCAGAAAATGTGGAGAGAGATGGTCCATAGAATTGCCAAGAAACAGACACAATTGAACAGTTAGCATCATCACCATCCACCACCTTTCACTTGTGTCTCTTTTTTTTTCTCTCTATTCCTTAACAAAAATTTTGTATATTTGATAACATTTTCACAAGACTGAATTCTATGTTTCTCACAGAATAGACTCTAATCCATGGATGTTTATAAGACAATAATAGAAGACCCTCGGTGATGCAGTGGACTAAGTGCTGTTAAGTTCTAGCACTTAGCTGCCAGCTGCCTGCAATTAGTGCAAGTTCAAATCTTACTAGGCTCAAGGTTGACTCAGCCTTCCATCCTTTTCAGGTAGGTAAATTGAAGACCCGGATTGTGGGGGCAATAGCTTTGTATAGAACAACACCGCTTGGGGGGGGGAACGAAAGCACTAATAAGCAGGTATATACATAAAAGTATGCAGGCTATTGCTATAATGCATTGTAAGCCGCCCTGAGTCTACGGAGAAGGGCGGCATATAAATTGGACAAATAAATAAATAAATAAATAAATGTTCATTTATTTATTTATTTATTTTTGCTTCCATGAGAGTCCTTTCTCTTTTCTTTAAATTTTTCTTATTTATATTTTCTATGTATTCTATAACAATCTCAGAATAGGGTTGTAGTGTAACCAAACATTCTAGAAGTGTTATACTACATTTATTATTTATTAATAAAGTTCATGTCCATCTAACTCATGGTGAGTCTAGGAGGCTTGCAGAAATAAAACCCTACATGCAAAATTAAATAACTTGTCCCCAGTGACAACAATCAAACTGACCATTTGATGGCTTTGTATCATCTTGTGGTGAGCTGTGTAGGGTTTTAAAGGTGACAACCTAAATTGGATTGAGAAGCAAATCAGCAACTAATGCAGCTCCCACATGAGAGGTGACCATGTGAAAATCTAGGCTTGCAGAAAATTATGCTGTTGCAACATTTTATATATGAAAGTTTATTGTATGAAAATTGTGACTACTTGTGCTAAGAAAGGAGAAGGATTTCATGTTGAAAGTTTAAGAAAATGTTTGAAGGAACCATGGTCAGCGTTAAGGAAGGAATATATTTGAGAATCTAAGAAAGTCATAATCCTAGACCCAGTAGCTGGGCATCAAGAAACACAGTGAAACCTCTTTGATATTGCAGCTTTGTCCACTGAAGATAAGCTGACTATTTTTTGTTATCCTGTGTTTCCATTCATTACACACTCTCAGAATAGGATTTATAAAGGTTTGAATTCAGTAGGAGAATAAAAAGTCCAAATCAGGCATTCTGATTTATATTTTTTGAAGACTTTGGATGAGTTTGAGGGACAGGTTTGCATTCTTACACAATAAATGTACACATCTATCCATGCATTCATGTATAATCCTCACACCCTCAATCACTCTGTTTTTATAAAATGTAAGTTGTAGGCATGCAAATTGAAGAAAATTTTAAAATATATTTCATATAAAATATAACATAAAATTCAATGTAGTAGGGAATTATGAGTGACCTAAAACATATAAATAACATATATTTAAATGGTAGATTTTGATTAGTGGGGAGTGGGGTTTGTTCAAGCCAAGGCAATCCTCCCTCACACAGATTTGAAAGCATTAATTACAAATGATTGAGTTCCATTGATCTAGAAGAGTTTTAGAAATTGTTTTTCCCCATCTCACTTCATATGAATTCAATCAGAAGTGCTTGCCTGTCAATGATGGACAGATATCAACAATGCATACTTTAAAAAAGTCTTAAAGTGTCACATAGTGTACAAACATAAATACAGACAGAGAAAGAAACACATGTATTGAAGAGCATTGAAAAAGGACTAAATTAATTTCTTTGGGCCCGATAATAATGTTGTTGTTCTTAACTGACTTTTCAAGATGAAGTATCCATCTACAACCTGTCAGTGCTGAATTTCATGTTCCCTCACAGCACCACAACTGACACAGCATCTGAACCAATCTATATTTGTTTCTATATCATATAAATAACTTCTGGCATACAGTATCTAAGGCAGTGTTTCTCAACCTTGGAAGCTTGAAGATGGGTGGACTTCAACTCCCAGAATCCCCCACCCAGCACTTCTGGCTGGGCATTCTGGGAGTTGAAGTCCACCCACCTTCAAGCTACCAAAGTTGAGAAGCACTGATCTAAGGAGATAGTAGATAGAACCGAGCCAAAAAATCCAGTCAAAAAATTGTTCTCAGATTAGCAAGCTAACATTCCTCAAATTAGAGGTGTGGTGGCACCGTAGTTAGAATGCAGTACTACAGGCTACTTCTGCTGACTGCCTGCTACCAGCAATCTGGCAGTTCGATTCTCACCAGCTCAAGGTTGACTCAGCCTTCCATCCTTCCAAGGTCAGTAAAATGAGGACCCAGATAGTTGGGGGTAACAATGCTGACTTTGTAAACTGCTTAGACAGGGTTGTAAAGTACTGTGAAGCAGTATATAAGTCTAAGTGCTATTGCTACTGCTAATTTAGGTTAGACTTTATGAGATGGAAATCTATATTGTTTCTAAAACATTTTTCCTTACAATCTTCATTCTGATATTATGAATTAGTCTGATCATGATTTTAAAAAACGATTTGTTCATATATATAAATATTTCCAATAATTTTGGAAAACTGAAGCCAATTTTATGAATGCTGATTGGCCATATGTTGAAGTTTTGGTAGCTGTTGTGAATTCAAAATCTTCAAAATAATTTAGGCAATATAATTCTGCCTTGAAAGCAATTTAATTTCAATATTAGCTAAAAGGGCTTATTGCTGAATATGTGGAAGTGCAGAATTTAAAACTAAAGAAGAGCGATTCATGAGTTTTACAGAAATATTAATTCAAGATGCATCTCAAGCTTCAACTACTTAGGGACATTTTACTTTCATATTATTTGCATATTATTTCTTAGTAAAATGTCTATTTTAATTTGATATTCAATGCTATTTACAAACCTCCAGATTAATAAAAAATTTGCAGGTTTGCTGCAGATGTACCCATATTACAGTTCTCCGTTCCACAATGGCATACAAATCAAACACATTAGGGACTGTTTTATCCAAAAATATATGTGTACAAAAATGTAATAGAAAGTTACTATAGAATATGTATTTAATAAAACTATACAGAAAATAAACACATTTTTGCAGTGTTTAAATCATAGGTGGTTTCATTTTATTTTAATTACATCCTTTTTATTGAAGCAAAATGATGATACAGCAACAACATACTAGCAGTAGCAATTGCATTTAGATTTACATATCACTTCATAGTGTTTTACAGCACTCTCTAAGTGGTTGCAAAGTCAACATATTGCCCCCCACAATCTGAGTTCTCATTTTACTGACCTTAGAAGGATGGAAAGCTGAGTCAACCTTGAGCCCCTTCAGGATTGAACACCTGGCAATGGGCAGTGGTTAGAATGCAACATTGCATTCTAACCATTACACCACCACAATAAGACATTAAGAAAGTAGAAACCAAATAAAATACATCTCTGAGCAATATGAAATATGGAATCCTACTGATTTCTCCATTTCAACTCTGATGTAAGAGAGCTGTTCCAAATACAAGTAGTAGCAAAGAGCAATAGGAAAATTTGCTGAAAGAACTCAAAGAGCACGAATCCGATCTACAGAATGAACCCCAAAATAAAAGGATCAAAGAACAAATAAATCTGATAAAACATAAAATAAATTTGACTACACAAACAGAAATAGCTAGGAAAATCAAACTCGTGAAACAAAACCACTTTGAATACGCAAATAAGACTGGACGATGGTTGGCATATAAGCTGAAGAAAGAAAAAGAGAGAAGGACAATACATCAACTACAGGATGATACAGGAGAGATACACTACAGGAATTAGGACAAAAAGAACATAGCAAGAACATTTTTCCAAAAACTATACAAGCAGGAAGAGTCCTCAGGTGAAGAAATTAGACAATATTTAAACGAAGCCGATATTAAAGAATTAGAAGAAGCACATAGAGATTTGTTGGATAGGCCAATTATGATAACAGAACTAAGAGAGGCGAGGAAGAAACAGAAAATAAACAAAACCCCGGGTCTGGACAGAATACCTGCAGAGTTTTACAAGAACTGCCAACACTCAATAGATGAAACCCTATTTGGAGTATTTAATGATGCAATCTTGGAAACCAAAATCCCCAATTCTTGGACAGAGGCCATTATTACATTGATACCAAAAGAAGAGACTGACCATACACATATTAAAAACTATAGACCGATATCACTTTTAAACGTGGATTATAAATTATTTACATCAATTATCACAGAAAGAATTAAGAAAATAATTAATAAATACATTCATTCGGACCAAAACGGCTTTATCCCAAAGAGACAGATAAGAAATAACATGAGACTAATAATTGATGTATTAGAATATTATGAAATGAATATAGATAAACAATCGGCCTTAATTTTTTTAGATGCGCAGAAGGCCTTCGATAATTTAAACTGGAAGTTTCTCACACTACAACTGGAAACTATGAAATTCAGCAATAAATTCACAAATATGATAAAGAAAATCTATTCTTCACAATCAGCAAAAATAGCAATAAATGGTGATTTAACAGAACAATTTCCAATATCAAAAGGGGTGAGACAGGGGTGCCCTCTGTTCCCCCTGTTATTTATATTAGCCCTGGAAATACTTTTGAAAGAAATTAGAAGAGACAACAAAATAAAAGGCCTAAAAATCAAGAGGGAAGAATACAAATTACAGGCTTTTGCCAATGATATCGTATTTATTACAGATCAACCAATAACAACCGGCATCAAATTATTAGATCAAATAGAAAAATATGGGAGAGTAGCCGGACTTAAAATTAATAAACAAAAAACAAAGATATTGACCAAAAACCTTACTAGCCAACAAGAAAAGGAATTAGAAGATGAATTAGGCATACAGACAACATAGAAAGTAAAATATTTAGGAATATGGCTCACCAATAAAAGCTCATCAATTAGAGAAGATAATTATGACAAATTAACAAGACAAATTAAAAAAGATTTAGAAACTTGGAAAAAACTACAATTGTCATTCTTGGAAAGATCGCTTCAATTAAAATGAATGTTTTACCACAAATTCTATATCTATTCCAAGTGATCCCAATAAAACCGGGGAAGAATTTCTTCAAGGACTTCAATAAATTAATATCAGATTACATTTGGCAAGGCAAGAAAGCAAGAATTAAAATAAAACATTTGCAGGATACAAGAGAAAGAGGAGAATTGGCTCTACCGGACTGGGAATCATATTATAAAGCATCAGCATTAATTTGGATCAAAGAATGGATGGAACTTAAAAATATAAGATTATTGAATTTGGAAGGATTTGACCTTGAAGAAGAAGAAGTGGTTAAGGAAAATATGATAATTTGGGCAAAGAATTTCGGCTACAACATTGAATTAGACAATTGGGAAAAATTATGGGCAATAAATTATAAATTAACAATGTCTGTATCCTATAAAGAAAATTTATACAAAATGTTTTATAGGTGGCACCTCCCACCTGCTAGACTGGCAAGAATGTTCCCCAACACTCCCTCAACATGCTGCAAATGTAAACTCCACAAAGGGATGTATTATCACATGTGGTGGACCTGCCCAATGGCAAAACAATATTGGCTAATGATCAGAAAACAAATAGAAGAAATAACCTAGCAAAGAATAGAGATGAGGCCAGAAACCTTTTTATTAGGTATAATAAATAGACAATATGAAAAGGAAATCAAATACTTAATTATCCACATAATGACAGCAGCGTGAATAGTTTTTGCACAACAATGGAAAAGCAGCGACATACCAATTGAAGGAAAAGTAATTAATAAAATCATGGAATGTGCAGAAATGGACAGTCTCCAAAGGAATTACAAAATAGAATAGAACACGATTACTATTTAGTATGGGAAAAGTGGTACACCTGGTTGGAAGGCAGAGAAAGGAAAATTAGGACAAATATAGGTTAACAATGAATCACCAAAATAGACATAAGAGATAGATTAATAATATCAAGGAGTCAAAAGCACAAATATGAACATACAGTACAGTTACAATAAACTTGATATATATTTGAATTTTTGTTTATATGTTTACATGTTTTGTATGTTTTGTCGTGATTTGTTTTGTTTAGTTTGTATTTTCAAATAAATTTTTTTTAAAAAAAATATTTTTTTGCACAACTCATGGATCTACAACTATATCCGTTAAATGCAGACATGACGTGGATGCTGCATTTGATTGTGCAAGATGACTGAGTTTGTATGAACCATGCATCCATACACTCATGCAATCACTTTTGTTGAGAGATTATTAACACTTCTCTGGTAGTAAATTGTGTTAATTCGTTGTGGCTTGTGTTAGCATTTATATGCATAGAATTATGCTACAGGAAAAGAGGAAGCAAGACAGAACTTTGAAAAATATTCATCATTTCTGTTTTTACTGATTTTTTTTCTTCCATATAGTTATTGAAGAACTAGATTAAATGCTGCATAACTAAGTCAAGTGCTATGGATGGGGAGCCTGAATGAACAAATAACACTAGTTTTTTTGGGGATGGCATTTCATTTATTTCATAAACAATATATCATAATATAATATATTTCATATTTCATAATCCAATATAAATATGCCAGCCTGAAGAGCTAATAACGCTCCAACACAAACAATTCAATTAAAAGGAAAATTGGGGCCAGTTATGTGAGTAATTCATTCAATAAACAGACCTACCATCATCACAATGAAATGTTCATACATACTTTAGAGAATCCCTATGCCTTATTCTGAAGACCTTTTAAAAAGGGAGAGAAAAGTAAAAAGGGGAATGGGGAGATGTTTATCAGATTATGCTACAAAATCTCAGTGAGGTATAATCCAAATGATAATCTTGACATTGAGAAGATTTAGGGCTCTAGTGAATTTTCTCAAGAAAGACTGTCACATCAAAATTACTTCAAGGGCATAACATAACATTGTACCATCACAAAGAATTCCAGAAAAGTATTATATCTTATTAATAACAGAAGGAAATACAGTATAAAAGGAAATATCTTTTAAAAAATTGGGGAGAGCATAGAGTTGACAAATTTGGATCTCATAATGAGCTTTCCTTCCTTCTATTGCTATAATTGACATTACACATTATATATTAGTGGCTGATGGTGGAGGTTCATTCTCTAAGATTGTGGGTTGGTTTCTGAACATGGCTAGATAACATCTTCAGCAGAGTTTAGGGGATGTCAGTGTCAGTTTATCGAAGGCTGGCATTCTAAAAACAATTCGATCAATAGACACATTGATTTACAGCCAGCCAATGAACCCTTCAGAATTTAAATTTATTTATTTATTTATTTATTTATTTATTTATTTATTTATTTATTTATTTATTTATTATATTTCTATACCGCCTTTCTCCCGTAGGACTCAAGGCGGTATACAGTCAAGAAAAATATAGACACACAAACATCATAAAATTGCTAATTAAAATTATTACTTAGTTTGGTCAATTAAATAAAACACAGAATTAGATCACATTTAAAAAATCATTCACATGTTCATATGTTTAGCCCCGCCTGTTGGAACATCAGGGTCTTGAGGGCACGGCGGAAAGCACGAAGATCAGGGATATTCCGTATCTCCGGGGGCAGTTCATTCCAAAGGGTTGGAGCCCTCACAGAGAAGGCCCTCCCCCTGGGAGTCGCCAGTCGGCATAATTTGACTGATGGTACCCTGAGTAGTCCCTCCCTGTGAGAACGAACTGGTCGGTGGGAGGCTATTGGTGGCAAAAGACGGTCTCGTAGGTACCCAGGTCCTAAGCCATGGAGCGCTTTAAAGGTGATAACTAACACCTTGAATCGCACCCGGAAGACCACCGGGAGCCAGTGCAGCTCGCGTAGGAGAGGTGTTACATGGGTGTAACGAGCTGCGCCCATAATCACCCGTGCGGCTACGTTCTGGACCAGTTGGAGCCTCCGGGTGCTTTTCAAGGGGAGCCCCATGTAGAGAGCATTACAGTAGTCCATACGGGAGGTAACTAGGGCATGAGTGACCGTGCGCAAGGCGTCCTGATCCAGAAAGGGATCAACCACACAGCCAACCAATGACAGCACCGACCCTCAATCAACCCATGCAACCCCGCCAATGACGCTCACCTGGCATGATTTTCCCATCATAAGACCCATCACAAGATCCTCACCTGATGTGACCCATACCTGACCCATCACAAGTCCCTTACCCATCATGGAACATACAAAGCCCTTATAAAGAGAAGAATATTGACATCCCCTAAACTCCACTGATGTTACCTAGCCTGGTAATGAAATGTTCAGAAATCAGTCCACAAGCTCAGAGGAAGAATCTCACCCTCATCCTACAGATATTTGCTACCATCACAAACATACAATATTAGTAGCTATTATGTTGTTATATCCTGCAACGTTATCAAACTAGCATTATTATAAGGCAATGGGGAAGGAAGTAAAATGAAAAACATAAAAAAATAGGTAAAGTATAAACAAAAACAAGGCATCATCTGTTAAAATAAGTTCTCTATTCAGTAGATTTGCCCCTTTTTCTAGGATGAAAAATATATGCCATAAATACTTGGAGAATTTATACTGGAATATTATTTGTAAAGAACATTATGAGAGATAAGTGATACATCCGGCTTTTATTTCATTTTCAGTTATTCTATTAAAGCTCTGATAGTCCTATTCCAGTTACCATTTAAGAAGCATAATTTATATATATATTAGATGACAGGTATCAATTATACATCATCTAATAAACTGGTTAGATTACTTTGCTTTGTTATTTTTAGACTGTCATATTTTGCATAACCATATACAAAACCATTTAAACACATTAACACATTACTATATGTTTATTATAACTACATAGAATGAAGAAATAGATATCTAATTTAAAAAGAAAAAAAAATGTTGAAATGGAATTGCAGAACATAATACTGAGATAATGACCATTTTTCACCTTTAGAAAAAAAAAGTACCATTTGCTTGAGTTTTAAAGTCTCAAGTTCATGTTTGTAGATGAAAATATAGATGAAAATATAGGATTTACATTTCAATAACCAAATTAAAAAGAAATTACTTTAATTATGTGCTTTGTCAGCATCAGAAGGATGTGTAGAAAATAATACAAACATATCTTTTGTGCTCTGCTTCAGGAAGCAAAATATCATAAGTTGGGTATGTCAAAAGTTATGTGATATATAACACACTCAAGTCAGTTGATTCTATAAATCTTAAAACAGAAAAAAATAACAGCTCATATATTCCATCTCAAGGCAATACATAGAGCTGTTCCTATGATTGCTGTTCAGAGCAGTGCATATCCTTGGTACAAATTGTCTTTATAGTGACAAATAGGTTCTTTCACCCATGCTTCTTGCAAGTCAGAAATAAGTTTCTTATTATCTGTATATCTCTGTGTGACTCACCTCAGTGTTATTTATTTATGTACAAGCATACCTCAATGAATGAGAGTAAATATCTATGATTTAATTGAAGCTAATTGTGATCTGTGAGTCTTTTTTATCAAGCAATAATAACGATGGTCCCTACTCATTCTTTTTTAAAATGATTGAATTTGTGTTACTTTTTGTAGTTCCATTATTTTTGTTTTGTATTTTTAAGAAGTCCTTGAGATTTTACTAGATTGCCAAACTTTCAAAATATGGATCTGTCAAGATCATGTTTGTGAAATTATTGCTGAACAATGGGTTTCATGTAGAAGTAAGTTGAATTGGGCAGTGTCTATCAGAAAAAAAAAAAAACCTTTCAAAATGCTAGCTAGCTGTTTTTCTTTATCAGGAGCTAAATCTCTGGATAAATGAAATGTTTTCCACATCCTACAGAAATTGCCCCCAAAATATACACCTAAAATTTACTAAAATTCACCATGACGTAGCCCTCAGGCGGAATGGGACTTTTCAGTTCGGTCTCTTCGCCTTGCCTGTTTCGCCTCGAGGTTTTCGCCTCTGGGTTATTAGCTTCAACTGATCAATTATCAATTGAAATTAATTGTGCTTGTTTCTGCCCATTTCCCCAATTTTCAAGATGCTCTTGAATCTTGATATTGCCCTCTAAGGCATTTGCTATCTCTCATATATTTATTATCTACAAATATGATAATTACTTTTTTCTAACCTCTCATTCTAGACAGTTATAAATATTTTGAACAACACAGGATCTAACCTTGGTGATATGCCACTTGACACTTTCCCTCAACACAACACATAACCATCCTTTCTGTCTATCAGATCTTTGATAGCTGCCTTATCTGAAAGGGTTTTCTCCTATCTGTTGCTTTTGGTTAAGAAATTAATTGCAACTAACTCTTCCACTTGTAGAAAATAAAAAAAACCAGGAGTGCTTCCCTTACTGGGGGAATGGGCAGGGGTGGGAATGGAGCGCTTTTACAATTTCCTTTTCTTCCTTTCTAAATCTTGAATGGGATGTTTGCCAACATCTCCCCCCTTTTTCGGGGGGTGGGAATCAATGCTGTAAATTATTCATTGTCATTAGTTATCGATTTGGATATCTGGCCTGAAAAGGGTTCTTCCTTCTCTCTAAAAAAAAAAAAAAGCCAGAAGTGGAAGTCCCTCCTTCTCCCTCCCATTTCACTAAGACTATTCCTTCCTTCCTTCCCCCTCTAGCTGATTTGTTGGGGCCTAACTGTCCCAGGTGTCAAAAAACCTTGGACGAAACCTCCTTCTGTATATGGGCTGCGGCAAAGCACCTGGGAGGGAGTGGTCGTGGCTATTGTGCTGGGGCGAAAGACTGGCGGAGGGCCAGCCAAGGAGAAAAGTTTTTGTGGCTAATAACCCAGAGGCAAAAACCTCAAAGCAAAACAGGCAAGGAGAAGAGACTGAACCAAAAAGTCCTAGATCTTCCCTCAGGGTATCAAGTAAAGAACTGTAAATGATAGAATAAGACAACATGGTCACAGCCTCACATGATACTTGTTTCAAGGATACTGAATTTTCCTGATCTACTTTCTGAATCATGTTTAAATGGACCAAATTTAAAGACAGCAGGGCATGTAAAACCATCTATCTTTCATCTGGAAAAGATTAAAGTAAAAATGAAGGAAACAGTTTTAAAGATTTTTAAAAAGAATGAAATTTTAAAAACTTACCAGGATTTTGGAATGAGAAAGTTAAAGGGGAATTAAATTTGGAGTCTTGCCAGTTCTGAGAAAACCAGGTAGTTATAGTATAATGATCTGAAAAGGACTACGGTGTTGGGAACATGGGAAAAAAAGCACTCTTTTATTCTTTTTACTCCCTTTTTACTGTATAGATTACAAATTTGAAACAATGATAAATGTGTTATTAAATGGAATGAAAGTTATGGAAGGGGAGAGAAAAGTGTTGGGGGACTTCAGAAAAATATCTTTGTTTATGACAGATAAATTTACAATTGAAAAAGTGCTAAATAAGGAGAGAAGAGATGTCTATGGAGATTCTCAATCATCCGGTAATGGTTGTCCCAATGGTGCTTTTTCCAAAAGGCAACTGGATTTTCTTGTTTGAAAATGTTTCACTTCTTATCCAAAAAGCTTCTTCAGTTGAACTGAACATCTTGAATGAAAGAAACTTCTTGGATATGAAATGAAATGTTTTCAAAGACAAAAACCAAGTAAGTCTAGTTGCCTTTTGGAAAAAGCACTGTGGAACAAGCAGTAGCAACAGCACTTAGACTTACATACTGCTTTATAGTGTTTTACAGCCCTCTCTAAACTGTTTACAGAGTCAGCATATTACCCCCAACAATCTGTGTCCTCATTTTACACACCTCGGAAGGATGGAAGGCTGAGTCAACCTTGAGCCTGGTTAAATTTGATCTGCCAAACTGCTGGCAGCCAGTGATCAGCAGAAGTAGCCTGCAGTACTGCACTCTAACCACTGCACCACTGCGGCTCTTCAACAAGGGGATAAAAGATGATGATTATGTTTAAGAAGGAAGAGGAAAATAATTTTGATTGTAAGTATGTAATGAAAGTCAGAAGTCACTTCTTTAATTATCTTTACCAACTTAACTATATTGTTTCCTGCACTTTTTATTATTTGTTCTTGATATAATTCTTTTTTTATTTATTTAAATAAAAATTCTCAATAGAAATAATAAAACTGCTTCCTATCTTCCTCACTTATATAGCTAATATCCCTTAGTTTTCTGAACCTAATCATGCCCAGTTCTTTTAACCATTTTTTGTAGAACTTGGTTTCTAAACCCTTTACCATCTTAATAGTCCTTTTCTGAACTTGGTCCAATGGCCTAACTTTATCATTGTCCTTTTTGATCCCTGATATCGAGAAATGGACACAGTACACCAAATGCATTTTGACCGGAATAGAGAAGAATGAAACATTTACTTCCTTTCTCATATTCCTTTTAATGCAGTTCAGCATAGTATTTGCTTTTTTAGCAATAGCACTTAGACTTATATACTGCTCCACAGTGCTACAGTACTCTCTGAGCGGTTTTAGCAATAACACTTAGATTTTTAGCAGCTGAACTGCTCTGCTTGCTGATGCTTAGTTTGTGACCAAGAAGATGATTCTAATCCTTTCACATATACTGCTTCACACCTAACATATATAAAATTGTCCCCTCAATTCAGCCAGACAAGTCATTGAAAAAATTGTTGGCACATAGGACCTAAGACAACACCCTATAACATTCCACTCAAAACTTTCTAAAAGCTAAAGTATAATATTTAATAGCATTCCCTGTATGCAATTATTCAGTCAAATATCCAACAGTGATATTAATCAGATTATATTTTACCACTTAATTAAGAATATCATGATGCAGTCCAGTGGTGGGTTGCTCCTGGTTCGCACCGGTTCTATAGAACCGGTAGTAAAACCGGTGGGAGGCTCCACCCACTGACCCTGATGTTATCAAAATGCTTCTGCGCATGCGCAGAAGAGTCCACGCATGAGCAAAGTGAGCATGCGCGCGTGGCCCCTTTGCGAACCAGTAATAAAGGTAAGTAGAACCCACCCCGATGCAGTCTCTGGAAGAATTTGGTAAAGTACACTATGTTTCCAATCATTCTACCATGCAGGTATAAAGTTAGTCTGACATAATTTGTTTTATTTATATAAATAAATAAATAATGCATAATATAGTACCACCTTTATGCAGGAGACCAGGGTTTAAATCTGGCTAGTACTCACCTTACCGGTAGGGATTCTTGGGCAAAGACCCAGTAATGCTTCAACTGCCTACATCAAAATATGAGAATTATACAAACAGGACAGTTATACTGGCTTGGATGTTGCCCAGATTAACAAGGTCCACATCAAATGTTGAGCAACCAGGATAATCTGCTGATAATCGATTACTAAAAACTATAGGTGGATGGAACACTACTACAATAACAGATCTAATGAAAGGGGATATATGAAGCATATGAAGAACTATGGATGAACAGAAGACCTGTATCCACACTAATTGAGAAACAGCTCCCAATGCTTCAACATAGTGAAGAGGAAGCAGTTAGTACAATTGGAGATAGACCAACTACACATTACATCCCATAATGGATGTGAGGGCGATCTGGCTGCGACATCTGTCACCCCATTGATCGCCAGGGTTGATACTATACATCCCATATTCAAGAAGACCCAAAAGAACTATGGTGCTATGACAAAACTGTGTCTCTTAATTATAAAAGTAAGAACAGTTCAAAACATTCAGTGAATTTTTTGGAACCGCCTGGATGAAAAAAAGCACAATGCTTCACATTATCAAAGACCTGGAAAAAAAAAACCACATAGTGCATGATTATATCAATGCCAAGTATACTCATGTTCAAGCATATATCCAAGTATTCTGATCTGATTGCATGGAAACTAGAGACAAACAGATCAAGAAGCTTATTCATAAAACCACTCTTTCACAACTAAATTTTTTGTGTAATCAGGCAAATGTCTGAACTCAGCTTTTTGTTTGCAGAGAGGCTCAGAGTGAGGAAATTTAATTTCCAGAAATAAATTCTGATGACCTCGCTACTGTTAACTGTTAAGGAAACAGCCACTTTGCTTCAGAAATAACTGATGAAGTAGAAGTAACATTTTCTCACTCCCCAACCATTGTGTTCTCAAGTGCTGTTAGCAACAATGGGAAAGAAACTCTCTTGATACTTGCTATATGTTGAAAGCTGATCAGCCCGAGGAAAAAATAGATTAGACTGGAGTTTTTGCAGTCTCTCTAGAGCAGGGGTGTCAAACTCAAGACCCAGGGGCTGGCCCATGGGGTGGTTAGATCTGGCCCCCAAGGCTGCCCTGGAAATGATGAAGAACCGGCCTGCAGTGCCTCTGCCAGCTAAAATGGAGCTTGAGAGGGCTATGTGCAGCCCTCCTAAGCTCCATTTTCACAGGCAGAGAGTTGCAGGAGGCTGTCGCTAAGGAAATGGAGCTCGGGAGCCCATTTTCTCTGACAGAGTGCTGTGGTCAACATAGGCATCAACATGAGTGATGTCAGGCTGGCCAGCCTACCCTGGCCACGCCCACCCTGGCCCCCCAAGGTCAAACATAACCTTGATGCGGCCTTCAATGAAATTGAGTTTGACACCCCTGCTCTAGAGGATAGAATTCTGATTCTGGGTGGCTAACTAGTTACTATATCAGACGTCAACAAATTCATGACACAGGTAGTCTGACCACTCATTCAGCAACCATTTGAAGTTGTGAAGGGAATGAAAACTGAGACTTACGACTGGCCTTCAAAACTGGAAATGTTGCAGCTTCCCTGTGATTGCTGTTTGCGATTTGGGTGATTTGGGTAACTAGTTGCAGTCACGTGATGTTGCAATTAATGATTCATGTTGATTCATTTCAAAACTGCACTGGAACTGACATAGAATCTGTCAATGTGGTCATGTGATGTCATGCTTAATGACTGTGCTACTTAGCAGCAGTTTCCAGGACCTGTGGTGGTCAGTAAGGGAGGACTGCCTGTAGTAGATTTAACATTTAAGAAAAGATCATATAGCACAGTGCAAAGAATGAGGATACAAATGGGAAAAGATAGAATTGTTTATTTTGTTTTCCTGCGTTGGGTAAAGCTTTAAAATTTCCTCTGACTGATTAATTGATATTGATTGACTGATATTGATTGATTGATTGATTGATTGATTATATGCTTTCTAGTTTTTGACTCCTAGTAATCACATCTAGATTTTCTGCATGATGACCTATCCTTAACCTAGTCATTCAGGTCTTCCACTAACACACTCATCATCCCTGTAACTGACTCTGGTCTTAAAAGACAGAAGCTATCCATTGCTTTGACATCTTCATTGACAATTTGAAGCCTGGTTGTTTTACCTGTTGTCATTAGTTTGGTCTTCTTTATCTTTAACTTTAGTCCTATTTTGCTTCTTAACATTTTTTCCCCTAAAAAGTTATAAAATAACTTTATTTTAGCACTACTTAAAACTGCTTTCATGACTTCCTGCCATTAAATTATAAAAAAAACACGCTAGCTGTTTTCAGTAATTATGTTCATACAGGACTTTAGGATGTGCCCCAAAAAGCTTGGGCAAATATGTGCACTATGCATTGTTTTCACCATTAATTTTTAAACTATAGTTGGTTACCAACAAGAGTATTGGCAAGCATGCCGAATAAAAAAGCACAGTATCAACTTTCTTTGATGAAAGTAAAGTGTTCTTTATTTTTTTACACAGCCAGCAAAGAAGAGGTTAACCTTCTTTCCAAATGCATTAACAAGGTTTCCTGCAATTGCTCTGTACTGCTTGTACTCCTCAGAAAACACATACACATACAAAGAAAAGTATTATAACCAACTTTAATATCTTAAGCAAAAGCTGACATTAAGGTTATAATTTAGGCCACTGATTGCTATGTACCCAGCTTCTGTGAAGGATTGCAATTATGATCTTTGTTTCTGAACTGATAATGGGGAAGGGCATCATTTCCATAAAATTGGTACACACAGAACATATTAATTTCCACTTTCACAAACAGCAGTGGTAAGAGAATAAGAAAAGGGTCAAGGCTATTTGATTCTCCACTACCCCCTTATTTGGCAACCTTGGATATTGGTATAATAAGGGCACATGGCTTACATTTTAAGATTAAGATATGTAGCTACCAAAGTACATAAGTAAGTTGCCATGTTAATTCATCTCACTAGCATTTACAGAGAGATAACGGGCTAGTGTGAGAACTACGTCATAACGCAGGCTTTCTTGTAGAACATTGGCCTTATTGCACTTGGCAGGAGATCTTGGCTGAGTCTATAAAGCCTGCAGTTCTCAGGCTTATTCAAAGTAAGTGTTCTAATAATGCAAAACTTTAAGAAAAATCCAGTACAACAATAATTAATTCTCTGACAATAATGAAAGCTGGCACCTTTTGTTGAGTACCATTCCTATGTTTTAGGAATAAAAAAGATAGCATAATGCTTACAATATTAATAAAAGGAAGCAATTTAGCATATTTTCCCTTCTTTGTTTTTTTTTCCTTTCTATTTTTTAAAATGTTTTCTGAAGAAGACACACACACATATAGTTTACTAATTAGAAGAAAATGAAAAGGGAAAATGAAGATCAAATAAAAGTTTGGCTACATTGGGTATATGTATTGTAATTCTTGGCAGATTTCTCATTTATGTACTCTAACTTCTCATTTAATCACTAATAACCTCCATTTATTCAAAAATATTCAGCCCAAAGTGTTACATTTTCTTTCTCCTACTTTATCTCCTCTCTTACACACTTAGATACACACATACATGGTACACTCTCACGCACATGCACATACCCACAAGCACACAAAAGAAGTGGTACCAATTTTACACATTCTGTTCCTGAATTTTCCTTTAATGCAGAATTTAATTTCTAGAATTCTGTCAAGTGATTTACATCTGTTCTAGCCAAGTTAAGATTTTGTGTTTTACTTTTACAACCCTATCTTGCTTGGGATGTAAATATTAAGAAGAATGCTCTTTGACATACTGTATAAATAAGACTAGTGTCTTAAAAGCAACTAAATGTGCAGGAAGTATATACAAAGATGATCTATATCTTTAGTTGCCATATCACCTCTGAAGCCTCCAAACCATCAAAAACCAATAACAAAAGTCATGCTTACTGCTGCTTCTACACCCTAGAATATAGTAAATTTCAATTGATTTTCATATTTGTCCAAAACTTTAAAAACATTGAAAACTTTTGTTTCAAAATTTAATCAAATTAACTGATTACAAATAGTTTATAATACTTTATATGGACTCATATTGAGTTACTCTGTACAAATTCAGGATATATACACAATGATTTCTTTAGGGAAGTCTGACTTTTTTATTAGTTCATTCCAGAATCAGTAGTACAGAAATAGACAAGGAAAATATTAATACATTTTTTAAAAAATATTGCTTTAGCATGGAGGATGAGTAATATAGGATTATTGATTTGTGAATGTAAGGTTTAGCTTCTTATCACAGTAATTGGCATTATTATTTCTATTCAACTAATATTTTTCAAACAAATGTTTACCTATTCAGTTTGCTTTCCAGGTGGTAACTGTTGCACAGCCCTTGAGAAATCATCTATTCCAGTGGTGGTGAACCTATGGCATGTGTGCAAGAGGTGGCTGTTTCAGGTCTCTGCTGCTTATGCAGGGATGCCTCCCACCGGCCAGCTGGTCCTCGGGCCTCTGCTGCGAATGTCTCCTGCCTTGCCGTTTGGCTGCGCACATCCACTTTAGGCACTCGGTGACTAAAAGTTTCACTATCACTGATCTATTCTATAGCTATACTGATGATACCTCTTATACATTATGCATAATACATGGCATACTTAATTATACATTTTTCTTGTATCTCAAACACAGCTATACGAAAACTATCCGAAAGCACACCTCCCAAATACAATTGAAAAGAAAATTAAAAACTGTTTTGGACAATTCTTTTTTTGAGTAAAACTGATAAATATGAAAGTCTTAGGTACAGTATTGAAAAACAAATAAAAAAGAATGGAGGAAAAAGATGTGCCCATTATTATGTCAAGAAGAAAAGACAAGAATTTATATTGGAAATATGTGGAGAATGAAAATGGAAATGAGCTAGATAAATTCAAATGTTACAGTGTTTCAGCTACCTTTTATTGCTGCTAGAAATGTGTTTACAATGTACTTAATTCTGTTATAAGTTTTAACAATAATGTGATATTCTAAAAATGATTTTGGCACCGAAGGGATCATAATATGAGGACATGAATTTTAGTAAATAACAGCTCTTCAGACAAATAACACTGAGGAAAGTTTCAGTTCAATGGAGAATAAGCCAGATGCTGTAGGTCTAATAGATAATGTAAGAAAATCCACGCAGATTGGTTAACACAAGAAAGGACAGTGCTGATCATGAAAGACCCCACCATCCAACTATCAGGCAATAACCTTCCTCTCCAAAAAGGCCTTTCAAACATCATAACTGTCCAGCCAGAAAACCATATGGGCCAGGACATGAGCACAGCTCATAAAGGCATTGGGAGTTTCACCAGAGGCTCCAAACACCAATTGTTCACAAACAGAGCAGTCAACCAAGATTCCAACTCTAGACAGGCAAATCTGAACATGGCCTAGATGACTATAGTAAAGACTATGACTGAATGCCATAGATGTGGCGCTGTAAATGCCATACAAAGTCAACATTAAGGATATTCCTCAAGAACTCAGTGGGACTTTGGAAGGCATCACTGGAAGTCAATTCATAGTTCACATAAAATTATTTACCTATTTATTTGTATCATACCTTTATTATTAGGTAAAGCTTCCCCTCATACATATGTGCTAGTTGTTCCTGACTCTAGGGGTCTCTCATCTCCGTTTCAAAGCCGAAGAGCCAGCACTGTCCAAAGACATTTCCATGGTCATGTGGCCGGCATGACTAAATGCCAAAGGTGCACAGAACGCTGTTACCTTCCCACCAAAGGTGGTTCCTATTTTTCTACTTGCATTTTTTATGTGCTTTTGAACTGTTAGATTGGCAGAAGCTGGGAAAAGTAACAGGAGCTCACCCCATTATGCGGCACTAGGGATTCAAACCACTGAACTGCCGACCTTTCAATCGACAAGCTCAGCATCTTAGCCACTGGGCCACCGCTTCCCTACCTTTATTATTAGGAACAGCTAAACTACCACACAGAATGTTCAAATACCCTGGCCTACAGTGAGGGACTTTGGTAGAGAATATAAAAGGCATATACCACCCAAAGCAGTGGGGAAGAAATGTTTTGTCTCTGTAGTTTTCCTGGCAAGGTTTTCCTTCCTATGACTGAGTGAAGATCGCCCCGTTGCTTTATGCCTAAAGTGGGACTTCTGATTTCTAGCCAGGAGTAGCCTTAACGCTACACCAAATTGGCTATTTATCTTTATATATAATATAAATAAGTAAACAAATAAAAAATATAGATTTCTCTCAAATGTCTACAAAATACTGCTTGTACAATTGCACTAATAGTGCAATTATGGGTAATTTAAAAGTTATCCTTTTAGATGTAGCTTGTTGTTAAATGATAATGTACAAAACTGTTATGAAAGGTAAAAATCTGATTGTTTAGGACTTTTCAGTGATCTTTTAATATCTACTTTCCAAAAACAATATAGGGTGGGAAAATTCTTCTAACCAAAATTAATTATCCTAGGAACATATTGTAAATGTAATAAAGTAAATTACATAAACAGTGTTTATATCTTATTTAATATGTGGGAGAATGTCTTTTCTTTGTTTTAAAACAGTTGTGCTATTTCAAATGATTAAAAATAATATGGCCTTCCAAAAGGTTTGAATTTACATATTTTAGCACATTCATACTATTTCTTATTTTCTACACATTTGCACATTTTAAAGAAAGTAATGTAAATATATGATGGCAAACATTTCCATTCTATTCTTATTCTGATGAACTCCACAAATGTTAGCCTTGCAGGGCAAACCAGATGGGAAACAAAGCTAGGTGATATAATGTTATTTTATTTATTTATTCAATTTCTATATCTGCCCATCTCAACTAAGCAAACTCTGGGCTGCTTAGAATTCTAAAACTATAAAACAATAAAACAGTAAAGACATCCAGAAAATAAATAGATACAGCAGCTGAAATAATTAAAAACTAACAGTACAGCCAAGAAGTGATTACAGAGGTGGGCTTCAAAAATTTTAGCCGAGTTGCTGGGTAGGTGTGGCCATAATGGGTATGGCCTAGTTGGCCTCCTGCACCATGGGGGTGGGGGTGGGGTTTTCCCTCCCTGGACTCCAGACTCTTTCCTCGAGCCTCCGGTAGGGTGAAAATGGTCTCCCCAGGCTCCGGAGACTGGCCCATTTCCGGCCTTCCTGAACTTCTGGTAGGGCCATTTTTCAGCCTCCCTGGGCCTCTGTGCATACCCTGCACTTACCTGCATCCAAAACGGGCTGTTTGTGGACTCCTGGGAGGGGTGGGATGGGGTGGATGGGGACAGCCAGGAGTGGGATTTGGGGGTTCTCTGAACTGCACAGAATCTTAGCTAGAGGTTCTCCCGAACCCCTGTGAACCCCCAGCAGCCCACCCTGAGTGATTATCCTTAACACTTTCCAAAGACCTGGGCCTGGGTACACAGCCTTTTACAGCTTTGAACAAGGCCAATAGGATTGTAGTTCACTCTAATCTCTGAGGGATAATATTCCACAAAACAGGGGCTACAGCAGAGAAGGTCTATCATCTAGTTCCTGCCAGGTTACACTCTGGCTGATGGGCTCTGCAATATGCCTAGTATGCTGGATTAAATTGGACGGGTAGAGACTCTTGGGGAAAGATGGCCCTTTGGGTAAAACTAGATTGATAGAATCTTGGAAGTCTGAAAATACATTTTTGTCCCCTCTATTTTCTTTAGAGCCAATAAACTAGGAAGAGTGTTTTCTGAGCCTCTTGCCACACTATCTAGCTGTTCGTTATATTGTTTCTTATATGGCTATTCCCTTGGCAACATGTCCAAGTAAATCCATTGGGAGTGTGGATATGGTAGGTGAGGCTGTAGATTTTTTCCCTTTACCATTCCTTCCCTACCTTAACACTTCTATTCTAGTATCTATGATTACATAAATCTGATACAATGTTTCTGGAGTATTTGAGGTGTTTTGCTTGACGAGTTCATCTCTTAAATCCTTATCCAGCCCTTCTGTAAACTGGTCAATCAGGGCTCATACTTCCATCCTACATTACAAAAATGTAAGTTAAAATATGAACTATATAATCTTACTTTCCTTTGTACCTACATGAACTTTTAGAAATCTGAACTAGCAATGATTCTTTGTACAGAATTTCCAAAGTGTCCTTTGAGTTTATGCTTAATGTTTTGATAGCTGTACAGCTTGTAAAAACTGTGAATCAGCAACTAATCATTTGTTTGACAGCAAGTACAGGATGGTACTTAAATAATGCAGACACTTTTTTAAAAAAATGGTATTATAGACATGCGGTCCTCAACTTATGACCATTCTTTTAGAATTTGAAATTACAATAGTGCTAAACAAAGGGAGTTGTGAAAATGCAAAGAAGAGCAAAAAACATGATTAAGGGGCTGTAGGGTAAAACATATGAACAATAGTTGCAGAAATTAGTATGTCTAGTCTAACAAAGAAGACAATTAGGGGAGGCATGATAGCAGTCTTCCAATATTTAAAGGGCTTCAGAATGAAGAGGTGGTCAACCTATTCTCCAAAGTATCTGAAGGCAGGACAAGAAGTAACAGATAGAAATTTATCACACATGTGCCCACACCCATAATTCAATGCCCCCCGTGCCCTACCTCCCCCCACGCATGTGCGTGTGACCCCTCTCGCACTCCCCCTACTTTTGGCATACGATGGCAAAAAGGTTACCGGTGGGCCCAGTAGGTCCGTTTTTCACCCTTCCCAGGCTTCAGAGGCTTTCTTGGTGCCTTTGGGGGGTGAAAATGGCCTTCACCCCTTGGACGCCCTTCGGAGGCCAGAAATGGCCTGTTTCCTGACTTCTGGTGGGCCCGGAAGGCCCAAAAATCAGCTGGCCAGCATGCACATGCGCACTGGAGCTGAGCTAGGGCAATGCTCATGTGCCCACAGATATGGCTCCGTATGCCACCTGTGGCATGCATGCCATAGGTTTGCTATCATGGGTACAGGGACTCCTGCTTGAGCAGGGGTTTGAACTAGAAGGCCTATATTCCACCTCTGTTATTCTGTTATGACACCTGCCCAAATTTATAGCTGTTTCAGTGCCCCATGGCCATAAGATCAAAATTCAGGTGCATGGCAATATGAGGCCAGTGAAATTATAAATAAAATTTTAGAATGTGCAGAAATGAATAGATTAACATTGAGAATAAAAGATAAAGAGGAGTCGATGTATTTCAAGACATGGGATAACTTTTATGATTGGTTAGAAAAGAAATATGAATAAGGATATAGAAATAAAATAGATAGAGTATAGATGGGAGAAAACAATTAAAAAAAATAAATACCCAGATGATGTCAAGAAAGGGGGGAGGAGAGAAAAAAGTGAGTTATATAGAAATGTATGCAAATGATGAAATAAAAATAAATAATAATTGAATAAGAAATTGAAATGAGAATAAAGATAATTAGTAAATCGGGGCTGCTCGAATACCACTTTAGATTGAACTGAAAAGGAAAACAATAGGAGAGAGGGGAAGGAGTAGAGAGAGAGGAAGGAAGAAGAGAGGAGAGGAGAGGAGAGGAGAGGAGAGGAGAGGAGAGGAGAAGAGAAAGAAGAAATGGAAAAGATAGAAAGAAAAGGGAGGGGAAAGAGGAGTAGAGGAGTAGGTTAGAAGGGGAGAAGAAGAGAGGAATGGGGGAAGAGAAGGGGAAGTAGGACAGAGGAGAGAAAGAACGAAGGAAGTAGGAGAAGAGAGAGGAAGGAAGAGAAGGGTAGGAGAAGAAGAAATGTTGGAGTAAAAGGGTACAAGAGCAGTCCCGAAAAAGTAAAAATGAAAAATGAAAATTAAAAGAAAAGATGAATGAAAATGATGAAAATGACTGTACATGTAAATGTGTATATGAGAAATAAAAATAATATATATATATAAAAAAAAGAATTTTCAATGGCACTGAATGAATGGTATTTACAACCAGTGCTAAAAGTTCTAATTGTTTCGGTACATTTGTGATCATATGATCACATTCTGGACAGTCAGCAACCAGCCTAGATTTCCAACTAATGCAACATCCCATGGTCGCAGGATTGCAATTTGTGACCTTCCTTCCTGGTGTCCCACAAACAAAGTCAAGGGGAAAGTCAGCAGAATGTCAGAAGTCATACTCACATGAGGCACTCACTTAAACACCCATGGTAATCTCTATTGGGGGTGAAACCTTGGTCCCCACAGAGAGGGCTCGCAACTTGGGTGTTCTCCTGGATGCACGGCTGTCTTTGGAAGATCATATGACAGCCATGGCCAAGGGAGCTTTTTATCGGGTTTGCCTGGTACACCAGTTGCGTCCCTTTCTGGACCGGGATGCCCTGCGCACAGTCACTCATGCCCTCGTCACGTCCCATCTGGACTACTGCAATGCTCTCTACATGGGGCTCCCCTTGAAGAGCACTCGGAGGCTCCAGCTGGTCCAGAATATGGCCGTGCGGTGGTTATGGGTGCGACTTGGCGTACCCATGTAACACCCCTCCTGAGCAAGCTGCACTGGCTCCCATTGGTCTTCCGAGTGCGATTCAAGGTGTTGGTCACCACCTTTAAAGTGCTCCATGGCTTAGGACCGGGGTATATACGAGACCGCCTTCTGCCAGTAACAACCTCCCACCGGCCAATACGCTCCCACAGAGAGGGGCTCCTCAGGATGCCATCGGCCAATCAATGCCGACTGGCAAAACCCGGGGGAGAGCCTTCTCTGTGGGGGCACCAGCCCTTTGGAATGAGCTGCCCCTAGAGCTTTGTCTTAGCCCCGACCTGCGCAATTTTCACCGCACCCTTAAGACCCTTCTGTTTCAGCAAGCCGGACTGGCCTAATATGAATTTTAAATGGGTGTATGTGAGTTTTAAATTGAGGGCCAAATTTTATATATCTGATTTTAATTGGTTTTAAATTTTATAAATTCATGTGTTTTAATATGGCTGTACACCGCCCTGAGTCCCTTGGGAGAAGGGCAGTATAGAAATTTAATAAAACGTAAAACCTTAACAATGGTAATAGATCATTTCCAGACCTGTCATTGATAAACCAAAATGTCACAATATTATGACTACATTGCTTCATAATGGAAATTCTGATTCCAATTACTGCTGTTGTTCATTATTATACGACCCAATATTGATTCTATTCAAATGAAATTCACAACATCAAAACGGTATATATACAGTGTAAAGAGAGTAAAGCTCAACATATGAACCCACAACAGCATAGATATATTTTTTTCTGTTTTAAAACAATCTGTCCTCTGGAGGTCTGCATACTTGCACTCCATCTTCACAACTGGATAACAGGACAATATTGTTCATTACTGTTAGGTTGAATAATGGTTTCCTTTAGGGGTGGGTTCTAAATTTTTTTACTACCAGTTCTGTGGGTGTGGCTTATTTTGTGGGTGTGGCTTGGACGTCATGTGACTAGGTGGGCATGGCTAGCTGGTCAGAGTCATTTCTGGAAGGTCCTCGCACTTACGACCAGTCCTCCCACTTATGACCCGACTCATTTGTTTGCTTTTAACACTGATCAGCTGTAGGACGGCCCTTTGAAGCCCCGCGGCAAGAGTTTAAACAGTTTTTTTCCCTCTAATCATCAGCTGGGACTCAGGAGGAAGCAATAGATTGGGGGTGGGACCAAATAAAAGGTAAGAATAACGTGGGGGGTGGGGGGTGGGAGGACGGGGGGGAGAACTGGTTCAGTGATGTCATATCGTCACCGCTACCAGCTCGGCCGAACCGGACTGAGCCGGGAGGAACCCACCACTGGTTTCCTTGGGGAAGGTTTGAGACACACCACAACCTCAATCTAGGCAATCTACAAGTTTGTGTTACCAATCCTTTGATCATTTCCTTAACAGTAATGGTGCAAACTCATCCTAGATAATATTGCAATGTTACTGAATACATATTCATAGCTATATATACAGTATATATATGACATATGGACAAAATTAAATTGATTTTACATATAAAAGTTGCATCAATAGTTACACATGTGCAGGCATAACAACCAGCTTTAAAACAAACTATCAAATATCCCAATATGCTAGTTAGCAAAAACACCTTTTTTGTCAAACATCCCAATATGCTAGTTAGCAGAGAGACTTTTTTTCTCCAAGAGCAGTGGTGAAATCTAAACCGGTTTACTACCGTTTCACTGGCTGTGCATGCACGCTCCACGCAAAGCACACGCTGTGCATGCACATGCGCAGTACACACCAAAAGGAGGCTTGGGAAGGTAAGTAGAACAGTAGGGAGGGAATCAGCTGTGGCACGCGAACTTTGGAACCTTTTAAAAAACTTTTTAAAAGCATTTTAACTACCGGTTCCAGAGAAAAATGCTTTTAAAAAGTTTTTTAAAAAGTTCTGAAGATCAGCAGAAAGATGCTCAATCATCAGAACTTTTTTTTTTTAACTTTTTAAGCATTTTTTTTACTACCAGTTCTCTGGAACTGGTAGTTAAAATTGCTTTAAAAAGTAAAAAAATAGTTCCGAAGATCAGCTGAGCTTAATTGTTGGAAATTTTTTTTTTTTTACTTTTTAAGCATTTTTTTTTACTACTGGTAGTCCAGAACCGGTAGTTTAAAATGCTTTAAAAAGTAAAAAAAAAAAAAAAAAAAGTTCCGACGATCGCACATCACTCAGCTGATCTTCGGAACTTTTCTTTTTCTTTTTTTTTTTTTTACTTTTTTACCTACCAGTTCGGCAAACCAGTAGCATTTTTTACTACCAGTTCGGGTGAACCGGCCCAAACTGGTAGCATTTCACCCCTGTCCAACAGTATACTAAGTATACTGCGCCTTGGTGGCACAGTAGACTAAATCACTGTTAAGTTACACCAGCTGCCTGCAATTACTGCAAGTTCAAATCTCACCAAGATTGACTGCAAGTTCAAATCTCACCAAGGTTGACTCAGTCTTCCATCCTTTCGAGGTAGGTAAAATGAGGACCCGGATTGTGGGGGCAATAAGCTGACTTTGTATAAAAAGAATACCGCTTGGGGGGGCTGAAAGCCCTACTAAGCAGGTATATACAAAAGTATGAAGGCTATTGCTTAACGCATTGTAAGCCGCTCTGAGTCTCTGGAAAAGGGCAGCATATAAATCGAACCAATAAATAAATAAATAAATAAATAAATAAATAAATAAATAAATACTGAAAGCCATGTGGATACAGAAGTGGAAAACCAACTCTACCATAGTATGGTCAACATATGAAAAGCATAACATCCCGTAGCATATCTATGGGACCGCCTACTACCACCAATAGCCTCCCACCGGCCAGTACGTTCTCATAGAGAGGGACTCCTCCGGGTGCTGTCAGCCAAACAGTGTTGACTGGCGGCCCCTAGGGGGAGAGCCTTCTCTGTGGGGGCACCTACCGTCTGGAATGAGCTCCCCCTGGAGATACGGAGGATCCCGGATGTGCGCACCTTCCGCCGCGCTGTGAAGACCTTTTTATTCCACCAGGCGGGCTTGGCCTAATCTTTTCCCTCTTTTTAATATGTAAATTTTAATCTGTTTTTAAATTATTGGGGTGTTTTAATCTGTCTGGGCCAAAATGATTTAATTTGATTTTATCTGGTTTTTTAATTTTTTGTATCTATGTATTTTATTGTTTGGCTGTTCACCGCCCTGAGTCCTTCGGGAGTAGGGCGGTATACAAATCAAATAAACTAAACTAAACTAAACTAAACTAAACTAAACTAAACTAAACTAAACTAAACTAAACTAAACTAAACATAAATTCTCCTTTCCTCCTCTGATCTCCCATTCTCCTTTGTCCACCAATCAGTTGCACCTAGGTTGTTTTGAGAACAATCTGTCTGCCTAGGATGTTCTCAGAGTTGATGACCTTGGAGTGGAACTGTCTCAGGCTTCAAGATGGCACATTTGCATTACAGTGTTTCCCTCCCAAACCAAACTAACCATCAATAGTATGGTCAGCAATATACTCAGTTGAGAGTATGTTGCTACCTATGAAAAATATTGAGTAAACTGCTGGAGTTAGCTTGTAAAATAGTAGAGCAGACAGGGTCATATTAAGTTTTTGTTGGATAAAGATCTTTAAAATAACTAAAAATTACATTTAAAATTATGTGTTCAATCTCATTCATCGATATTATTTATTCAAAAGATCTATAGAGAATACAGAAAAATGACCTCAGTTGTATTAGCATGCAAATATTAAGTTTTATGGTGGTGGTGGTGGTGGTGGTGGTGGTTTTAATCTGGAAACAATTTTTCATCAGCCTTAGTAATAAGAAGTCACAGGATGATGCTGATGGGACTATTTTGAAGAGATTTTTTTTTTTAAAAAAGAAAGTGTTCACATTATATTGAGAAATGGAGGGGGGGAAATTCTATAGGGTATTAAAAAAATAAAACTTGCTTTCTGTTGCTCTCTGCCCTTCACAGTTAATACATATCCAGGGAAGTAATAGAGTTTTGAAAAGGAGAAAAAGTAGTACAGCCCTAAGCAAGGATATTGCTGAACTTGATTTTGCTGGAAATAGTAGGTAGCAATGTAATTTTGTTGGTGTTCCATATCTTCTTATAATCCCATGACAGCACATATTTCTCACCCATTCGAATGAAAACATGAATCTAATTTAACGATTTTTAGATTAAAGAATTATGTGATGCAAGTAAGACGGAGAATTTGCTTTTATTAAGCTGTTTACTTTCCTTTTCCAATTTGGAAAAAAAAAATCCTACATATGCATACATAGAATCATCCACTAAAGTACAGAATTTTAATTTCAGCAAAAGTATCACTTACCTTCCTCTGCTGAAGGAAGTTGTCAGTCTTCCTATTCAAGATACACAGATAAGAGTTTCCATTTTATTTTAATTGTGAAGTAAAGAATAGTTGTTTGCAATGTTGCAAATAGCATGGTAAGATACTTCAGGAAATAAACTTGGTTTCACAGAAGGTGATCTATTTCATTGTCTTCTTTATCTAATTATGAACATTTTATCATGTACAAAGATAAAATGTATCATTCACGCCTCACTTATTTGTTTTTCTAATAAATCTAGCGATTGAGTGGTGTGTGAATTTTAAACAGTATATTTGAATTTATTTGTAATGTAATAAAACTCTGTTCACCCAATGTGATATTAAAAGCAATCAAACTATTGCTTAGCACATTGTAGCCGCCCTGAGTCTCTGGAGAAGGGCGGCATATAAATCAAATAAAAAAATAAAAAAATAAAAAAACCCAGTGTTTTGTGTTGTTCATGTTACACACACTCTCTCCCTGTGTCTAAAATATGAACCACTACAGTTGTGTAACACTTATATTAAGTTACTGATGGCCACTCTCAAAGAAGGAGTTAAATAAGTTGATTTTATCCATGATTGCAATAAGGCTTGTTTACAAAATGCAAATATGTAAAAAATCAGTGCCTTCATTCAATGTTTTTTTTAAGACAGTGGTTTCATCTGGTTGTAAATTCCTGCTTTGTTTATTGCATGGTAAGATTACTTGAAAATTAAATTACCGATCTTAGTTTACTTTGGGGGAAATACTATATAATAACTATTTGTTCCATTATAAACATCAAAAAAAAAATGATATATCTACTGATATCATCTAAGTAAGCATGAGTAATATATAAGCTTAATCTAATACCTGATTAGCTGAAATATATGCAAATATATAGACAATCAAATGAAATTTATTTCATTTACTAGGTATACACTTTAAATATGATAAACTGGGCAGAACATGCTGGAATATCTATCTATCTATCTATCTATCTATCTATCTATCTATCTATCTATCTATCTATCATTTATCTATCTATCTTTAGCCTTATTTAGTCCCATATGTTCAAATCATGCATTTATTTCTCATTTCTTACTTTTGTTCACAAACTAATGGTATTGATTTCATATTGGGAATAATGTGATCTTATCAGTACTTACATAAATGCATTTTATTTTTAAACACATATTGACTATCTGCTAGATAAATCTAGCAGCTATTTGTCTTCCTATCTCAGGTGATAGAATGTTAATTAGAAGACTGAACAGTTGCACTCGTAAAGCCAAACTTAGATAAACAATGTCTCATTTCTCCAGTTTATTCTATGCCTCAGAATAAATAATAAAAAATAAAGTAAAATAATAATAAAATAATAAACTTAAATGATAATAAAATAAAATAAAACAGTTGTTTTATTTATTTATAGTTTAATTCCAGAATAAAATATGTAGGAGGAAATATAGTGGTAAAATGCATATGTGGTAATACAATGAGCCAGTAATCAGATAATCACAGTACCCCAATTTGTTCAATGTATTGGGATCTTCCGCCAATTAAACTGATCCGTTTGGGGGTACACTGGTATAATTTTAAATCGTTTTTAATTGGGTTACTGATTTTAATTTGGTATTGTATTGTGATTTGTATTGAAGTTGTCATTTTGTAAGCCGCCTTGAGTCCCTAGGGAGAAAGGCGGCATATAAATCGCAATAAATAAATAAATAAATAAATAAATAAATAAATAAATAAATAAATAAATAAATCTTAGGATCACTGCCTTGGTTGTAAACTTAGCATTTCTGCTACAATATGTACACTTGAGCCAGGAAGAAATATAACAATCTGTGGCTTAGACTCCAGTGGCTGTTCTTTCCAATAGGGATGCTAAGTATTTAAGTTTAATTGGGGCATATAATTGACAGTCAAACAAAATATGAGAAATATTTTTAGTAGTTCATATGTAGGTTCTCTCATAACATGACAAGTACTGGAAGCACCCATATTTGACTACGGAACCCAGCAAATTACTCTAGAATAGATTTTAGAGAGAAGAATAAATTTTATTTCTAAATAAATAAATAAAATAAATAGGACATTGTTAACATTTGTGTCAGACTCAGTGATAGGTATTTTTCAGGTTGAAAAATGGTTGTATTCTTAGGCAATCAACTAGGGATTAATTTTAGCCAATAATTCCATGTCAGTTTGAGCACTAAAATTGAGGACTGTTTTTAAAAAATGATTTTTTGTGTGTGTATATACAAGCATTATAGATGTGGATATGTATTGTTTAAACTGAAAAAGTCTCTTACTGAACGGCAAATGTTATTTGTTTGTATTTTCTCACAATACAGTTCAGATTAATTGTGTCTAGTATAAAATAATCTATCCACAGTGAAATTTGAGCCAATGTGAAGTGCTCAGAAATCCAGGATCAAATTTATTTTAAGATATGAGACCTCAGTTAGGGTTGCCAAGTGTCCACTATTTGAGCGGACAGTCCACTTTTTTCACATTATGTTCACTATTTTTTTTCACAAAATAGTGGACATTTTTTTTTTTATTCAAAAGCTTTATGATGAAATGGTACGTAATCTAAAGCTGTACAGTCTAAGAGAATAAGGATAGGAGAATCGCGTTTTGTCTTTTTTTTCATAAGTTAGAATGAAACAAAGATCGAATGCTCATTGCAATAATCACATTTTACACAACAGCGCAAAAAATGCATTAAAGCAGTTATCTTTTGATATCGAAAATGTAGTGCTGAAGGTTTTTGTCGAATTTTTGAATTCTGCGAAGAAATGAGAAGAGTTGAAATCATTTTTTGAGTTTTGCAAGTCAGAATTCCATGAAGTTTTGCGCCATGTTCCAACACGTTGGTTAAGTTTGTTTAAAGCGGTCGAAAAGCGTCTTTTAAACTGGATATCTCTAAAATCGTATTTTATTTCTCTTGGATCTGATGAGTGCCATAAGGTTGTCTGGAACCTTATTTCGGATCAGGAAAATGAACTCGCAAAGGACGATGAACCAACAATTTCAGAATTGTATTTATATTTCACGCACTTCTTCATGTCAATAATGCAAGACACCCTACTGAAGCTGGAAAGCAAGAAAATTCTTGCATGTGATCTTCACATTATCATGTGTAAGCTGTGTGATTCTTTGCAGAAATATACGATGAGCAGTTTTTTGGAATGAAAGTTTTATTTGCCTTACGTAAAAAAACATTTGCCTGAGAATGCCGTGCAAAAGTTCAAGAAAGAAGCCATCAACGTATATCAAAGAGCCATTGCATACCTAGAAAAGTGGTATAATTTCACCGATTCAGTATATGAGACACTAAGTTGTTTCAATCTAATTGATCACAATAATCCTCCAACTTTAGAAGAAATGACGAACATCTGGTTATTATCACCATGGCGAGAAGAACTTCCACCCAACACTCTCTTCGATGAAATTTCTGCCTTAGAAGAAGTTTATGTTCATCTGCAGGGCAATTCATCCCTTGATAAGTGGATGTACTTTTTCAAGAAAGAACCAGCTCCGAGTTTACTGAAACTGTTCCAGTATTGTGCATCAATTCCGGTATCAAATGCAAATGTTGAACGAATTTTCAGAGTCATGGGAAATTTGTGGACTGATGAACATAACCGACTGCTTGTATCAGTTCGAAGTGAACTTTGTATATTTTTTAATATTTCTCAACGTTCTACTGAAATTAAAGAATTATTCCTTAAACACAAAGAATTGATCAAAGCTGCGCAGTAAAATAAAAAAATACACACAATAGCAAAGTAAAATGTAATTTAATATTTTACGTATTATTATAATATATTTGATGTTTTGAATTTTAAGTAAAGTTTTGAAGTGATTATTTTAATATGTGTTAAAATGTTTGTAAGAAAATATATAATTTAATTGTAATTTTTTTTTACTACTTAACCCCCCCCCCACTTGTCCGCTATTTTTTGGAAGCAGACCTGGCAACCCTAACCTCACTATGTGATCTGGAGTCAGGCAACTTCCCTTACTCCAATCTTTCTAACAGGGTTGTTGTTGCAAGGAAATATTGGAGATTGAAGTAACTTTCACCAAGAGATGCTGGAGGAAAGGTAAGAGATGAGTCTAGTCAACATAGGAATGAACGATGTGTAGGTTTATGAGTTTCAAAGACCTTTAAAGGGTGTTTTATTCTAATAAAAAAGGAGCCTACTAAAAAGGCTTAGAGAAGACTGTTAGCACACTTCTATACATCCAACAATAATCAATGGCTTTTTGCAGCAGGCAGTGTTAGCACGCATTTATGCTCTTAGGAAAATCCCTTCTATTCTGTTTGCCCCTCACTTCATTTTGTAGGTATTACACTCAATATTATTTGACTATCAAAAGGAGATTATCATAATTAGATTATACCTAACTACACAGAGCTCTTGTATTTGTGGAAAGAGAGGATAGTGAGCTGAATTTCCACAGCTGTTATGTGTATGTGTGTGTGATGTCACCCCAGCAGGTAGTGACATTTTGAATGCTTGATGACATTTCCCATTGTAAATAGACAAAGAAGTCAGATGGTATTGTACTGTTTTACTACTCTCAAATGTCACTGCACTGAGGAAAATGAAAAGGCCTGAGTTTCAATACTATTTTTCATCAAGAAGGAAAGGAAAATGACAAAAAGACTTCATGGCTTTCAGCAGTATGCATTTTCCTTTTTCTGTTTGCTTCCATTGTCTTTACAATTAAATTAAACTTTATGTTTTCATGTTCTCAATAATCCTTCATTTGAATATATGCTTATTAAATTCTCAATATGTATATTACCTTATGTGTGTTGAAAGACAGCTATTTTTTCATATATCACATTGAAGAAATACTTTTGTTCCATGTTTTATTATTATTTTTATTTAACTCTTTTAAACATTTTCCTCAACCTAATGTGAACTTTCATACTATTTTTTACCTGAAGATAATGATTACATAATCATAATCAAGTCTTAATATTTAAAATATTAGAAGAGAAAAATTTAATGTACCATGTTTTAATGAAAAGAATTGTGTTTTAATATTTTGTAGGTCTTTGGTTATTCGGGTTTTCTCCCGCGTAAAATTGGAAGTGTCTTGGCGACGATTCAACGAAGTCTCATTCATCATCTTCAGGCTGGTGTTTTCGGCTTCGTGCTTCTAGGAGCAATGTGTGATCGCAGCTATTTCTTCCTTTTAACTGCCAGTGGGGGTGTGAACTGATTGGGTGGGAGCTTGGTTGTGTTCTGATTGGGTGGAGGTGTGTTCTGATTGGGTGGACGCTTGGCTGTGCTCTGAATGGATGGGGGTGTGTTTTGTTTGGGTAGGGGCTTGGTTGTGTTCGGGTTAATCTGAGTTGCAGGGATTTGAGTTGGTGAGCTGTGTTGCTGTTGTTTGGCTTCGTGTTCATGGTCATGCCACATCTTCATGGTGGGTGTCAGTTTGCTTCATGTTTGGATTGGAGGGGTTTAAAGTGGCTAATGATGCAGCTGTGGTCTGGCTTCTGGTTTGTGGTCATGCCTCATCATCGGTGTGGGTTTTGGTTTGCTTTTTGCATGGATGTGTGGTGGTGACATCCTGTGTGGTTTTCATGAGTGTGGGTCTGGTGTCATTGTTTGTGTTAGGGACTCGTTTGACAATAAGGGCGGGTTTTCAAATGGCTGGTAGATGGGAGGTATCATCTTGTTTATTCATGTTGTGTGGGCGTTTTTCTATCTCAATGGCTTCTCTGGTTATTCTGTTGTTAAAGTGTTCAGTTTTGCCGATAGTTCTGGTCTTTTTAAAGTCAATATCATGTCCTATAGCTTTAAGGTGTTGGACCAGGGAAGAAGTTGGTTCCTCTTTTCTGACTGAGTTCTTGTGTTCTTCAATGCGTGCACTTATTCTTCCATTGGTTTGTCCAATGTATGTGGTGGGGCAGGCGGTGCATGAGATTTCATATACTCCTTGATTTTCTAACTCAATTTTGTCTTTGGGGTTTCTTAGGATGGTGGATATTTTTCGGTTTGTGCACAATGCTGTCTTTTTTTTTTATTGAAAAAGTTTTAAAACAAACACATTTTCCCCACAAACCCCCCCCTCCCAACCCCCCCTCCCCCTCCCCGACTTCCCAGAGCAGAACACAAGGTATTTCTGTTGACCTTTAACAATAAGCTAAATTGCATAACCAATCATTAAACTAACACCCCTATAAAAAAAAAAATTCTTAACCCCCCATATATAAAATCCTATTTCTTAAACATAATACTTCTAATATCACTTATATAACACTTATACAAATAAAAGAAATCATTCATAAGCTATTTGATATTTTTTGGTCTGATACTTATTTTGTATATAATCAATCCATCTTCTCCAGTCCTGTATGTACCTTTCTTGTGTGTGATCCTTCAGATATGCTGAAATTTTAGCCATTTCAGCTAAATTAGTTACTTTCAATATCCAGTCATCAACAGTAGGCAAAAAGTCCTTCTTCCAGTATTGTGCTACCAACAATCTTGCTGCTGTTATCAAGTTCAAAATCAATTTAGTCTCTGCAACTGTACAGTCCGTAGTTATACCCAGTAAGAACAACTGTGGAGTAAATTTCAGTCTCTTTTTAAGAATATTCTGCATCACCCACCAAATCTTTATCCAAAATGCTTTGATTTTTTTACAAGTCCACCATATATGATAATAAGTTGCATCATCACAGTCACATCTCCAACATTTAGCTTGCACATTAGAATACATACATGATAATTTTTTAGGATCTAAATGCCATCTATAAAACATTTTATAAAAATTTTCTCTTAAATTTTGTGCTTGTGTAAATTTCACATTTCTAATCCAAATCTTTTCCCAAGTCTCCATCATTACTGGCTCTTGAAAATTTTGTGCCCATTTAATCATACAGTCTTTAACCAATTCCGTCTCAGAATCTATTTCCAATAAAGCATTATACAACCTTTTAATATGCATTTGTTTTTGATCTCTAATTTGTTTTACCAAATTCTCCTCATTTTGCACAAAGCCAGTTTTTTGATCTTCCTTCCATCTAGCTTGAAGTTGACCGTACTGAAACCATGTATAAATTATACCTTCTTCTCTCAGTATATCTAAAGATTTCAAATACATTACCCCCCTTTCCATAATAAGAAGCTCTTTATAGGTAATCACCTCCTGTTTTTGTTCTATACTTATATTTTCTATTGCATGTCTAGGATTTGCCCATAAAGGTATCTTATAATTTAACTTATATTGATATTTTTTCCAAACCCTTAACAAAGCATTTCTTAATATATGAACCTTAAATACTTTATCTACTTTTTTGTCATATAACAAATAGGCATGCCATCCATATAACAAATCATAACCTTCTAAATTCAAAATTCTCCCCTCAGTTAAATTAAACCAATCACTAATTTGTGATAAAACCACTGCTTCATAATATAATCTTAAATTAGGCATTTTAAGACCCCCTCTTTCACGTGTATCTTGTATAATTTTCATTTTTATTCTGGGTTTTTTCCCAGCCCAAATAAAAGTATTAACACCTTTCTGCCATTCTCTCAGATTTTCATCTTTCTTAAGCACAGGTATCATTTGGAACAGAAATAAAAATCTAGGTAAAACATTCATTTTAATTGCTGCAATTCTTCCCAATAAAGACAACTGTAATTTTTTCCAATTTTCCATATCCTTCTGTACCTTCTGCCAAAGTACCTCATAATTGTTTTTGTATAATTTTGTATTTGAAGCTGCTATGTATACCCCTAGATATTTAACCTTTTTAACTATTTCAAAATCTGTTAGTCTTGCTAATTTATCTCTTTCAAGTATAGTCATATTTTTAACTATCATCTTTGTCTTATGTGGATTAACTTTAAATCCTGATACTTTCCCGTATTGATCAATTATATCCAATATATATGGAGCCGATTCTATAGGTTGGGATAAAGTAATAACCAAGTCATCTGCAAATGCTCTTAATCTATAATCTTGTTGTCTAATTACAATACCCTTCAATTTTTCTGAATCACGTATCTTGTTCAATAGTACCTCCAAAGTCAAAATAAATAATAGTGGGGACAGAGGACACCCCTGCCTTGTTCCTTTCTCAATTTTAAAAGCCTCTGTTAAACCTCCATTAACTATAATTTGTGCTGTTTGCTGCTGGTATATCGCTCTAATTGATTGTGTAAAATATTCCCCAAAGTGCATTTTGTCTATTATTTTGAACAAAAATTGCCAGTTCAAACGATCAAATGCCTTCTCTGCATCCAAAAATATAAACGCTGCAGGGACTTGATTATTTTTTTCCAAATATTCCAGTAAGTTTACAATTTGTCTAACATTATATCTCATTTGTCTCCCTTTTATAAACCCTGATTGATCATTGTGAATTATTTGTTGCATAACTGGCATTAATCTATTAGCTAATATTTTAGCAAAAATCTTATAATCAGTATTCAAAAGTGAAATTGGCCTGAAATTCTCAGGTTTAATGGAATTTTGATCCTCCTTTGGAATTAGTGAAACAAAGGCTGTTTTCCAAGAAGGTGGTACTCCTCCTCCTACTTGTATTTTATTAAATAAAATTTTGAGTGGTTCTAACATTTCAGATTGTAAATGTTTATAATAAACAGCTGTTAGACTATCTGTTCCCGGAGCCTTACCTATTTTTAGTTGTTTAATTGCCCCAGCAATTTCCTCGGAAGTTATTGGCTGATTCAATCTCTCTCTCTGTTCCAGCGTTAATTCAGGAATCTCCATCTTTAAATATCTATCAATATCAGCATCTTGAGTTGCATCTTTAGCATATAACTTTGTATAAAACTCCAAAAAAGCCTTTTTTATTAAATTCTGTTGATAAATCTCTTTACCTCTAAATTCTATCTTGTCTATAACACGTGATTTCTGTTTTTTCCTCATCGTGTAAGCCAACCATCTCCCAGGTTTATTAGCATTACAAAATGTGTTATGTCTGGCATATTGTATGCTGGTTGCTACTTGCCCAGCCATTAACATATTAAATTGCTCTCTTAAAATATTAATCATATCTTTTGCCTTTTTATCTCCCGGGTTAATTATAAGCAATTGTTCTTTCTTTTTAATTTCCTCCTCTATCTCTTTCCATCTATTTTGTTGTTTTAATCTATATTTATTATTCAAAAAAATTAATGTTCCTCTCATATATGCCTTACACGCATCCCATACCATCTCCATCGAAGTTCCTTTATTCATATTGTTAATAAAAAATTCTTTCATTTGTTTTTTAAGCTCACACAAATTATCTTCATATCTAAATAAATTCTCATTTAACCTCCAAGACCTCCTTTCCCCTCTTTCCTGCTCTAGTTCCACCCAAACCGGACTGTGATCAGATAAAGTTCTTGGACATATCTTTGTACTCTTCACCCTAGAAAAAAGATCATTTGTAGTTAATATAAAATCAATCCTAGAAAAAGATTGATGCCTATCTGAAAAAAAAGTAAAATCGCTCTCCAATACGTTCCTTTCTCTCCAAATGTCTCTGAGCTCCATATCCTCCAAGATATCAAAAAAAGATTTAGGCAACTTAGCACGCATGGAAATCTTGGAAAGACTTTTTTTATCTTTCTGGGTATTTAATACCCCATTCCTTTTTTTTTTTTTATTGCAAAAGTTTTACAATTACATTTTCACTCCTTTTTTCACCCCCCCACCTCCCTCCCCAAACCCTCCCTAACCCTCCCTAACCCTCCCCCCCCAGACTTCCCTATTATGTACTCATAACTAGTAACACTAATATATAAGCTTGAACCCATCCCTCGCCCTGTATAATTTTTCCTCTTTGTCTCTTTACATTAAAATATTTCTAATACATTATTTTCAAATAAAAGCTATTTGATACTTTCTAGTTTGGTATTTGTTCTGAACATATTCTATCCACCTTTTCCATTCCCATTCATAAGTCTCTTGTGAACAGTCTTTTAAATATGCTGAAATCTTCGCCATCTCTGCAAAACTAGCCATCTTCAAAGTCCATTCCTCGATAGTGGGTAAAACTTCATTCTTCCAATATTTACCTATCAACAATCTTGCTGCTGTTATCATATACAATATCAGTTTTATCTCACCCCGTGTAAAACCCTTAACTATACCCAATAAAAACAACTGTGGAGAAAATTGAATTTTTTTCCTCAAAACATTCTGCATGACCCACCAAATTTTTATCCAAAAAGCCTTAACTTTCCTGCAGGTCCACCAAACATGATAATACGTAGCATCTAAACATTCACATCTCCAACATTTTGGCTGAACATTAGGGTACATACATGACAACTTTTTAGGATCTAAATGCCATCTATAAAACATTTTATAAAAATTTTCTCTCAGGTTTTGCGACTGTGTAAATTTAACATTCTGAACCCAAATTTTTTCCCAAGTTTCCAGCATCACTGGTTCTTCAAAATTCTGTGCCCACTTAATCATACAATCTTTAACTAATTCCGTTTCTGAATCTCTTTCTAACAATACATTATAAAGCCTTTTAATATGCATTGGACCTTTCTCTCTTATATGTCTAACCAATTCTTCCTCATGCAACATAATACCAGTTTTTTGGTCCTCTTTCCATCTCAATTGTAATTGATTATATTGTAACCAAGTTAAATTAAACCCTTCATCCAACAGTGTCTGTAATGTCTTCAGCTGCCATCTGCCCGCATCTGTGAAAAGAACCTCTTTATATAAACCCCCCCCGAGTGACATTATATTTGTATTCCACAAAGTATGACCAAGATCCAGCCATAGCGGTATTTTATAATCCCATTTGAATCGGTGCTTCTTCCAAACTCTCATCAAAGAGTCTCTAAGTATATGACTTTTAAATACTTTATCTACTTTGTCGTCATAAAATAAATAAGCATGCCATCCAAATTCAAGATCAAAACTTTCTGCATTCAATATTCCAGTCTTTTTACTTCCAAACCAATCACTTGTTAAAGTTAAAGCTGCTGCATCATAATATAACTGTAGGTTTGGGAGTTTAAGACCTCCTCTTTCTGGAACATCTTGCATAATTTTCAATTTCACTCTCGGCTTCTTCTCGTTCCAGACAAACTTATTCACACCAGACTGCCAAACTTTCAATTGTTTCAGAAACAATTCCCTGGGGGACAACGGGGGCTCAACCTGTACCCTGAGATCTCTACTTCTTCAATCCTTAGGATTTTGAAGCTTTCAAGCCGCTTCTGAGTAGCGAAGCGGCTCTACGGGCGGCGGGGCTGGCGGAGCTCCGAAAAGCACCGCCGTCGCCGAAGGCAGAGAAACCGGAAGCGGTATTTAATACCCCATTCCAATCACCCATTAGAAGTAAAGATCTATAGTCCCATTGTAATATTTTGGTATGTAAAAGTTTGTAAAATTTATCTTGTTGTTGATTAGGTGTGTATACTCCAATTACAAGCAGCTTCCCATTCTGTGTTGTTAATTCGATTGCAATATATCTACCTTGAGTGTCAGCCTCAATTAAATTAGCCACTAAGCCTCTTTTAACATATATAACTAGGCCATTTTTCTTTTCTGGTGCTGATGCCACAAAATGTGTACCTAATTTCAAATTTATCAAGTACTTTTGATCTGAAGATTTAATATGCGTTTCTTGCAAACAAATGACGTCGTTCTGAAATTGCTTCAAATAGTGAAATATTTTCTTTCTTTTTTGTGGAGAATTTAAACCATTAACATTCCAAGATAAAAATTTATTTGCCATCTCTGGGCGTTCCAAGCTTTGAGAGCATCAGCTGAACCTCCTCCGCCATTTTAGACTTCAGCCTGGCTCCTCCCACTGCTTGTGTTTTTTGGGCTTGTTGGGTTGAATCTTGAGGCTGTTGTGCCAGATGTTGTTTGTAAGTAGCTCTTGTCAATCGTTGATCTTTTGGCAGCTGTATCATCGTTAATGACTCAAGGGTTGGTGGTGGACCCCCACTCAATAGTAGATCTTCTTCCAGATTAGCTTCTCCAGCTAATGCTTGAGCATAAGTTTGTGGTTGCCCTCCATCTTTCTCTTGTTGTACGATTTCCAATTGCTTTCTAGCACCCCCTGGTGAGGGTGGCCTTCCAGCCTTTAAAACATTGGCATAAAAATCTTTTGCCTTTCCAACTGTGTTTAAACGATATCTTTGCCCAGCGTATGTCACAATTATCCCAAATGGGACATCCCATCTGTACTGGAGTTCCTGGTTTCTTAGTTCATTCACCAAAAAACCAAACTGCTTTCTGTCTCTTAACATTTTAGGAGGAAGCTCTTTCAGGACCACCAACTCTTGTCCCTCCACTTTAGTCTTGTTTCTGTAAGACGCTTGCAAAATGTCATTTCTAAGTCTCCTTGTTGTAAAATAAATCACCACATCTCTTGGTAGCTGCTTTTGTTTTGCCAGCCAGGAATTGACCCTGTAAATTTTGTCCATTTGAATTGCCACATCTTCTGGCCTTTCTGAAATCAGCTCTGCTAAAGCATTGGAACAAACATCTTTTAAATTTTCACCACTCTTTTCTTTCAAACCTCTCAGCCTCAGGGCAAATTCCATTGATCTGTATTGTAACATAACCATTTCGTCATCCACTCTCTCTGTCTGTATCATAACCTCTCCTAGTTTAGTTGCAAGCTCCAAGTTAGCATCATCAATTTCCCGTACTCTCTCCTCAATCTTTAACATATGAGTAGCCAATCCTGAAACTGCATAAACAATGTCATCTCTTATTTCATTATGTTTTACCTCCACCACACTTGTAAGTTTCTTTAACTCTTCTGAGAATTCTTTCATCATTTCTGTCTGATTGTTCAGGGCACCCATTATAAATTCTTTAAGGTCTTGTGACTGTGTATCAGCCGGAAGTTGTTGTTTTTGAGTCACTACAGGGGAACCTCCTCCCCCTTTAGAAGTTGGTGGCTTTAGTTGTTTAGCAGCCATTTTATTTTAAAAAGAGTTTTTTCCTTTTGCAGCCACAGAATCTTATAAACAGTCTTACAAAGTATATTTCAAAGTTTTTCCAACATAAACAATCCTCTCTTCAAGTTATACTCAATCCCCAGCAATTTACTCTTCAGGTAGAGGGCTCTTAACAAGCAGCTTCCCTTTAACTTTCACTTTCCCTTCCGCCCATAACAAAGGCTTCCTCTCCAGCCTCCAGCTCAAGAGAGCTCCGTTTGCAACAATGTATTCACGGAGTTAAGTTCTGTTTTTCTTAGAAAGCTTGCACTCTTGCTTCCGCTCTGTCTGCCTTGTTAAAAATCATTTAAACTCACTGTTTGCCGGCAGAATTGGACGCAGACGTCTTGCTCTGATTAACAGAGGCACCAGCGATCCGGAGCGATGGGAGGGGTGAACTGGGGAGCTCTCACCCTCCGAGTCCCTGGAATTAATCCAGTGACTTTCGGGGAGCTCTACCCACCCCCTCCGACTCTCCTCTCCTTCTTTGCCCGAAGGAGAGTTTTTTCAAACCGCCAGACAGCTGTTTAGCGCTGTCAGGGCGGTTTTTTACAGATCGGGTGGCTGGCGGTCTATGGAGACCGCCCTCGTCATCTGCGGAGCCACCGGAAGTCCTCCACAATGCTGTCTTGATGTTGTGTTTGTGGAGGATCTTGATGATTCTGTCTGTGGTGCCTTTTATGTATGGGAGGAGGGCTTTGCCGTTTTCTTGTTCTCTGTCTTGGATTTTAGTGGGGGTTTCTTTTTGGATTAGGTTGGTAATCTTATTTCTTTGGAATCCATTGGATGTTAGTACGTTAGTGAGAGTGTGTAGTTCGGTTTTTAGGTGTTGTTTGTCAGCTAAGCATTTTGTTCTGGACATGAGTGTCCTGGCTACGGAGTTGATCTGTGCTGGGTGGTGATGTGAGAGTGCGTGCAGATAGCGGTTTGTGTGTGTTTTCTTCTGGTAGATGGTGTGTCCTAGGGAGCCATTGGTTTTCTTGTAGACTAAGACATCCAGGAAGGGAAGTTGGTTGTTAGCTTCTGTTTCCATGGTGAACTTTTAATATTTTCTTTACACAGAGAATTGTCTTCATATAATTTCTTATAGAGTTGGAACAGTCTTTTGAGAATAATGTACTGTATGGTTATTTTTGTGCTGCCAGATCTGAACATGAGCATAAAGTACTACACAATAGGTTAGTAATTCAATGGACATTTCCATTTTATTTATAAGATAAAGGTAAAGGTTTCCCGACTCTAGGGGGCAGTGCTATTCTCTGTTTCAAAGCTGAAGAGCCAGCGCTGTCCGAAGATGTCTCCATGGTCTTGTGTCCAGCATGACTAAATGCCAAAGGTGCATGGAATGCTGTTACCTTCCCACCAAAGGTGGTCCCTATTTTTCTATTTGTATTTTTTAAATGCTTTCAAACTGCTAGGTTGGCAGAAGATGGGACAAGTAACAGGAACTCACCCTGTTATGTGGCACTAAGGATTTGAACCACTGAACTGCTGACTTTTCGATCGAAAAGCTCAGCATCTTAGCATCTTAGCCACTGAGTCTTAGCCACTGAGTCACCGTGCCCCTTATTTTATTTAGACATATATCTTTAAAGCATCAACCAGCTGTTGCTATGGTGATCTATCATTAAAGAAGACATACTTTCCATTAGTCCAACGATGACTAGACAATGCTATAACTCCTCTATGCCAAACTGGTTGGGGATATTTAAGCAAAAATGGTTTCAATGAGTTAGATCATGATTTTTCAAGCTGTGTTCCCCAAAATCCCAGAGTCCTGTGTGCAATTGTGGAGGTTCCATGAGAGACTAAGTCAAAATGGCTTTGGGCCTAGGTACTTACGGGACCGCCTTCTGCCACCAGTAGCCTCCCACCGGCTAGTTTGCTCCCACAGAGAGGGACTCCTCAGTGTTCCGTGGGCCAGACAATGTCAGCTGGCGACCCCCAGGGGGAGGGCCTTCTCTGTGGCAGCACCGGTCCTTTGGAATGACCTGTCCCCGGAGATCTCCGTGCTTTTCGCCGTGCCCTTAAAACTTTTTTATTTCATCAAGCTGGACTGGCTTGACCCCCCCCCCCCCCTTTAGATATTTTTAATTGCTAAATTGGTTTTAGTTGGGATATTTTAAATTTTATTGGGCCAATACTAGTTTAATTCTTTTAAAATTTTAAATTTTGTATGCACTGTTTTTATCTTTGGCTGTGCACCGCCCTGAGTCCAGCAGGAGAAGGGTGGTATAAAAATTGAATTAATTAATTAAATAAATAAATAAATAAATAAATAAATAAATAAATAAATAAATAAATAAATAAATAAATAAATAAAATATACAGCTTTGCCTCTTGAAAAAATGGAAAGCTCCTAAGTTAATTATAATGTGAATTTCCCATCAGCTACATGAATAAAGGTAGCATGCAGTGTAAGATGCAGTGAATCTTAAATATATTGTTTCTTTTCTTCATTATATCTGCTCGTGTTAAAGAAACAAACAAAGTTGGGCTACCCCAATTATCACAACTCTATTGAGAACAATATATTTGATTTTCCCTCTCTTTTCCTCCTCTCATAATGTTTATGAGGGAAAAAATCTTTTTCATATCTGAGTTTAGATTTTGGACGCTTCCTGCTGGGGGCAAAGAGAGGAGAGCAAACAGTGAAATGTGTATTACAATGCCATTGCACAAATGCTACCAGTCTATTCTTATATTGGTCATAGGGACATAACAATTTAATAGTCACCTCTGCACTTTGACATCAATATGTAGAATCATCATTTGACACCCTACTGGTTTGTGCACATATTGTCACCTAAAATATTCGTTAATAATCTAACATTATGAGATACAGTACTTGTTGACCTTTCATAAAATCTATTTGTGTTGGATGGAAAATCATGGATAGTATTCCTTGTAGTTTGCATGCCATAATCATAGTTAACCATTCAGATTTTAATAAAGCTATTGGGTGACAAATTAATTCCAGTCTTTACCAGTCTCCAAAATTACAGTTTTCCATACATCAAAGAATGAATTTTGGGGTCAGTAGAGTACAATTATAATTATAAGCCTTCAATATTACTAGGAGTAGGGAGTGGAAAGTACTCTATTACTTAGCTATCAGAATCAGGAGCTTTCCTATCTTCTTAGATTTATAATAGGGTCTCTTATTTCTTGAGGTAATAAAAGTGCAACTAGATAGTCAGCTTGGTCATGCATAATATTTGTAAGACCTACATTCTATAAAATTTAATACAAGAAACGGAACAAGAATAAAAATTAAAACACATATTGATTTATTAAATCAGATCATTCTATATTTTACCCTTGATAATAAAACAATATTGCATTCTTGTATGTGTTACAGTCACAAAGCAATATTTTATCAGTTCCCTCTTGCTCCTAATATTTTGTTTAATACTATTTAATTAATATTTTGTGAATAGTGCATTGAGGGAATTAAATTCTTGGTCAACATTTGAAAAGCTTATATAATTCTGATATATGTCATCTTGTATTAGTACCTGGAATTTCCTTAACTTTTTCCCCAAATGTTGTTCTTCATTTTTTCCATGTTTTATAAGGAGTAGTACAACCACATATATGGTTTAAAGGTACTTCAACTACCATTACATTTGTGGAGTATTTATGGATACTGGAGCCACTGGGTAAGATCATCTGACGATACGGGGTGAGGTATCAGCAATACGCTGATGATACCCAGCTGTATATCTCTACCCCGTGTCAATTCAGTGATGTGGTGGATGTGATGTGCCAGTGCCTGGAGGCTGTGAGGGTCTGGATGGGAGTCAACAGGCTCAGTTTTAACCCAGATGAGACCGAATGGCTGTGGGTATTGCCTCCTAAAGACTATGTTGACTGTCCATCCTTGGTTCTGGGGGAGGGGGGAGAAATTGTCCCCCTCAGAACAGGCTCGCAATTTGGGTGTCCTCCTAGACTCACAACTAAGATTAGAGCAACATCTGACAGCTGTGGCTAGGGGGACCTTTGCACAGGTTCATCTAGTGCACCAATTTCGACCCTACTTGCATCAGGAGGCTCTCCTCACGGTCACTCATGCCCTTGTCACCTCACGGTTAGATTATTGCAACACGCTCTACATGGGGCTAACCTTGAAAAGTGTTTGGAGATTACAGTTGGTCCAGAATGCAGCTGCGTGAGCTGTCGTGGGTGCACCTAGGTACACCCACATTACACCAGTTCTCCGCGAGCTGCACTGGCTCCCTATTGGTCTCCAGTCACAATTCAAGGTGTTGGGTATTACCTTTAAAGCTCTACATGGCTCAGGGCCAAGTTATCTTCGAGACCGCCTTCTACAGCATAGCTCCCAGCGACTGGTAAGATCCCACAGAGTTGGTCTCCTTTGGGTCCCGTCAGCTAAACAATGCCCGCTGGCGGGCCCACGGGGGAGGGCCTTCTCTGTGGCTGCCCCAGCTCTCTGGAACCAGTTACTTCCTGAGGTCCGGACCATCCCCACCCTATTGACCTTCCGAAAAGCAGTGAAGACCTGGCTTTTCCGGCAGGCCTGGGGCCTTGATCTCACTCTTGCGATCCAGTGAGATCTGGCCATGAATGGTATGAATGAGTTTTAATGTTTTTAATGTTTTTAATTTTTAAATGTTTTTATTAGGATTTTAAATGTATTGTGAGCTGCCCTAAGTTTTTGGAGAGGGCGGCATATAAATTGAATTAAATTCAATTTATAATTGAAAAATGGAGAGGCAGTGGGAATCTTCCAGTTTATTTTATTTCTATAAAGTTTGTAAAAACAAATTACTTGATAAATGCCAACTCAAAAAAAAAAAATGAAATAACAGTTTCTTGGAGCAATTTATATTGTTCTTGGGGAACAATAATTATTGCACTGCAGCAGATAATATATTTAGTCATTCAATTAATGGTTGAGATTAGAAAATAACCAAGTCAGGAATTAATCTGATACAGAATTATTTAAAACATATTATATATTCTTGTGAAGGATTTTCAAGCTATCATATAAGCCCCAACATATAAGCTTGCAATACTATCTGTGTACAAAAATTAGATTTTCCATTTTTTTTCTCTGAAAATTCCTGTGGGCTTATCTTCCTTGGCATTGTAAGGAATGTTCAGAAGTTGTAATTATATTTGCGATTTAGCAACTGCAAATGGTTCTCTTCATCCTGAAGAATCAATAGCAAGTTGCTTATTAGAATTTTCAAGCTGTGTCATTCTTGTTTTAGGTGAAGCAATCATCCGGCTCTTCAGCAGTGGCATTAAAAAAAAAAAAACTATTAAATATCTGAGAAAATCCTGGAATACCTCCTTTAAATTATATATTAAAGGTTTTTATCTACTAAGTAAATTCAATCTTCCTAGATGTCTGTGTCATACAGAAAGGGGAGTTCAAGTTATAAGAAAGCTTAGCTTTCTAGATTCAGCTGAAGTTGAAGGCTTTTTGGGGGAGAGTTTGAAAAAAAATACATTCCCTCAAAAGAGAAGTTAGACTTTAAGATAGGTGAAGTTCTTACTCTCCCCTGTTGTGAATTACTGAACTTACACCTTGAACATGTAGAATTCTGAGCACCACATTTCCAGGAATATATGAAAGAGTTAAGATAAGGTTGAGGTGTTAGGAAAGTAACAAAGAGATTTGTAACAAGGACTTGAGGATATACCTGATAAGAACATATAAAGAGAACTTCAAATGTTCAGTCTTAAGAAAGACATTTGAATAGAATATTTAGGTATATAAAAGTGTGATGTAGGAAACTTTTTTTTTCATCTAAAAAAGTAACAAAATATAGAAGACAAGAAGCTATATAGATTTTATGTAAATGTAAGGAAATGCTTTCTAACACTAAGATATGTATAATAGTGGGATAGTCTATTTATAGAAGATTTGGTATTTCCATATTTTGTGGTTTTTAACAAGACTGAGAACAGCCATCCCTCAACAACAGTTTAATTAATTTTCACACATATTCTGCTTTGAGGTGTTATTTACAGTGCTGTTTGCTATTTGTTTCCTGGTGCTTGGTTACTTGTGGGAATACCTGTTTCCCATAATATCAGTTTAGATCAGGGGTGTAAAACTCGCAATGACACATTGTCATGTGATGTATTGCAACTTTTTCCCCCTTCGCTAAACTGGGGGTGGGCGTGGCCAGTATGTGACCCATCCAGCCCCTGGGCCATGAGTTTGAGACCCCTGGTCTAGATAATTCAATCTTGCAGGGTTGGTATGCTGCAGATTCCTTTGATTAAATAATATCATAGGACCCCAGCAGTGTGCCTTCTCTATAGCAGCACCTGCCCTCTGGAATGATCTGCCCCCCATTTGCTGTTGTTTAGAAGAGTCATGAATAACAGGTTCTTTCCCAAGCCCTTCAACAAAGAAAAGGAAGATCCATCACTTCACACTTGCCATCTTTTGTCTGTCTGTCTGTGTCTGTATACATGTATATTTTGAGTTACTTTGAGTTAGTTCAACTAGCAATTGTTCAAAATTACAATCCCTCCAGAAAAAGTATTTACAATCTGGTGTTGCAGCACCACAGTAGTCATTCACCCTTACGACCAACTGCAGAGACGCTGCAACATGTCCCTGCCTATCCCCCACCTCCTGCCCCACTAGGTCTCCATAGGCACTGTGCCTGCTTTGCTAGCCTCCTGGATTCCACTGGCTCCTCCCCACCCCATTTCCCATCACTGTCTTACTTTTTGAAGATCTCCAGAGTTCCAGAAGAGACCAACCATTATTGAGTTCCAAGTCACAAATGTGGATACACTATGTGGATACAAAGTTTTTCAGGTGTTAAAAGTGTAATTTAAAAAAAGAAAAGTTACTTACTTCTCATGTTGAGACCATACATGCAATATGTTGTCTGATTGGAGCCTTGGCGGCGCAGCAGACTAAAATGCTGTTAAGTAGTACTTAGCTGCCAACTGCCTGCAATTACTGCAAGTTCAAATCTCACCAGGTTCAAGGTTGACTCAGCCTTCCATCCTTCCGAGGTAGGTAAAATGAGGACCCGGATTGTGGGGGCAATAAGCTGACTTTGTATAAAAAGAACACCGCTTAGGGGGGCCCGATATATCCTAAGCAGGTATATAGAAAATATGAAGGCTATTGCTTAATGCATTGTAAGCCGCCCTGAGTCTCCGGAGAAGGGTGGCATATAAATCGAACCAATAAATAAATAAAATAAATTGGGGCTGTTGGAAACTTCTAATGAGATTCTGGAAACTGGAAGCTAGCAGAGCTTGAGGTAGATGTAACCTCTGAATTTTTGCAACTGTTTGAAGAATTTAATGAAGAACTTTCTTTTTTCTTCTTTTAACAACTCTGTAATCGCCTTGAACTGAGGTGGAGTCAGGGCTAAGCATTTACTGGATGGATGCCTTCCTAACACCTATCAGAGTTTGCAGCAGATATTTTTTCTGTACGTCCAGAAATATCTGCCACTACCTAGGATTGAACTCACAACTTCCTGATTGTGAGTTGAGAGCTCGACTTCTAGGCCACCAAGCTGCTCTAATTCCTTACTTTAAGTGAAATTTTCCATGATTCGAATAATTTATTCAACAAGGTCTTATGGAAAATCAAAAGTGTGTATAACTGTAATAAATAAAATACATAATAGACTAATCATGCATTTGAAACCATTTTGTAATTTATTTGAAATATCAGATAAAAATAGCTGTAGGAAGGAAACATATAATTTGGAAACTGATGAGCATGGCTTAACCATTCAACTATGAGCAGATTAAGAATAAAAATAAATAAATAAAGTATCTTGTGTGGAAAAAACCTATTTGAAATTATCTTACATTGGCCTGTGAAAAACTAGATTTCTATAAAGTTAGTTTGGGAAGTAGTATCTATACTTTTTCCATTATTATGAAGTGACGAGACTTAGCCCCTTTATAGAACAGGACAATCATTATGTTCTGGATCAAAGGAAACTTTAGAGAAGATATAACTTTTACAGAAGACCACTTGACAAGTGACCGTGTTTTTTCTGTTATCAGTTTAAATCCTAGTTGGCTAATAAGAATTTTTGGGCTTTTTAGTTGCTGCGTTTTTGTCACTGCGTTTTTGTATTTACCAGGTGAGCTCTCATTTCTGGACTGTCAGACTTTTCGTAGCTTGCCAACTTCTTATCAGTAAGCTACGTGTATCCACATCCACATTCCATTCCTTCACACACTTTCCTTTGTTCTCTTGCCAAGAAGTCCGGCTGAGAAGCAGCCGGCACGAACTTTTATTCAAAATGTAACTTATTAGATCAGTTAGGTGTTTTATTTTCTTTATAACAAATAAATGAATTTTCTTAGAAAATATCTTTGGGTTTTGTTTTCTTAAAGTATACTTGCAAGGAAAGGTCTCGATCTGTCCCTCGTAATCAGGTACGATTATCCCAAAAGCAGAATGGGATTAATCAACACCCTGACAACTGGTAGCAGAGGGCGGTCGAAATTTATGGCTTTTTTCCTTGTTTGTTACTTTTGATGATAAGTGCATAGGCAATTTAGCTACTGAGGTACACTAATTATTTTTGCTAAGATGCCGAAACAGAAGAAAAAGGGCAAAATGAAGCCCAGAGCTTTATCCTCTTCAGATGAAGAGCAGGAAATAGAAAGACCCTCAAGATTTCATCCCCTTGCTACAGCCACACTAGAAGCCGTGGGAGAAGTAACAGATGAAATGCTCTTAAAAAGGCATCAGGAGAGAGATAAGAGAGAAACTGCTTTTGAAGATAATGTGCTACAACTGAGGTCAGTAGCGTCTCCTTTTGAATATGCATGCTCTCAAACTGTCTCCCAAGAGCCTTCTGATTTTGTAACGCTTGGTGCAAGGCAAAAGTTTTTACAAACGGCAAAACCTTTTTACTCCCACGCAGAGAGAGAAATAATTCGTTATTCTCCTCGAAGCTCTCAGCTCACCCTGGATGAGCAAATTATGAAAGCCTATTGTGACCGTATAAAATTCTATGAACAGGAGCTATCCCAGGCAAAAATGGCTTTATCTATGTTTGAGCAAGATAAGGGAGAATCTCGTGACTTCAAATTCTCTAAAAGCGCCATTTTGGCTCCTTCTTCTTCGGAGCCAAAGACACTCCCCCTGGTGGATTTTGTGTCAGGCCAATCAGAACAGAGAGCTGTGCCCACGTCACATTTGTCACATGGTGTTCTCTCTCATCAAATTACATACAATGCCACGTATGCAGAGAGATTAGCTGAGCTGCCCGAAACTAAAGGTGCAGTACCATCTGCTGGTGAAAGTAATTTACTAGAGAAAGCTGCAATGCCACAAGTGTCTCCACAGGCCCAAACTCAAGCACCCCCTGGTGGTGCTGGTGTCTTTTTAGATGGAACACAACAAAGCTTAATGCAGCAAAGGCAAATGACTGCATCTCCAGCAGGTCATGCTAATATTGCAGCTCAAGCACAAATGGCAGCTGGAACACAGCAGATTCCAGTGCAACAGCCTCAACCACAAATGCATGCACAAGTGCCTCCAGCTGTACAACCAGGGCCAGCTCCTGGTCCACCTCCAGTGCAACGAGTGCTTTTACTTCCACAGCCAGCACCTCAAATGCACATTCCTCAACAGGCATCTTCTGTTGCTCCACTAGCTGGTGAGTCAAATTTAAAGATGTCAGGACAGAATTATAAAGCCTGGGTCAGTGAGATTGGATTGCTACTTTGTAGAGAAGGCACTCACTGTATGATTTTTAACCCGCCTGCTCAGCCTTGGTCCCCTGCAATAAGAGACTTAGAAATTAAAGCTTGCACAACATTATTGATGTCCATGGATACTGAACTGCAGGTTACTTTTTCGCCTGATGCAATGGCCCAACAAATTTGGGTCCAATTGGAAAATTGCTACAGACCTGTCTCAATTAAATCTTCATGTTTGCTCATGTCTCAATTCCATGGTTCGAGATTGAAACCTGGTGAACAAATTGGAGGACATTTGACCAAACTGAAAGGACTGAGAAGAGAATTGAGAGAAAGAGGCTATAACATTGATGATATTCAAATGATCAGCAGTATTATTAACTCTTTGAATTATGAATGGAAAGATGCCATTACAAAGATTAACCAAGTCCCTATTGCTCAACGCACAGTGGACAATGTATGCAGACTTTTAATTGAAGAAGAAGCACTCATGTTAGCCATGCCACACTTGAGAGGACCACCCACATCAAGAGCTCCAGCTAGGTGCCCTTTCCGAGGAAGGACCTACGCTCCAAGGATGCCAAGATGCTACATCTGTAATCGTGTGGGACATGCCACCTGGGATTGTCCCCAACAAGTTCCAGCTCCCATCACGTACCAGCCCAGAGGAACAGACTCCAGAGGCAGAGGCAGAGGCGGAAGACAAGGTCGTCGTGGTCCCCAGCATGATCCACAAGCTCCACTCGCCACATTGGCTTTAACCAATGATCCACAACCTCAACCAGAGTACGACAGACGATTCCTGTGGACTTTGGACAGTGGTGCAGCATTGCATATTACCTACAGAAAGGAACTTTTCACAGAGACGCACGAGCCTGAACCTGAACTTTATTCTTTTTCCAATAATCCTTGTCAGGTCAAAGGAAAAGGAACTGTTTATGTTGAAGAGCTCGATGCATTCACTCCTGATGTTTATTACATACCAACAGCAACCAGTAATTTGCTTAGTCAGAGTCACTTGTCTAGAATGTTAAAATTCCAGGTTCACCACCTTGAAAATGCAAGTTACATAGTTAAAGATGGAGATATTGTTGCTGGAACCATATTAATTGGTGGTGTTTATTACTTAAAGCCAAAGCCTAAACCGCAAACACAGGCAAGTATACAAACTCCAAAAAGGGAGAGCACAGGCCCAGAGAGAGATGCTCCAGTGAGAGATCCTGTTGCTGCTCCAAAGGCTCCTAAAGCCAACAAAAAGAAAATTGGGAAACAGGTTGCTCAGAGCAAGCCTGAGGTTCCTCATAAAACTGTTAATGTTGAGAATTCACTAACTGGTAAACCTTTGCATTCTAGGTGTATCCATAAATGGCATAGAAGATTGGAGCATGCCAGTTTCCGTGTTCTTAGGAAGATGCTGGAGTTCGCAAAAGGTTTGGATCTAAAGGGGTGTAAGGTGTTTTGGGATTGTGCTGTCTGCAAAAAGGCCAAATCCAAAGCAGCAGCCATTCCCAAACGCACTACACGCCTGTCAACACGCATTTTTGATTTGGTTCACATTGATATAGTTGGTCCTTTTCCGCCATCATTTGGTGGTAGAAAATATTTTCTAACAATTGTTGATAATTACTCTAGATATGGATATGTATATCTTATGAAAGAAAAATCTGAGACTTTTCAGATCTTTAAAGACTTTGCAGCCCTTGTTTCTACCCAACACCAAGTTCGCATCGTCAGAATCCAGAGTGATCGTGGTGCTGAATTCATGTCTCAGCGTTTCCAGGACTGGATGCGTAAGAATGGAATTCTTCATCAGACTTCGGCCCCTTACACACTGGCTCATAATGGGGTCGTAGAAAGAAGACAAGGAGTACTGCAAACCATGATGTGTTGTCTCCTAGAAGACGCCAACCTTGATATGATATACTGGGGTGAAGCTATAAAATATGCAAATTACATTGTAAACCGTACTTGGAGCAGTGTAATGAATCAGACTCCTTTCTTCATGTTGTATGGCTACAAGCCCGATCTTAAAAACATCCATATTTTTGGCTCATATGCTATGGTGAACATTCCCTTAGCTCAAAGAAGAAAAGTCCAGCAGCAAAGAGACTGAGATTTATGGGTATTGATGATAATTCAAAATGGAGCAAATTTATTGACTCTAAACATGTAATCGTGATTTCCCAATCTGCTAATTTTGAGGAAGATATTGACTGGTCCAGGATTCATTCCAATGATCCTGGAGTTTATTTTCCCAGAGAGGATACTGCTGATACACGCAGATTGATGATCAAGATTCCACTGATTCTTCTCAACCCAATTTTCCGTCTTCACAAGCCACGGATACTGACACTAGCGACGAATGTGAGGACGAGGACGAAGCAGAAGAAGACTGGACAGTTGTTCCGAGACATTCCAAGAGGGCCACAAAAGGAATCCCTCCACAACGATATTCTTGGCAACTGACAAAAACACCCTTGCCTTTGATTTGCAATGTTACACTTCCACCTGATAATTTCACACAAATCAAGCAGCTTCCTGATTCAGAGCAAGACAAATGGTATGAAGGAATGCAGGTTGAAATGGACAGTCTAAAGAAACTTAAAGTGTTTACACCTGCAAAACCTCCAGCAAACAAAAAGGTCATTGGCACTCGATGGGTCTACAGAATCAAAAAGAAGCCAAATGGTGAGTCATTGTACAAAGCCAGACTTGTAGCTCAGGGTTTCGCTCAACGTTATCCTGAAGACTACACAAATACCTATTCACCAACAGTCAGAACTGAGAGTGTAAAAATTGATTTAGCAACTGCAACTATCCTTGGTTTAGAAGTTTTCCAGTTCGATGTTGACACGGCTTATCAACATGCAGATCTAGATGAAGAGATCTACGTGAGAAGTCCTCCAGGATTCCGACAGCAAGAAGGGGATACCTGGTTCCTAACAAAAGTCTTTATGGTCTGAAACAGTCTGGTTTAATATGGTATTTATGTCTTACTGACAAACTAAATTCAATGGGCTTTATTAAGTCCGAAACTGATGAGTGCGTGTTCACAAAAAGATCTAACAATGCATATGAGATAGTTCTTGTTTATGTTGATGATATTGTTTATATTGGTCCAAATAAGCAAAAGAGTGAAATTTTTGCCAAAGCTTTGCAGAGATACTTCACATTGAAATCATTGGGTCATATTAGCACTTATTTAGGTGTTCAGATTGAAAAAACACAGAAGGGGTTTAGTCTTTCACAAGAAGATAAAATTGAACAAATTTTGCATCATTGCAACATGAAGGATTCTAACACAACAAAGACACCCATGCAAACAGATTTTTATAACTTGACACAAGAAGCAAGTCCTGAGTTCGAGGATCAAACACTTTATCATTCAGTTATTGGGTCACTGTGTACATTAATAGTTGGACCAGACCCGACATTGCATTTAGTGTTAATCTCTTATCTCGACACATAGGTAAGGCAAAACAGTTTCATTGGACATGTGTTAAGAAATTATTGAGATACTTAAAATACACTAAACACATGAAGTTATTGTTATAACCAACACATACTGATTATGCAGAATTATGTTGTTATGCAGATTCTGATTGGGCAAGTGATAAGAAATCACGTAAAAGTAAAACTGGCAAAAGAAGGGGATCTCGCTTCCCCATTGACTTTTCAGGTTGCAAACAATATGACCCCGGGAAACTGAAACCATCATAAATATGAACCAGTTACATTGAGTTATCTGACTGTAAATCACATGGCCATGAGGATGCTGCAATGGCCATAAAGTACGAAAAATGGCCATAAGTCACTTTTTCCAGTGTCATTGTATCTTTGAATAGTCACTAAATGAACTATTGTAAGTTGAGGACTACCTGTACAAGTGACCTAAAATGTTTAGGCCCAAATCTAAACTTAAATTTAAGGTTCAGATTATATTCATTTTTCTGCTCTGCTTATTACCCAAACTAGAAGATTCTCACTTCTTTTTTTTCTCTCTTTTCTTTTCTGCAATGCTTTACAATTTGTAATTCTAACATAGCATGTGATCCCATGACAATCTGCCACAAAGGAGATAAAAGAGAAACAGTGCACTAAAGTTCCTTTCTGACAACTTCCCAGCTATGGCAATGTTCAGTTTTTTGCTTCAAAAAAAGTGACAGCAGGAGATGTGAAAACGGAAAGGTTTTGGGTTTTATTTTTTTTTTCTCTCTCTCTCCATACACACCTTTTTCAGAACCACAAACACACTTTTCACCAGATGGCCATAATTTAAATATATAAGCTTCACAGAAGCATTTGGGAGTATATAAATTTGGGGAATAGAAATGCAGAAACATTTAATACTACAAAGTGGCATTTCTGTGTTCTATGCTCTTAGACTCAGTGTGTCTTTTGCCAAAAGTAATAGACAATTGGACTCATTCTCACATCTTCCTAGCCAGAACCTGAATAGATCCCAGTAATGTTTTGACATTTTTCCCCAATACCATGTCCCGATTGTATTGCCTTTGTTTCATCTCTGGCAAAAGCTAAAGAAGCTTAGTCTCTCCTTTAGCAGTTCCCATTTTAAAGTAGTATTTTTCTTCTTCTCTCAATTTATACAGTATATATTCTGGGACCCACTGCTATTTTAATTGGATTCTAAGAAAGAGAATGGAAGCCTGGTTTCACAGAAGCATCTGTAGATTAATGCCTGACATTTTATGATGTTTTTGTCAAGTCTTTCATGGCATACTCACAAACACAGATTTTGCATTCTTCTTAAAGAGGCTTAGATTTGGTTTTCAAACTTAAATTAGTATTAGTTAGTACTATTTTGAAAGAGTGTTGGCCTTTTTTTTATTTTATTTTGTTTTATTTTGAAAACAACAACAACTAGTATTCTAGTCCTGTCCTAAACAGAGAGTTGATTTGCTGCATTCAGCTTGATGTTCCTTGTTTTTTCTCTAATCATTAGGTATCTTACAGGTTTGCTGCTGCCACAGGCTTCACATAGTATATTTCTTAGTCATTTTTATTACTTGGAGGTTATTTTGCTACTTCATCACAGCTCCTTGATTATCCACAGACTTTTAATTAAAACAGAACTGGCTTCAGTGGTAGTACTGCCATTTCCTTGCAGCACAAGTCAAGGATGGAGCTCACTCATTATTAATCAGTCCATCTTCCTCATGCCATTCCTTTGTTCCTTCAATCTGTTGGGTTATTTTGAAACCTGGGCTTAATGCTCTTTTAGAAGAGTGCTAGTCTAAAGCTAGGAAGGAAAGCTATCATTACTAGAAAGCGTCTAAATGAGACATATTAGAAGAAAAATTTTCAAAGGACTTGAAGCATCTTTTGGCATAATTGCTTCAGACATTGAACCTACTTGAATTAATACGATGATCAAAGCAATCAAAGTAATCAAGAATCCTTAGAGGAGAAGCAAAACTTCTTTGAAGTGATTGGAATTTTATTGTTACTGGACCAGCACTGTTCTAATTGATTGACTTATGGGAGAAATAATAGCATAAATATGTAGATATAAAATCTTTTCCCATTGATATTTCACAAGATTCATTGATACGGTAAGGTGTCTCTGTCAGCTATTTTACTTAAGCCAATCACTGAAGAAAACACAAATATCCTTGGAATTTGTTGAATCATTTCCTCCCTCCCTCCCTCCCTCCCTCCCTCCCTCCCTTCCTTGCCATTAAAACCAAAGGAGCAAAAATAAAAGCCATGATTGTATATGTTGTTTTATCTATACAAAGCAGTGTATGTCAGTGGTGGGTTGCTCCTGATTCTGTCCGGTTCTTTAGAACCGGTAGTAAAAGCAGCAGGAGGCTCCTCCCAGACACCTGGATGTCATAAGGTATGATCTGTGCAGAAGCGTGTGCAGAAGCGTGTGTGCGTGCTCCCATTGCAAACTGGTAGTAAAGGTAAGTACTCACCTCTGGTGTACAGTATGTGTACATGCATTAATTTTTAATTAATTTGATAAAATGGTACGTATAAACCTTGGTTTAAAATTGCTATGGATATTTCATTGTCATTATAAATTTCAGAACTGGTCCTGATGAATCGTATGAAGTAGCAATACAATGTAGTTCTTGCTTATCCACAAGCATTACTTGAGCATTACTTATTTCTAGCATCTTCCGAATTTTTAAATTAGTGTAATATTAACTGTTATAAACAGAATGTGTTAAATCCATGTATACTAATTGAGACCATTAAAATATGCTATTGTATTAAAAGATCTGACCAAAGGAACACAGTAGCACATCATATCAGACCAAAGAATAATAATCACACCAAAACAATCCTGCTAGTGTGAAATTACAGGAAGCATTTGAAATCTGACAGTATAAACCTGCCAGATTAAACATTTTACATTTAAATATTCTTTACACATACTATTCTAATCCAAAATAAATGTAAATAGAAACCAAGTGAATATTTCTGCCAAGAGATGAATCATGATTGTAGGCAATATATCTGCACAGGACTGATTTGTTAAGATGCTGGAGACATGCACAAAATGTAAAGTGCAGAACAAATGTTCCATTTGCTCGTAGAAAACAAACAAATTTCAGCAAAGGAATGTAACTGTATATTGGTTATGGGGATTTAAAATTGTTATATGTACTAGGTAAAAAGCTTTAAAATTTAAAAATAAAAATGTAATCACTTTCATTTACTTCTATATTTTTAAGGTAAAAAGACCATTTAAAACCTAGTAAAATGTGCACAGAGACTTCCCTAATCAAGCTTTATATCTGTGTTCACTTGGCTTCAGGAAAATTACTTGAATCCCTTTTCTATAGTAATTCTTTTTAGTAACTGTACCCTGAGCTCGTGTATACATGAAATTTATCCCTTGTTTCCAGAAACAGCACTATTTACCTCTAGTCAGCCATAAGACCCAAACATTGTTACTAAATACACTTCAAGGATCAGTAAGCTTTCCTTTAAGCAATAGCTACAGGTGATTCACTCTAGGTAAGCATTAATCTCCCCTCCTGTAGTAAAACACATCCTGTGTATCATGTAATGGGCTAATGATTGGTTACTATGAAATAGATTGGTCTCCATAAGAAGGTGCACCAGTGAACGTGTCCGCCTACCAAGAAATGAAATATTTACTTTTCACTGTGGGGGAGTCATGCATTATCATGTTCAAATAGTACATCTAGGATTTCTTGCTCATTTCCAACACAGGTATCTACTGCTGCCCTGTTAGAACTAATGTCATACAGAAATATTTTTCTGTACTTTGGCTACTAGCTGTAATTTACTTTCTTTTATGAATCTACTTTTGAAATTTCTTTCAAAGAAAAATATGTGTGTGGGGGTATAATTCTCATTGGTTGAATGTAGTGTTCTTGGTCTTACTATTTATACAGCCTAATAAAATATCCTTACTTAGGCCTTATTGAGTGAGATTAAGGACACAGCCAAAAATTATCTTCAGTCATGAAGATTTCATAATGAAATAGAAGACTATGGTATAAATTCAATGAGTACTTTTAAAAAAATTCTGCATCTAGCTTAAATGTACTAATTAGCTGCCAAGAAAAAAACTCAGTCCTCCCCCACTCCTTTTTCCTCTTCTTCGGTTATTAGGACCATACATGAAACTAACCAAATCCAGGTATTTGTATCTGGAATCTTTTAAAATATAGAGAAACTGTATGTAACTGAAAAAGGAAGGTGGTATAAAAAAGTCTCTACATAATTCTAATTTGTTGCCAATATATTAAAGATGTAATATAATATGTGCAAAGAACCACATAGTTGGGAAAGAGGGAGTGAAAATATAAATAACTTACTTGGAAAGGGAAAGAATGAATCCTAGAGATCAGTGGCAACATATTGTCAGAAGGCAGCTTCAGGCAAAATAGGTAGAAATCACAAGGAATACATATGAAATGCTGAAAGGAAAACACAGTTTCCGGAGAGCAGCAAATTCTAGTGCTTAATAGTTATTCTGATGGGAAGAAGCTGACAGGGTGCTGGAAGAATTGGGATCTAATCAACTCAGAAAGATGTAACTCTTTGGAATAGGGGTCACTCAAAACAAATTGAGCATGTGAAGGGAGGAGGGAGATTCTAGAGAACAAGCCATCTTAAAGAGTATAGTATAATATAATTCTGCCAGATAGCACTTGACACAGAAAGGAAAAGACCAACAATTTTGACTTTAACATGACAGTCAGGTCATATTGACTTCTGCATGTGCAGATAAGGATGTGATTTTCTCAAGCCAACCTGTTGAAAATATGAATAGTATTGAGCAGTTTTCTTTGGAACAGATTAGATGAAAGTGTTTTGGAAATTTAGGCTAACTCAAGCAATTATGAAAATGTTAACCTTTAATATAGTTAAATAAATTATATGCTGGCATAACAGCTATTCTAACTATAAGAAAGATTGGCACAAACTCTATTAGATGATTTTGCTCATTGCTTTTTTATCACATTAAAAAGCTGATGGTCCTCGAATAATACTTCCTCCAACATTTTATGTGAAATGAAGTTGACAATATTTTAATGAAAAGTCAAATGGCTTTTCTTTATCTAGAAGTAGTTGAAAAACAGGGAAGTGTTAATGCAAGATATATGTCTTTGTATATTTTCTCTTTCCTATGAACAAGGATTAAATGTTGGATATGCTGTCATGCAAGCACAGATTATTTATCACTGTATATTTTAAATACTACAATTAATAGATTCAGAATTTATTTGAAACATGACAGTGCAAAATGCTTCTGAAGGACAGAGCTAAAGGCACTCCTTGAACTTTGGTCTGGCATCTTACTTCGCTCCCCACATTTGGACAGGATATGGGGGAAAAGGGGGGGGGGGAGAATGTATTTTTTTAATATTATTGAGACTGCTGCTGAAGAACTCTCCGTCTTTTAAACTGTAATAAGCAGAAAAACATTTTTGCATGTAATTTATTTTCAGTTGTTTATCTTCTGAATGTTGATGTATCTTAAATATGTATCAAATTCAGACATCAGTCTAAGAATATTGTGAAAATAATTGATTTTCAAACTGGAAGACAATGATTTTCCAACTGGCTTTTTATGCAAATGTCGATGGTACATATTGAATACAATAATGGCTTTTTTTTTTTTTTTACAAAGTTCCTTCTATTTGTAATTTCTTCTTTTTATGAAAATACTTGTGGTAGAACATAACCAATGCAGAATAAAAAGGAAGTATTATTTCTGCTTATTTGGAAACTATGTTTCTTAACTATATTCCTTAACATTGCATTTTTTCCAGTCACTTCATATTTCCAAATCAAATCGTTTTGAATGTGTTCCGTTTTATAGTTTTAATATGGCTTTTATGCTGTTCTAATTTTTGATTGGGAGCTTCCCATTACTGGCTATAAAATGTATGGTTATATAAGTGTTTTAAATAAATAAATAAAATATTTAGTTTTTTTAAAAAAAACATTATTTTTTTATGACTAGTATTCTTTTTCAGAGATACTATACCAAAGAATTCCCTATTATATATCTGTGAAATTATATTCTTTCCTAAATGAATAACGTAGCTGTTTTATCTATAAAGTTTTCAACTTTTTTTCCGCTCATATCTTTGAGATTATTCTTAATTTTATTCTGCCTTTAGCTAAATTTTGTGTCTTTGTCAAATTTGATAAATATTCCTGTCCAATAATTAATTAAAAAAATGTGAAAAGCACAGCTTCCAGAATTGAATATAATGGGCAACCCATCTGATATCTCTATTTTGATGAATAATAATTTACAAATATATTTTGAGTATTACTTTCAGCCCAGCTTTGCCTACACTTTATTTTCATGTCATGTATCCCCTAATAAACTAGCTTACTTAAAATATAATTGTGAATCTAAGTATTATATCATTTATCATTTGATTCCACCATGCCACCAGTTTTAAGAACATCAGAATGGAGACTGCATTCTCTATAAACAAAAGCATTACCTAGAGATGCCAAATGCAATTTGTATTAAATAATTCCAACCGATAGATTACTATTTATTAATTTTTAATTTCAATTTAACATTCCCCTTTTCAAAATACATATCCTACCATGGTGTTTATGTATATACTACTAAAATTCTCATTGCCATGACCTTCAACTAGATAAAATGATGTATCATAGGGAAATTTTTAAATGAAATTAAAATGGGCTAATCTACAGAATGTGTCCAAAATCTGGGACCTATTACACCCAAAGTAATGGAATTTGATGAAGTTGTCATTGCTTTAGTGCTATTGGCTGCTGCTGCAATGCTGGGCTATTGCTACAGTCACATTATCTTCATTTTCAAAGTTTCATGACAATTTCCCAGCCAGGCTTGCAATCCATCACTCTTTTCCTTACCTAGCAGTAGTCACCTGCCTGCTAGAAAGATAATGAGAGGGACAAGAAAAGGAATGGAGGAACAGGAAAGAAAGATCCCCTGCATACACTTACTGGCACATGCAATCCATCTCGGGGGCAGGTTTCAAAACCCGTTGCTACCGGTTCGCTCATGGGCACTCGTGCACTTGCATGCACACATGACATTTCTGCGCATGCACAGAAGCTTCTGCGCATGTGCAGAACTATCCTGGTAGGTGGATGGAGCTCCTGCTGCCACCACTACCAGTTTGCCCGATCCGGGGCAAATCAGTAGCAACCCACCACTGATCCACCTACATGCACCCTGAGCCGTGCCACCCTCTGCATGCCTTCTCTGACCTACACTGTCACCTCATGTACTTTTCTCAAACCATATAGCAACTCATGACGACATCCCCACCCCTTCACTGACTCTGCAACATTTTTTGCACACCCTCATGCACTCTGTTGGCCCACACAACTTCCATGACCCAAATATGAGGGAGGAAGGGAAATAGGGAGGGAGGAAGGAAGGAAGGAAGGAAGGTTCTCATAAGGAAACTCAATGGGAAATCTGGCAGGGTTTTGAAAGACGTTCCTGCTCTCACTGCTTTTTTGCCAACCCATGGTCATTTTGTTTTTCTGTTTAGGAAAATTTGCCTAAAACAATAACCAACAGGACATGGATTTTCTCCTGCTCCTGCAAGAAGATTGCACAGACTCACTATAAACAAGGGCATGACAAAGTAGCAACAATGACACATTGGAAGATATGCAATACCATTTGCCAGCAAGCAAGAACTGGTGGGACCATAAAATAGAAAATGAAGATGTTAAAGTTCTCTGTGGGTAGAATTCAAATCAGGGGTGAAATGTAAAATTTGTTACTACCGGTTCTGTGGGTGTGGCTTGGTGGTGGTGGTGGTAATATGACTGGGTGGGCATGGCCAACTTTTTTTTTTTAACTTTTCAAAGCATTTTTTCTAATGCTTTGAAAAGCCTCTGCCGATCTGGCAACTCAGCTGGGTTCGTCAGAGAATTTTCAAAGCATTTTTTTTACCACCTCTTACCTTTACCACCTGGCTAAGAGGTTGCAGAAAAAAATGCTTTGAAAAGCCTCTGACGATCCTAGCTGAGCCGCATGATCATCAGAGGCTTTTTTTTTTACTTTTAAAAACATTTTTTTCGTTGGAAGAGGTTGTAGAAAAAATGCTTTTAAAAGTAAAAAAAAAAAAAGAGCCTCTGATGATCGTGCGGCTCAGCTGGGCATGGGGGGGGGGCAAAGGGATTTTTGCTACCGGTTCTCCAAACCACCTGCTGCCATTGCTACTGGATCGGGTGATCCGGTCCGAACCAAGAGCATTTCACCCCTGATTTTATTCTCTGTTGTAAGCCGCCCAGAGTCCCTTGGGAGTGGGGTAGCATAGAAATGCGACAAAATAAATAAATAAAATAAATTCAAACATATAGGCACTTTCAACATATCATGCCGAACTTAACAATTGTTGATAAGACAAAAAAGTCTGGATAGGGAACCTGGAGAAAGCAGAAGAGAAGAGAAAGAACTGGAGAAGATAACAAAATACAAATATCTGCAAATAGAAACAGAATGACAGTGGCATAAGAAAGTCAAGGCAGGAGCAATAGTAATAGGCATCTTGGATGCAATCCCAAAACAACTGACAGATCACTTAAATACCACTGGCATTGACAAATTCAACCAATTGCAAAAGGTAGCTTTACTTGGAACAACTTACATCCTGTGATGATACCTCTAACAGAATCAAAGATCAATATCTACCTAACACAGGTCTTGGGAAGGACTCTATAGGTGGATAAAAAAACAAATACAGTCTGAACATCTGGCTGGCTGTATGATAAATTGAAATATCTGTAAAATAACTTTTATGATATTTTATGATATAGAGTTCGTTATAATAGTCTTGTGGATATAGGGGGAAACAAAAACAAAAAAAAAAGATTTTCGGGTGGTTTTTGTTTCAGTTTCTCTAACTTTTTTTTTTTTTAAAAAAACTCTCTAACTTTAATTTCTAATATGGTGGTTGATAGTAAATTCATTAGCAAGAAAAATAATAGAAATAGTAATGAGAAATGGAAATGGGGAGAGTCAGAGACACACAGACAGAGAAAAAGAGAGAGAGAGAGAGAGAGAGAGGGAGGGAGAGAGAGGGGGGGAAGATGGAGTATTGTATTCAACAAGAAGTCTGAAAGTCTAACCAATTGTGTATCAGTTTCAAAAACCACAGATAGCAATATTTTTTAGGAAAAAACCTGATTTATCAATAATGGAAAAACACCCAACAACTTGATATTTGAAGACAACATGGGCTCAAGATAAGATCATTTGTCTACAATAAAGTATTTCTATTCCATAGCTTTTTATCACAATTTTATAACTACCATATTGGCTACAACATTTTTTATTCACAGTTTTACTTTTAGTATTCTATTTTTCGGTTAGTCACAGTTTTGAAAAAAAATAAACAAATGAAACAAAAAAATAAACAAACTTAATTTCAGTATGAGTCGAAGCTGAGATTTATTTTTAAGATTCTTAATTGGAAATCTTAATTGTAAAGTGGTAAAAGGTTGTAGAGTCCCTTGGACTGCAAGGAGATCAAACCGGTCGGTCTTAGAGGAGATCAACCCTGACTGCTCTTTAGAAGGCCAGATCCTAAAGATGAAACTCAAATGCTTTGGCCACCTAATGCGAAGGAAGGATTCACTGGAGAAAGCCTAATGGTGAAAAAGATTGAGGGCAAAAGAAGAATGGAACGACAGAAAATGAAGTGGCTGGATGGAGTCACTGAAGCAGTCGGAATGATCTTAAATGGACTGGGGGATGGTAGAGGACAGGAAGGCCTGGAGGAACATAGTCCATGGGATCATGATGGGTTGGACACAACTTCGCGACTAACAACAAAAACAAGAAGGTAGTAAAGAATTCAGGTTCAGATCTGAAGTTATTTAGAATGATAAGAGTTCAAGCAAACATTTTGCAGAATTATATATGACAATCAACTAGGTTAGGCAGTTATAGTGTTTTATGACTTCTATTACCAAGACAGGAACAAAATTAACACCACATAAAGTTGCTCATATTAGTTATTCAGAGATAATTCAAAAGCATTTGTCAGCTCTGGCCTTTACATTGTTTATCCTCTTCTTTTCTCCTTTGCTAGGAGGTGAGTCTAAAAATAATTGGAAAGAAATTGAAAGTCTATGGACTTGATTCTAGTTTATTTAGTGCCTTTGTGAAGTTTAATGGTAGACTTTGTTCTTGATGTATTACACTGAAACTTTCTGTGGAATTTAATATCTGGTTTCCCCTTATTCAGAGATGTGCACATTTTCTCAAACAATTTTTTGATAAATAGAGGGAACAGAAACTGCTTTGTACTTCTATGTTTTTTGTTTGTTTGTGGAAAATATGTCTAGCCACCATTCTGCTAAAAAGTTAAAAGGCATGTCTTCATGTTCTTCTATTTTCAAATAATTATATATTAGATTGCTACAAACATTTAACACAAATTGGGGTCTTAGATACTAACCATGTTCTGTGGTTATTTCCTTTTAACTATATAAAATCCAGATTATAAATTCTGCTGTGTTTATATATTGCCCAATATGTGACCTTTAAGTGCCATCTGGTGTTGGGTTTTACTTTCTATAGGAAATGTTGTATTCTAATAAAATAGCTTCACCAGTATCATATAATGTCAAAAAAGAAAATAATACCAATGTCCTGGAGCTAGGAATATTGAAGAAAAATATTCTCCAAATAAAACTTATAAATATACAAATGTTGAACATGTAGCATGTTTTTCATATTCTTTCTATTTTATAAATAAAATTGATAAACTTAAATTTATATTATAAATTATTACAATTTAATATTGTAAGAAATTGTAAATATATATTTTACCAAATATTCTTAGATAAATATTTGTGGATAATCAAAATAAACATTTAATGAAGAATACATATGTTTTACTGGAATAACATATGACAAATGTTATCATTTTATCTTAATCATCATGTTAAGAATGACAAATCTTCAGCGAGGGCAAACAATGAATTTAAGACATTTATGATATCTCAGTATAATAGCTCACTGAAATGAACATTCACTAAGCTATTCCAAGTTTATCATTCAATATAATATAAAATGGGTTTTATGAATCAATTATAAATAAAATATAATTCCACAATAAAGTATCTCTTTTTTGGTTCAGTACCAAAGATTAAAATAAGGCTGCTCTACAGGTAATTTATTATCTCATAATAATAATCAGTTATATAATATCTTTGGTTCAGTAGTGAAATCCAAATTCTTTACTACTGGTTCTGTGGGCGTGGCTTGGTGGGCGTGGCAGGGGAAGGATACTGTAAAATGTCCATTTCCACCCCACCCCACTCCAGAGGAAGGATACTGCAAAATCTCCATCCCTTCCCCACTCTGGAGCCAGCCAGAGGTAGTATTTTCTGAACTATTCAAAATTTCTGCTACCGGTTCTCCGAACTACTCAAAATTTCCACTACCGGTTCTCCAGGACCTGTCTGAACCTGCTGGATTTCACCCCTGCTTTGGTTTCTTCATAAAGAATGGTAAAACATTAAAAATAATATTAATATTATGTTTCTTATTTAATATTTGAATGTTTGTTGATATATCCATTCAAATCTGGATTAATTAAAATTGCCAGATTTGGTTTTGCATAAATACTGTTCAGTTTATATGAATTTCAAATTATAGAATAGCTTTTTTAAAAATGCCTTTAGTTAATTAAAAAAAAATGAAAAGGAATACAACTACAACAAAAATTATATAGAGAGGCTTCTCATATATGGTTATGTACTTCCACAATAGTTTCAAAAAATGATAATCATATTTCATTGTAAACATCCAAAAGCAAAAAGGTACCTAAACCTGAAAGAGTTGTCAACATGTCCAGCCACCTACTATCTACTACAGAACACATTATCCTACAGAAAGATTTCAATTACAACACAGATAACATTAATTAGTGGAAATTTAAAACCACAGGACTTGCCATAGAGACCCATGAAAACCTAAGGCAATCGTACTATAGAATTCATATTAGATACTGAAACAAAACCAACTCAAAGCAGAGGACAAAGCAATCTTCCAAAATCTAAAGAAGAGCCAAACCATTATCATCCTGTAGCAAACAAAGGCTGTACCATGATTATCATGGACAGATCATAATATATACAACAAGCCAAAGAATTATTGGGAGACAAAAAAGCGTATATCCCAGTAAACATCAATCCAAAACATAAATTAGACAACTGGATCACAAGAGCCCTTAACATCTAACCAAGAAAGATCAAATCACAAAAGAAGAATAGTGGCAGATAAAGTGCAATGGACCCAATCTTCCACACCTCTATGGATGTCCCAAAATACAAAAGCAAGCCATAGCTCTCCATCCAATTGTATTGTTACCAGGATCCTGAGCAAATATTCGATCAATTTCCCACTACAGTGTCTCCAGAAAAATCAAAGTCCAGATAACAGAAGAAGATGGGATCATTATTTCACAATAATCTTTACATCCACAGATTAGCAAACAAAGTCTTAAACAGAAATATTAGAGAAGAAAAAGATATAAAAGGAATGAAAATTTGAAAAGAAGAATACAAATTGCAAGCATTTGCTGGTCTTTATTATTGAAGAACCATTAACATCAATAAATACATTGATAGAGAATATTGGAGAGTTTGGGAAAGTAGCTGGTTTGAAAATTAATAAAGATAAAATGAAGATTTTGACCAAAAATATGTTGACAAAGCAAAAAGAAGAATTGATGGAGATATCAAAGATGCAAGTCACTAATAAAATTAAATACTTGGGGTTATATTTGTCAGCAAGGTGTAGTACGCTTAAAGAAAATAACTATAATAAACTTAAGCAACAGACGGGGGCAGACTTGGCGAAATGGGAAAATTTGCAGCTTTCCTTGATTAATATCAACTATTAAGATGAATATTTTGCCTAGAATTTTATATCTGTTCCAGACAATTCCAATTAGATTGGGGAAATATTTTTTTGAAGACTTAAATAAAATGGTGTTAAAATATATTTGGCAGGGAAAGAAGGCGAGGATAAAATTAAAGTTATTAAAGATGCTAGAACGCGGGGAGGCTTTGGTTTACCTAATTGGGAACTTTATTACCAAGCAACAAGCCTGATGTGGATTAAAGAATGGGTAACTTTAAGAAATATTAGATTATTGAATCTAGAAGGACATGATTTGTTGATGTTTTTTTATGGTATAAAGGAACAAAAATGCAGGGGTATTTTAGAAGACACTACATACGTGAGGCTCTGTTATTGAATTGGGAGAAGATTAAAAAAACAACATTATTTGAAAATTCCAGTCTGGGTATCTACAATTGAAGCATTTTCATATTCAGTAGTATTCAGAAGGGAACAAATTGTTAGATATAGTGAATTAATGGATGAAAAAGATGAACTTAAAACAAAGCAAGAATTAGAAGAACAAGGTTTCAAGATGGATTGGTTTTCTTACTGGCAAATACGTTCTAGATATGAAGAAGACTCTAAACAAGAAGGTTTTTATAATGTTATGACTAATTTAGATAATTTATAAATGGTTAGATGTTGTAGCCCTTTCCACACCTGTCTTGGGTTATTATTTGCCAGATGGTTCTCTACTTTTTGTTTGTATTTCTGTTTAATGCCTTTCCTCAAGTTTGCCCTGGCCTCGTTGTATTTGTCTTTATTTTCTGCCTTGAAGGTGGAGTTTTGGGCTCTCAGAAGTGATTGTACCTCTGCTGACATCCAGGGTTTATGATTACTGTAAACTCTAATGCACTTATTCACTGTTACATTGTCTCAAAGCAGTCCTGCAACTGGCAGAGTTCTCCCTCCGACAAGATTTTAACAGTTTTCATGACTGGCCATGTCCTTTTCCTAAGGGGAATATATTTTGGGCACAATAGCAGAGAGAGGTGGTCAGACGTACCCAGTTGGGAGAGGGAATTGGTTTACATGTCTGTCTTAAGTTTGAATACGTATGGACTAAAGTGTTATTACCTCTGGTGGTACATTGCACATACTGCACAAATTTAGGAAGAACAGATTGTAGATGGGCTTAATTAAAATCTCAAGTCATGACAAAAGCCCCCTCAAGGTAAGTTTGCTGCTGCCTCTCGATGGCGTCATGCAACTTAGAGAATACTGTGCTAATATTTGCATCAGGTGGGATATAGACAGAGGTGATAACTATAAAGTGCATTTATGAACAACAACTAGCAGTCAGAAGACATGATAAAAATGCCTTAATTGGACAACAGATGAACAGACTCAACCATTTTTTCAACTGGAAAACTTTGAACATCATAGACCAAGCCTAGTCCAAAAAAGCTAAAGAATTCCTAGATTCCTGACACTCAGGCAAATCAGCCATCAACAAGCACATAGAGAACAACATTCCATTCAAGAGACAATTAAAAAGCTACAAAAAAAAAAAAAAAGCAAAACATTTCCTTTCCAGCAATCAATACCCTATTAAACAAAGATTAATACCAGATCAAAAATCAAACAGTAAAAAAAATAAATAAATACCCTAATCAAGGAATTTCCAACTCTAAACCAACAATAAACAGCTTATTCAATGAACTACCACCAAAAAACCCACAATACGTTTACCAACAGTGACAGGACAGAGTGTTGTATGTAAGTAGAAAGCAAACCCCCTTCCTTCTAGCACTGAAAATGTTACCTAGCTGGATAATGAAACATCTACAAGAAAACAACCAAGCTCAGAGAACATCAAGAATGACATATTTTCTAATTAATTGTTAAGAATTAATCATTTATAAAGAATGATTGTCTAAAATGCTAAGGGTTCTAAACAAATAGAAAAAAAATCAATGGAGTAAATGGACATCTTTATCTAGTATCTTTGTAAGGTTGAAAAATAAATTAAAAAGTACTCAACATTAATTAAGCATATTCAAACATAAATAACTGACATTTCTTATATATCAGATCACAGGCCAATTAGGTTTAATTTATATTTTCAACAACTTATTAAGCCTGCTGGAAGTTAATACTTTAATGTCTCTATATTGAATAATATGGATTTATAAACCAGATGAGTTCTGAGACATTGAAGTACTTTGAATTTCATACAACAATGGACAGTTCTTTAATCTATTGAAGTTATTGGTTTAGTAGTTTGTTTCAACTCTTCTTTGGAAGAATTCTTTAAAAAATTCTTTTTAATAGCAGCAACAGAACTTTCATTTGTATATAATATAATTTACATGTTTCTACTGATAAACAATATTATGAAAATGATCATATGATAAAGATAATGATGATGATGATGAAGATGATGAGGTCATCCACTCAGTCATGTCCAATTCTTAGTGATTCTATGGGCCTGGTCCAGCAGTGGAAATCACTTACCTTCGTTACCGATTTAGGAATGGGAGTGCACTACGTGTGCGCGTGCCTCTTCTGCGCATGCGCAGAACCTCCTGCGCATGCACAGGTGGTAAAAAAAGGGAACGTAATGACGTCCCAGTGGGTGGGCGGAATCTCCTGCCACTGGTGCTACTGGTTCAGCGAGCTGGATAGAACTGGGAGGATTTCACCGCTGGTCTTGCACTACTTCTTTGAGTTTTTCTATACTCTGTTTGGTGTCAATTTTGATAATGTCCAGCTACTGTGTTCTTTGGCAGCCTGATTTCTTTTTTTCTTTTAATAATTGATGAATTGCAGTTCATAAAATATATATTGTCAAAATCCACACTAGTAACGTTACACTGTATCATCTAAATCCTTTATCTAGGGTGAATGGGGGAATCATTTCTACCCCTTTAATTAGGGGTGTCAAACTTAAGGCCAAGAGGCCGGATCCGGCCCACAGGGTACTTAGATCTGGCCCACAGGCCGCCCTGGAAACAACGAAGGACTGGCCTGTGGTGCTTCTGCCAGTGAAAACAGGCTCCCAAGCTCTGTTTTCGGCTACCACGGCCTCCTGCAATCCTCTGCCAGTGAAAATGGAGCTCAGGAGGCCCACCCCAATGCCCTAAGGTTAAACACAACCCTGATGCAGCCCTCAATGAAATCGAGTTTGACACCCGTGCTTTAAAAGAACAGAAAAAGCACTAAAGCAGATAAATCTAGAACATAGAATGTGTCATATGGCTGAGGAAAAACTGAATGAGAGACAGCTGGAAGTCATCATCTCATTTGATTGGATGATTTATCCTGCTGGGCTTCTAAAGTAGCCTTGCTGTTGGAGGAAGATTCACAAGGCAGGTGGAGCTAATTATGAGACATATTAACAATCCAGCTTTTGAATTGTTAACAATCTTTATTTCATAACTGGAGCTATCAAACATTTTGGAAATTTGGATTGTTTCTGTCAGGATTGTAATTTGGCTGTGAAGTGCTTTGTTCCTGTTTTTGCTATTGGTTTTGAAAAGGCCATAAAATATTGGCAACTTGAACAGAGAGATTAGTGATATTACTGGGCCTTTGTGCCTCGAATAAGTAAAATAGATGCCACCTAATATTCTATGTAATGCTTGAAGTCCAGATACATGAACTTTGAATCCTTGCATGCTTTTATAGTATCACCAGGCTGTTCTAAATGTCAGCCTACAGCTGTGCAGAGCCTTTGGCAGGATAGTCAATTGTTCTCTTGACTATTGAGAATTCAACTACTAAGCTCTTCTTAATTGTGAATTCACTCAGATTTTTTAACAGGATGCACTGAAAAGGAGAAGAAAGAAAGCCAGGCTATTCTTTTCTTCTGTAGAAAGACAGGCTACATTCTTTTCTTTTTCTTTTTTTTTCACCACCAGGTGTAACTGTTTCTATCCTACAAAGTTATTATAACAGAAGTGAATTTTAAGGAAAATATTGATTTGTTCAACTCTCATCTCGTCCATTCCACTCTCTTTCCTTTCCTTTCCTTTCCTTTCCCCCTTTCCATCTCATTCTGTCCCCTTCCTTTTCCATGTGTGGTTTCTTTTGATTGTAAAAGAAATTATATTAGCCCAAGATTAAGCACAACTAGAAATATGATCTCACTATTTTATTTATATTCCATATCATTATTACATTCATCCATAATACTTCTCTATTCTGTTTTCTCTTTAGTTTATTCAGGTTTGCTTTTTAAAAATCCCTACTAGATTTTGTTTTTAAGCATATACTTACCAATACATTTACTATCAAAGCACATTTTTCTTATTTCCCCTTTAGCAATTCATAAATATGTTTTAAATAAGAATTTCTTATATAATATTAAACATAAAAATATCCAAGGTAGTCAAAATCAAAGAATAATCACATTTAGTTTCCATATCAATATGAAAGCTTTACATTGGTCTGAATTGAAATTTAAAATACAAAGTTTCTTAATAACCTTTGGATCATATTTGACCTTTGTAGCTATACATGCAAATATTACATTATGGCCTATTAGATTCCAGTTTATGAACAGAAAAAAAAAAACTCTGAAGACCCCAAGATGACCTCTTTTAGCAAAAAAATCAATTGTTTTATCCCTTCATAGGGATAAACATAAAATATTTTATGTGTAAAAATATTCATGGTCTTATTTTTATCATCTTTGGGAAATAGGCATTTAATTCCATTTCCTTTTCCAATAATTTTTAATAAATATACCCCCATGTAATGTATAAACAAACCTAATATGTTATTCAAGTATGAGTTTCAGCATGTAATACACTATTTCTTTTGTATGGTGCATTAGTGGAAATTGTTTATATAATGACTGAAGAGATATTTATTTCTATATTGTTCCAAATATTCTTGCTTCAGAATTTTAAGTGGGTTGGGTTTTATGTTTTTTTAGCATTTGACTTTTTTTTTTTAGCAGAATTAACATTCATGTATTTGAGGTTGAAGTAATTATAGTCCAGATGCTTCAGGGGGAGCACAAAAACAAATGGAAATGGAGCTGGATTATGTCCAATAGTGTAAGAACTAATATTACAGTAGTGGATTATGTTGAAAACTATTAAAATGTAATTTTTCACAGGCAAGTATAAAGAGATTGCTTGTAAGTGGGTAGTAGTTCAATGACAAGGAAATAAATTTAGCTGTACAGCAAATAAATTGAGAAGAGAGTTTTATTTAAAAATAATAGGTGAATTATCGGTAAGAGAAAACATATTAAAAATAATTTAGGTATTAGTTGCTCTGTTCTTTGGAAAAAGTACTATTATGGCAGAGGGAATAATGATTTTTGATGAATGATATGAAAATCCCATCGGAGTAATATCAATCTAAGCTAGGGGGCTTGGACTATTGATCTACCTTAAGTATTATATTATAATTTGAAAGGTTTGGGATCTGGGGAATTGGACCTAGAGGTAGAAAACACCTCCATAATCTTTAACACGATGCTTTTGTGCAAGCTAAAAATAGGAATTTCTAGTTCTAAGGTCAATTTATAGCAGTAACTAGAAGTAAGAATAACTATAAGAACTAAAGTAGTTTTTCAATTCCTAACAAAGCAATTGGACTTGGCAGATTCAAATGTTGTACTTCATTGTAGCAGAGACAACTAAGAACTTTCTTGTTTAAAAAATAGCTGTGTTAACTGTTCACACCAAACTGCAATATAGGCTTCTTGATTTTGTTTATTGAACCAAGTTTTGCTAATTTCCTTGCAAGGAGCAAGGCTATTCACTGTTAGGTGATACTGTTCTACTCAGCAATAGCTGAGAAGTCATGCTCCTATTGCCTAAAGATGGCAGTATTTTTACTGAGAGGACATGTGAACAGACATTATTATTAGACTTTACCAAGTACACAGATATTGGGGAGAAGGTAGTTACTATATCACGACACATGTAGGGTTTAAAAGTGATAACATGGACATTCAATTGCACCTAAAAGACAAATGACAACCAGTATATATTTTGCAGTAGAGGCATTTCAGTGTGCCATGAAATGTGCTCATAACAACATGATTTATGGTACAGAAAATTGCTAAGAGATAAAGTATTATTGGGGAAATCACACCGTTTCTATCTAAAACCCACCAGAAATTATAACCATAGGTAATGCTATCTCCATACTAAATCTGATGTTGAAGTCTGGCTGAAAAGGTGAAAATTAATCTTTTTTTAAAAAAAAAAATAATTTAATTATTATTATTATTTTATAAAATTATAAATAATAATAATAATTTAATAATAATTTGATTAAAATTAAAAATCTATTTCTTCCTGGTTCATTGCAGCTGCAGTATATGTGCCAGCCTCCTGTGGCAAACCATGGGTACCACAACCAGATGTGCTATTTCTACTTAATTTCAGAATCTTACAAGTCTGAAGTTCAATCTATAAATACAGTCTACAAGTACAATCTTGCAAGTACAAAATACAATATTCCCTCCTGTCTTCTCTATTGTCTGAGTAACTAGGGAGGATCTTTTCTGTGCCTCGTGATACATTATCTGGATGTGGACTCTACTGTCTCTTATCTGGCCTTATATTTTTGGGAGGACAGGGGAAACAGAATCTCTTTGCCTAGTTTCCTAAGGCCTTTTTCACATGCTACTACAACATGATTCTTAGATGTCACACCATCTCTTTCCAAGAGGATATTCCCTCTTTCAAGGGTTCCTTCACTATCACCTGACCCAGATTCCCATCATTTTCATGGAGGCCTTTATGCATGCGTGGGGGGTAGGGCACATGTGCGCATGTGTGGGGGGTGGGTGGGGCTGCACATGCATGTGTAGGGTCAGGGTGCATGTGGGGGACCACAGGTGCATGCATGGGGAGTGGGGCACATTCATGGAGCATGCACGCATGTGGGGGACACATATGGGAGGCATATGTGGGGTGTGTGTACACCAGTGGTGGGTTGCCCCAGTTCGCACCGCTTCTATAGAACTGGTAGGAAAACTGGTGGGAGGTTTTCCTATGCCCACCGACCCCAACATCACTGAAACACTTCTGCGGATGCGCAGAAGACCACTTGGCCCCACTGTGAACCGGTAGTAAAGGTAAGTAGAACCCACCCCTGGTGTGCACATGTACGTGGATGGGGCACATGCACAGGGGCTCCACTTGCATTGCATTTTGATGGTTTGGGCATGCGCACTTTGGGCACTCAGTCTGGAAAAGGTTAGCCATCACTGTTATATGCCATATAGTGATCATTCCAATTTTTAGAATCTGATAATTCAACATTTTAAGTTCTCATTGCTTTATTGACAAAATATTAGACTTTGGTTTATTGAAAATGTATTGTCTGTTGTAAAAAATAAAATTTAACTCATTTATTTATTTGTTTGGGTTTTTTTTATCTTCCAATTGTTCTAACAGCACTGATTTTGGAATAGATCCAGCATATGTTTGGGTCAAAATTTAGATGCCTCTTATATAACATTTTTATCATTCTGAGTTTCTCCAGATTTTTCTTCAGTTCTCCTGTTTCTTCCAATTTCTCCAGAAGACTTTCCTGGATAGAGCAAAAAACGCTTGGACAAAAACCAGACTGTGAAAGTCTACTTCAGACCAGGTAACACATATACGGTAGACCAGTGATGGCTAACCTTTTTGCCATCGCGTGCCAGGAGAGGGGTGGGTGGGGGAGGTTCACGAGTGTGCGTGTCCACACCCATAATTCTATGCGCCACCCTGCACATGCATGTGTAACCCTCCTCCCCCCTCCGCTCTTGGCATGAGATGGCCTGGTAGGCCCATTTTTCTTTTTTACCTGGCTCCAGATCCTCTCTATGCATCTGTGGAAGGCGAAAACAGCCTTTCCCACTCCCTCAGAGGCCCTCTGGAGGCCTGAAAGGGCCCATTTCTCAACTCCCGGGGGGACAGGAAGTGACATTTTTTGCTGTCCCAAGCCTCCAGAGCTTCTCTAGGAAAAACGGGCCTTCTCCCCCCATGGCCTACCTGAGGCAGGAAATAGCCTGTTTCCCTACTTCTGGTGGGCCCAGAAGGCCTGAAAATCAGCTGGCCGGTGTGTGCATGCGCGCCAGAGCTGAGCTGGGGTGCCCACTGATATGGCTACGCATGCCACCTGTGGCACGTGTGCCATAGGTTCGCCATCACGGCGGTAGACTATTTATATGGCAGTATTGCAAGTAGTATTAAAATACCTCTAAGATATTTATTAAATGAGAGAACACCACATATTGCATTGAAATGCTATTAAAGTAAATATGTATTTACTTTCACATAGGGAACATTCTCTAAAAGTCTGCTAGGTATTCACAAGGCTACATTGCAGAATGAAGTACTTGGCTGAAGATGTTAAGCTTCCCGAAAATATATATGTTAGCTTCTATGGGCATTATTAAGTAACCTTGAAGTACATTTTATCCAAGAATCAGACATAATTTATTAATATAAATGCAACTACCTTGGAAAAATAAAAGTTGCTTCTTATCTAAGTTACCAATGCAGTATTTTCTTTTTCTTCCATGGAATTTCCATTTGATGATTATAGTATATTCAATTTGTCATTCAGTGAACAATCACTATAAATTTCCCTCCATTAGACATTTATATTATACATTTATATAATAGCATTTCCTTAGTGGGAATGGCTGAATTTTTTTTTCATTGTGGTTTTTGGATAGAAGCCAATAGAAGTTTCTTTAAAACTTCACTTACTATATCACTACAACAAATGGAAAACAAGGTGCATCATAAAGGATAAAGGAAAAAGAAAAAAGAAAGTACTATTCTATTTAAAATGAAAAAAAAATGTGTTCCTTCACAGTACAGGAAGCATCAATCGATAGCCAAATTCACTTGGACGTCCTGGTTTTTTTTTACTGTTCACCATGTTTGTTATCGGCAAAAGCTCAGTTAGAGAAACCAGATATAACTAATTTTCTATTTTAACTCTGATTGACTAACCCAACCTTTTTTGTTTCCATGACAATCTTAATTTTTAACTCCCCAAATAGTCCCAAAGCTTGTTTTCAGTGTATCTGAATGAAGAGCCATAGAGTGCAGTACTGCAGGCTACTTCTGCTGATCACCAGCTGCCAGCAGTTTGGCAGTTCAGATCTGACCAGGCTCAAGGTTGACTTAGCCTTCCATCCTTCTGAGGTGGGTAAAATGAAGATCCAGATTGCTGGGGACAATATGTGAACTCTGTAAACTGCTTAAAGAGGGCTGTAAAGCACTGTAAAGCGGTATGTAAATCTAAGTGCTAGTGCTATTGCTATCTTTTTTTTTAACCCAAATAGTTTTCAAAACTTTATACAAACCTCTTGTATATCTAGTAAGTAAAATTTGCCCTTTAAAAAAAAAATCCCTTCACTTAGAGTTATCCAAATCACTCTCCTACTTTAATAATTGTACATCTTTAGGTAATAAAACATTCATCAGTTTTATTTATAACATCTTTCTTCATATCCTTTCTTGTTTTCCTACCATATTTAAATTTACATTCAAATTAATTTCAGACTTGGAGCTGGTCCTTATTCTGTAACTTCATTTGAGGCACATTCTATGTATCATAGCAAACATTTTTGAAGAGCAAAATCCAAATAATCCATCAAATATGTTTGCCCTATTTTTTTCTTAAACAATATGAATTTATTTTCTTCCAGATCGATCTAATATCATTTTTATGTTTCTTCTTTAAAATAAAAAACAAAAAGCCATTTTTTGTAAGAGAATTATTCTAATTAATTCAAAAGTATAATTTCAAATCCACTTGAACCTTTAATCTATTGTTAATCTATTTCTAAAATCCATATTATAGGTACCTTTTGTTGTTTAATCTCCAAATATGTATTTTTCCACAACTTTTAAAATCCCATTTAAAACTGGAGCAAATGTTTGGAGTCATGTGAGTTATCTCAACAATTTCTTCTGGAGATATTTTGCCAGTCCAGATCCAGCATCCAATTATAGACTGCCTCAAACTCTCACTGCCAATAGGACATCATGAATGTCATAGCATTCATCAGAAACCCCAAGCCATTTTCTTTTCTTGATGATTTTGGCTATCTTACTAGTAGAAAAACAATTATTGTGTAAAAAAGCACCATTGTTAAATCTTTCAGGCTAATATCAATGCTGAATGGCTTCAGAATCAATTTAATTGCCCAAAATACATCAACTAACGTTTTAATACCATCTACTCATCAGAAATTAAATTTGATTTGAGGGACATGTTACCTTTATCTGTGTAATTTAATTGATATCACTTCTACTGAAAACTGTTAGACTTTATTTACTACTTTTCAAGGATGTGTCATTTTTTTTTAACATTTCACATTCAGTAAATATAATTCAGATTAATCTTATAATTTTAATATTTAACCATATTTAAAACACTCTAACATTTATTTCTCTAAAAAGTACTGGAATAATAGGAAAATATAGTAATGTCAAAAGAGATGGTCTCACAATAAAAATACACCTTTTCTTAATCACAGTAGGCTTTCTTGACTTGTAAAGAATTATTATATTTGTTTTGTTAGCTTGCTTCTTAACGGCACATTCTTGATTGTTTACAGTAACATAGCCCACAATATATTTTACTTTTTGTTTATTTTCTTTGTAATTAAAATGAAAGACTAGCAAATTAAAGATTGTAATACAGATACAAGACAAATAAATAATATACACAACTCTAATAAGCATATACATTAGTCATAAGTCATAATTAACAATAACTTATAACTTGTTATAACAACTCATAACTCATTAAAATAATATACATAACTTATCTCATATTCAAAACTCTGAGCAGCTAACAAAATAAAAAGAGAATTTAAAATTAAAAACGTAAACACTTTCACACAGCATAAAATAGCAGGCTAGAATTGTTGAGACACCAAATAATTAGTATAAACAAAAAGCAGGCTCAACCATACTATCAGGGCTCCAGGGTTGATATCAAAGCCAAGTTTTTAATGCCTTATGAAAGACAAAAAAAGTTGGGACAAGTCTGATCTCAGAGGTAAGTTACAAAGAGCGAGAGCTTCAGCAGAAGGGTCCTACCAGTTGACACTCCCTTGTTGACAGAGCTAGAGCAG